>NC_086352.1:25587811-25954477 GCF_036324505.1 Eleginops maclovinus
GAAAAAAGGCTCCGCCTCCAAGACTCAGTGGGGAGCTCAGTGGGTGTTTGATGTCGTTGTCAAGACGGTCAACTTCATAAAACGAAACGCATTGAATACACGCCTGTTTTCATCCCTATGCCATGACTTGGGAAGTGAACACAGCTCTCTCCTTTATCATTCAGAGGTGCGTTGGCTGTCTCGCGGCGCTGTGCTCGCCCGTGTGTTTGAACTACGCGGAGCTATCTACGAGTTCTTGTGCGAGAAGCATTCTGATCTGGCTTCCAATTTCAACGATAGTTACTGGTTAACTAAGCTGGCGTACCTCACAGATGTTTTTGCAGAGCTGAACAAGTTGAACAGCTCCATGCAAGGGAGAGATGCAAACGTCATGCAGCTCTACGAGAAGCTCGACGCATTTGTGAAAAAAATGTCAAAGTGGATCGAACGAGTGAGAGCAATAACTTGGCGATGTTTCCTTCAGTTGAGGAATACCCTGACAGCACTGACATCAACGACACTATATGTGAGCATTTGAGGAAGCTTGTGCGTCAATTCGCAAAGTACTTCACTGATTCGGAAGAGTGGCGCCGTGACAGCAAGTGGATCCTGCTCCCATTCAGTGACGATGCATCAGTAGGGTCAAGTCTGACGGCTGTGGAAGAGGATAAGCTGATTGAGATGTCCACAGACTCTGTCAGGAGGCATATGTACGACACACAGCCCCTTGTTAAATTCTGGATAAGTTGCCAGACAGAATTTCCACAGCTTGCTGCAAAAGCAATGAGGTGTCTTTTGCCCTTTCCAACCACATACCTGTGTGAGAGTGGTTTTTCTACACTGGCGTACTTAAAGAATAAGTACAGGGCTAGGCTTGATCCAGAGAATGACATGAGACTGTCTCTGTCTACCATTTCGCCACGAATAGACAGGCTGTGTGGACTTCACCACGCCCAGATATCACACTGACAGGTAGGCCTAATTCTCCCATGTTTTCACTGTTACGACCCTGGCGGGTTTAGGCCCCGCCCTGTGTTAATGGTAAGCCTGTTCTCTCTCCCTGCTTTTCTCAATCTCTCTCTGCTTTTCTCAATCGTCTCTGTCTCTACAGCAGGTGATTGGTGACAGGTCTGTCCTGGCTGGGTTATAAAAGCCCTGACCAGCCAGCAGTTGAGGCTGCCTTGGTCTTCATTTGTTGGATTTTGGTTCTCCGGTGTTGTTGGATTTTTGTTCTCCGTTGTTGTTTTGTCACACACCTAGACTGACTTTGCATGACATTTTTAGTTACTTTTCCCAATACTGAATTGCACAACACTTATTATTCTTTATTCTTTCTTTAAAATAATCTTTAATTTAATTTAATTTAATAAATCTACTTTTATTATTATAAAATCTGCGTGGCCTCTCTTTCATGTTTCATGCATTGAGCTATGCATGTAACACCAAATACACACGCGCACGCGCAGGCACATCAGTGGGCCGCGGATTGCTTTCTAGTCCGAATGGTGGTCCCTGGGACAAAACCAGTTGAAAAACCCTGATCTAAGGCAATGAATTCCATCATTTTTTGTGTAATGCCCTTAGCCTTGGCACCATCACTGGGAAACTTTTTGGCCTTTTCAAAAACGTCTGCCACAGACGGAGTCGGTGTGCTCGGAATGGCTTTCCTTTTCTGTGCCGCGTTTTTCTCAAATTCAGAATAGCGATCGGGATGTTTTGATTTAAGATGATGAATTAAACCCGACGTGGAAAAACTCTTTGCAGATATACCCCCTCTAGAAATTTCGGCTTTACACGTATTGCAAATTGCTATTCGTTGTTCTTTTTCAGACACAGTGAATTGCGTCCACACCGCAGACATGTTGGCCCGAGTGCTGTTCGCGGTTTTTTGCTTGCGTCATCATCACAACGTTCTGTTTCGGCCTTGTTGTTTCGGTGACAAAAGTGTTTCGGCCGAAAACTGAAAATGCACTTTTGGGCCATTTTCGGCCGAAAATTTTCGGTGCATCCCTAATTGAAATACTGCAAAATGGTGCAAGAATACAGTCAACACATGCCGGGAAACATGGTTTTGGCCTGGTACAGGCAAACCAGCATGTCGCCTCTTGAGCATTTGCTCCACTACTCTGCTACAGCTTGTCTGCCGAATCCCCGCCACTCTATCTCTGCTCCTGTAACACCCTTTGTCTGATTCCCTCTCATTCTCCCACCACTGCTGTACTGCCATGAAGCAGTTTCTTTGCATTTCTGTATTTTTGATTGTCATTTGCATGAGTGAAACCACATTTTGAATACAAATTGGGATTTTATAAACCGCCTCTTCATTCTGATAAAAAAACTTGTTCACCATCATTAGGATATTCAAGCAGTCAACAATTTCAAATGTTACTAACATTCAGGCACTTACTGTAGGCTCTTACCGGTAATCAAATAGCTTTTCAACCAATCAGGAAAAAGAGCAACTTGGTCTTAATGGCATATAAAACTAAAATAAATAACAAGAGGAAATGCCACAGACTAGGTTGGTCTGCCTACATGTACTGTATGCCAGATCTTGAATACCTAAAGAGACAGACTATTACTGTGTGTATGTGTTGGTGGACTCTAGTAGCTGTTAAGTTAATGTATGTTCCCTTTACTTCTAAGCACTTTGGTTTTGTGTCAGCTATTGTTTTTTGTTATTTTTCCAGCTTGAGAAGTTTATGTCAGAGTCACTTTGACCATTATTTTCCAGTCCTGAGGTAGGTTGAGTTCATGTGCAAATTGCTAAAAAAGAGAATGTGAGTCTATGATGTCATACGAGCGAGCAAGTGACAAAGTGCAGTACGGTAATGCTTTGTACCATACTGTGCTGTTTGAACACCATTGTGGCACACTTACACTCAAGGTGATTAACTAATTCCAAACAGGTGCAGCCAAGATAAAAGTGTGCCTGATAAATATCCAATTTAACTGGCATAAATCTCCATCATGCACTATTAGAATAATGGAGCCCACTGGCTCATACACAAGTGGACAGCCCAATAACTGCCCTGTATGAAGCTGCCAACACATGAGAGGTGACAATGTTTTTCCCATGAGGACAGATGTGACACTGAGCCCACAGCTGTGCTGCCCTTGGCCGTAAACTTGCTATGGAGGTTCAATTTCTTCTGAACAGAGGGATTGTTGGCAGCTCACCTTTCAAAGTATGACTGTTTACTTTTAATGAGATAATAAGGAGCAGGGAGGAACATTATAGTTCCATGGCAGAATGGGAGAAAAATAATTTCACTAGCTTGTGTGATACTTGGAGCACATTCTTTACATGTATGGGGCTAAAAGATCCATCGAATCACCTCTTAGAAAAGCTTTCAAAATGTTTGAATTCACTTCATTGCTAAAAACACTTGCAAGGTTTGGTCATTCAGTGGGCTCCAGCCTATGTATGAATTTGTATTTGAGTTAGCGGCCATTAAGCAGTGGGCTGCTTTTGATGTGAGGCGCATTCAATTCTGGGTCACTCAATAAAATGTGTTTTTTGAACATTGAATTAAATGTTTTTTTGTTTTCAACTTGGGTGAAAATAAATGCATCAAATGATATTGAGGCAACTTGGCTTCTCAAGTAAAAGCATTTTTTTTATAAAGTGAGACTGGTATTAATATCACCAGATATTTGTGACCAACATAGTGTTGCAAAAGTATAAAATGCAGTCTAAAAACTTTCGGGCGTGTTATTGAGATCACCCTTAATTCCCTTTTCAAAGATGGCCCTGGTCTAAGAAAGGGAAGGAAGAGGCCATTGGCTCCTGTACCTTACATTGCCCCAATTGGCGTAACAAAACTGTTAGGGTGATAACTTGTGAAATGAGCTGGTACACATTTTGGTAAAAGATATCAGAATCCTACAAAGTGTAAGTGTGACAAATAATTGTATTATATTTACAGAGAATGTTTTTCATTAATATTACTGATAGCAGACAGTTAAGATACTTGAAATAAAGAGCCTATCACATGCTTTGATTAAATCATCAACATAAAACTGTGGAATTTTTTCCGCAGAAAAAACATCCCTTCAGAAAGTAGAGACACAGCACCAACCAGTGTCAACCTCTCTTTCAACCTGACATCATCTGATGTTCAGCCTAAAACGCCATCTCTACTCAGCCCCGGATAGCAACTCTTAGCACTTAGCTGACAGAATAAAGACAAGATGGTGACAGAGACGGATTCAGTCTCTGTTCGAACAAATATCAGTGAACTTCACTGTGTGAAGTGGTAGCAAATCATCTTTATGTCAAATCATGTTGGGGAAGAGATGAGGAGTTTTGTTTTGAAACAACATTTTGAACTGAGCCATGTTGGTTTTCAAAAAGTTGACTTTTCAAAAAGCAAACAGATCACTTTTGAGTGTTGAATAATGTAGTGGGAGCATGGCAGAGTGAGTAAATGAGACAGGTGGCCACTAAGAGTAAAAGGGCAGCAGGGCCACAGCAGTGGATCGCTTCGTGTGCCGTTTGGCCATAGGCTAAATGGCACTTCTTATTCCCATTCCTTACACTTGGTTACTGCTATGATACAACTGTCAGTGTGCAGTGACTGCTGCACTGTCAGATTAGAACAAACAACCTATTGTTATGGCTGCTCCTTTGTATTTGATAGAGGACTGTCAGATTGCCATTTCCTTCCGAGATGGACTGCTCAGTGCTCACTTTCTGAGACTTTGCTTGGATGTGGATTACAGAAAATCCGACATCATGAGCTAAAATGTGTACCTTGAAAGCATCAGGTCCCTTTCCATTGTGTCCATGAAAAAAAGATGCTTAATTTTCCATCTGAGTTCACTCTAATTGACACTTTCATATTTCTATTATACTGAAGTATTGTTTTGGAGGTTGATATAATTTTAAAATTAAAGCATACATCCTCATTTACAGACTAGCTAAGGCTATATACTGTATGCAAGTTGAGATCTGGAAGTCACTATTATTTTGTAATATTATTTTCATTTAGAAATTATCATAGGCTTTATATATCTCCCTGATTCAATGTAGGACATTGCTTACTCTGTAGCTCAGCTGTTGTATAATAGTAAGACTGCTTAACGCTGAAAAGAGTCTATCATTTAATCAGAATTATTGTAGAAATCCAGTCATAACGTTAATAAATTCAGGTCAAGTGTTCAAATACAGATGCAAATCAAACAAGCTGCGTGTACTTCTGCGATATATTGAAACAACGGCCCAGGGTGCAAAACACATGAATGACAGCCACCCTCTACCACACAAAACACAATGAACAACTATCATAACAAGGCGCCCACAGCCAGGTAACAATGGACAGCGATCCTTGCATTTTGGAACACAACACAGGCAATTTTGTTAAAACCGGAACAGCTAATTCAAATATATTAATTCATTTGGGTAAACATTTATAGGCAGAATGAATTAAGTCGGCACGGCGGCCTAACTTGAAAATAACGTTGGCCTACCATTGTCGATCCTTTCATCCAGTTGTATCGGGTAAAACTGCTGATATTAAAATGCTTCTCAAAAGTTCTTGAAGATACACACATCCACGGTTTTCTTGCCATTTGTGAAACCTCACACGCTATTCAAATGACAGCGTTGTTTTGCCTCAAAAGTGGGCCGAGCCGTAATTTGGACCGGAGGTGACGTGTTACTTCCATCTAATTGACGTTAGGCTGATGCTAACTAGCTCCACTAGTTTGACAGCAGGCGGAATTTATCATAAAGTCCGCGGTTATAAAGCCCACCCACTTAGAGAAGATATGATTGGTCAGTTTTACTGTCATTTTAATTTACTCTCCGGTTGAGTTCAGAGCCATTAAATAAGAGAATTACGACACTGACTGATCTCGCCGCCACGCGATCACGTGGTTCATGTTCACCGTCATAGTTCCAAACAATCCCTGCGCGGTCAGTTCTCCTATTGGACAGGCAGCAGCTACTACTGTATTACACGGTAAATATTAAAATATGAAACCATTTCTGTTCACTTTTAAACTGCATTTACATTTACTGTATATAAGTTAATGTCAATTTGGTATGGAGAGTGGCGGAGTGACAACTTCATCAGTTATTCATATCGTTTTTAATTTAGATAGAAAATTTGTTCATGTTAGCATACAATGTTAGCATAGGTTACATAAGGCAAGGTCATGGAGTAGTTAAATTTTTTTTTTTTTTTGCGTCAAATTAAAGGTTTTCTAATATTAAACTGTGTATAGCCATGCACTACGCATCAGCTATGATATTGGATTCGTAACATTTCCCGGCACTAGCCTACATCACTTACCTGGATTGTCAAAGATCTGTCAAACGTTTGGTGTTGGAATGTGCTAGTTACTGAGTGGGCCATTCATTCTGTTAGTATCCAGTTTTTTTTATTTTTTAGACAAAGCTGATAACCTAGCTCCACAACACAATCACTGATATTATTTTAAGACTGCCACATACTATAAATTAATTGTTTTAAGACTTTCACATACAACACAAGCATGTGTTTATATGCAAGCATGTATCATGACAAACACAACTGTTTTAAGACTGTCACATACAACAACAAGTGCTTGTAACTCTTACTTAAATAATAAATAAGCAAGTTTGTTAAATAGTGCAAAATATACAAGGCAACCAACTGCATTCAAGAAAACACTTGTCAGGTGTTACAGCCCGGCTGATGAGACCGCAACATAAAAAGGAGGCTGACACAAATGTAGGTTTTCAATAAATAAAATAATTTATTAAATGGTTTCAATGTTGGCAATGTAATACGAAACAGCAGGACAAGACAAAATGGTGGTGGTGTGTGCGTATTGTAAGTGTGTGTAAAGATGTGTGAACAACAACAAAAACAGAGAGCCAGGGAGCCTCTACTACTGCCTGAGACAGGGATGCCCAACTTCTATTGGTATTCATAAGAAAACAAAAGTATATCAAAAGCAACAATATAACATAATGGATAATATTGGTCTTCCTGGTCTTGTAATGAACTCTGGCCTCTCACCTAATCGAAGTCAGGGTGACATTAGTGGATAAGAAAAGGTTGTCACCCGCTCTCTGTGGTCTGCACTATTGTCTGAGGTCTGACAGCAATGGCTACATCTAACATTTTATAGATCAATTATCATACCATGGTTGGATGTACGGCATTTGGATGCACCAATCGGTCCGAGAAGGGATTGCGGATGTATGGCTTCCCAAAGGAAACAGACAGAAGAAGAAAATGGTTAGCAATGGTCAGCATGAGCAACTTCGAAGTCACAAAGGATTCCAACAACAGAAAACTGTCAAGTAAGTTATGTTCACACAGGTAAAATTGACAAGTTCCTTGTCCCAGGGTTATATGCTTTTAAATGTAGAGCACAATGAAATTCCAATTGACCATGATGTGGTATGTCTGGAATATGGGTGGAAACTGGCTTCGCAGACCTCTCTGCAGGCACAGTTAGAGGAGGATCAATTCCTTACCACAAAAAAGGGCAACTGAGGTTGAAGGCTGATGGTGTTCCCAGCATATTTGTACATCACCCTAGGCCTAAGAGGAGGAAGCCCCCTTCATTGAGAATCCCGCCAGCATTGGTAACGGTTACTGCAGTGACCAGTGACCACACCTATTGTGTGGCAACAAACTTCGGTATGATACATATGAACACATAATAATACTTACTAGGCTAATATTTCCCATTTCATGTCTAGACTACACTCCTGCCATGTAACAACAACGCCTTATTGTTA
The DNA here is from genome assembly GCF_036324505.1 of Eleginops maclovinus. NCBI lineage: Eukaryota > Metazoa > Chordata > Actinopteri > Perciformes > Eleginopidae > Eleginops > Eleginops maclovinus. The sequence continues at coordinate 25,595,532 of NC_086352.1, forward strand.
TTACAGAGATTGAGGGAAACATTCAGGGAAGAGAGGGCAGTTATGAGGTGACTGGGAGGGACATGCCAGGAGATAGTAAGCATGTAGCCTAGTCAGTGAACCAGGAGCCAGTCAGCCAGGTTCAGGTGCACCAGGAGCCAGTCAGCCAGGAGCCAGTCAAGAAGACCTGAGGGAAGAACTGAGATGTGAAAAAGCAATGAGAAGAAGAGCAGAGAGAGCACAGAAACAGCAGAAAAGAATAAATCCAGCATTAAAGGCAGAAAAAGATTTAAATTCAAAAGAAATGTGCATACATTTTTACAATAGATCAAATTAGAGCAACTGAACTAAAGAATAAGAGAGGGATACGCTGGGGAAACGCCTCTCCATCACTCCACCAGCCTTACTAACCAGCCTGCCATGGCTCCACCAGTCGGTCTTCGCTACACTGGCATGGTCATCTCCCCACCAGCCTCTCCATCGTTCCACCAGCCCGGTCATCACTACACAGGCATGGTCATCGCTCCATCAGCCAGTCATCGCTTCACCGGCATGGTCATCGCTCCACCAGACTCTCCATCGCTCCTACAGAAATAGTAAAGTGCTATCACATGTCTTACAGGGATTATACAAGCACAAATTGTGTCAGTGTCCAGCTGTATCTTCAAAACATCTTCAACTATTTAAGTGGCATTGGCATACATTTTGGATGCTAGAGATATATAGAGATATAATTGTTTATCACTTTAGTGCTTCTCAAAACATCTTGCCAAGGACTGCAGTTGAAATTCTGCCAGCTGACTAACACTGGCTCTTTTACAGAAATGTCAATTAATGCGTTGTCCTTATAAATAAATTAATGAACTTAAACATTAATGAAAAATGATGACAATTACATACCTTGTTGCTTTTTGGATCCTCTGAACACATGCAAACAGTCTGAGGAGGTAACTTAGTTCTCTGCGAACACATGGAGCTGGACAAAGGGGTTGCTTGAAGCAACAATTTGGAATGTTTACTCAAAAACAATCAAATTTAAAAGTAAAAAAAAAAAAAACGACTTGCCTCCAACGTTCTCCTCTGTTTGCCGAATTTGAGTAAACCTCTGGTCATCAAAAGTTAGCCTCCCATGCTTTCACGTGATGTCAGGTATTCAACAGAAAAATATGTGAAGTAATTAGCTACCTGCAGTTATACTTTCTTTTTATTGATCATTATTCTGTCCTGGCTGAGAGATAGCGAACCAATAAAAAGAGACCCAGTAGCTTGGGTTGAGGTTGATTTACTGAATCTTCTCAGTTATGTTTTTTGGTAAAACTGCAACACAGATGAACACACATATTACAGTACAGATACATGAAATACACTCATTCACCACAAATGAAGCTCAACAATGAACTAAATTAGCCATAGCAACTTAACTAGCCTCTTGCTAACTGTTAGCGTCGCGATTAGCATTAGCATAGTTAGCACGGTTTTCGTAACTTAAAATAAATGCCTCAACATCACAGTGCCATAAAACAACTAAAATAAACCAAGTTCATCTCTACTCACTGTTAGTTCCACTCCAAGGCTCAGACAACCAACTCTCTGTGGTGGAGCACTCTCTATGCATGAACACTGAACACTGAAGGTCCTGGTAATTAAAGCTGCAATAACTCAAAAACACCACCAGGGGAAAACTTACTTTTTGCAGTCACTGACAGGAGTCAGAACAATCATCCACATTTATGCTGCTGATCTCATCACCTGTCATTGATGCACTGCCTAGAAACACGATGTGTGTTAACTCCTGAATTACAACCTTGCTAGATACAAGCTAGTTGAGCTAGCTACCATTCATTGTAATCAGATCTACTAACTTTAACAATAAATGAAACTTTAACAACAAATAATAACCGAACTCTATGCCAATGAACACCAATAAATGCAATTTATTTCAGGTAAATGTACTGATATCTGGTTGTGGTAATGTTAGCTAGCGAAGTGTTGCTTATGGTTTCAAGGTTTCAAGGTTTGAAGTTATGTTAGCTAACGTTGAAGTTAACTGCATTTAGAATATAACGAGCGATAAACATGAACTAAAGTTGGCTGCATAAAATACCACTATTAACTAAATTAATTTGAGGTCCACTAAAAATTCAGAAAATGTAGTAATTTCATCAACTTACCAGGGATCGTGCCTCAGAAACACTGAAAATGAATGGGGTTCACGGCTGGAACGGAGTGTTTGGAACTACTGGTCACTCCACGACACGTCTCACTTCCGCATTCCTCAGTTACACCAGAAGTATATGGGAGTGTCGTAACTCCCTTATTTAAATGGCTCTGGTTGAGTTACTATAGCTGGGACCTCTGCACATTTATAGCTGGACCGCCAATCACCTCCTATCTTCCAAGTAACTCCAGAGACGGCCAAAGGAGCTTCTTTCATTTAACCCTTCACATTGCAATAGAAACTGAATAGGCAGATTTGACGGATTTATTTGAAATGTTATTTTAAATACAACTAAATCTAGTTATTTTGGTAAAACTAATGAAAAGTATAAAAAAAAAATGTTTTTTTTAAAAATATATATATATTTTTATGTACAACAAATATGGATTGAATAAATAACAAAGACCGATTTCAAGTTCAAGTTGTTTAATCTATAGTAAAGAATATTAACATAAAATCCTTTCTTTTCACGATATATCTTGTCCTATAATTGGAAAAGGAAAAATGTATTACAGACATCTATACATTAATGGTCTGTATTTTTTTTTATTATACATTTTAAAAAAGCTGCTCTAAAAGCTGATCATGGTGCAATGCAATAGGTGACCCGCTTCTTGGGTTTAACAATTTTTTGGCTCCTATAACAACAAGTGTTAACTATATACTAAGTGAACAATAAAAAGATGGTGGATGAATTACAAAAATGAATCTATGAATGCATAAACTACAATTTCCAGAAGGCAAATCTGTCACTATTGAAATGATGCCACTCTCTTTTGTAAAGGAGTAATCTAAAGAAAACAATATGACAGGGTGTCCTAAAATATGAAAACCAAAACATGTAATGCTTTATTTTCTATATCGACACCTCTGGCAACATAATTATGTCCAGATTTTCAATGATAAACAAATGGTTCAACATTTGAAATACTCCTTTTAAATATAGTAACAACATCTGCCCCTGTCAATATACTCATAAAAGACAGGTAAGAAAGTGAATAAGTGTATTTCCAAAATTGTCTACTTTTTCTGAACAATTAGATTTTTTTTTGTGTTTCACCATTGAGAGTAAGCCTAACTGCAGTAATAACCGTTTCTGTGGGTAAATGCAGTACCTAGCCCCCTGATCCAGAACGGTCATCCTGTTTGGTTGACAGGAAACGGGTTTCACTATTTGAGTGGACACCTGCCAGTCAATCAAGCTGCTTCTAAATAAGGAGTTAGGGTAAGACTGGAATATGGTGCAGCTGATTGCACATCATGCTTGCAAACACAGCCAGAAACAAACATAGCAGAGGACAAATGTGCAAGTGGTAGCAAATTCCCACCAGATTCTGGATTGCCGTGGGCCCATCTCCACAACACAGCACACATAAACAGTAATGTGTATATCCATCAAAATGTTAACCGCTACAACGACATTCAATTCATTTTCAAAGTATTTTCCACACACACACAAACCTCTGCCAAATCTCTGTCACATCCCATACCCTGTCTGGCATTCCTCTAATTTGTCACTTGGCCTTTCAAAAAATGGTTCACAGGGAGAGTGAGACGAGCAAATAATTTGATTAAAGTGGGGCATTACAGTGAGTGTGGAAATCAGCATGACAGGAATATGTCCCAGATGTTAGCTATTGGACAATGGATGTGTAGAGGGGGTGAGACTCTTGGCAGTTGGCACAGGTTCATTGCCTACATCAGGATGGCCTCTTTCCTGTCAGGGCCACTGCCACACGAGTCCGTCTGGAGATTTAAAAATAGTAACAGGGGCAAAGAACAGTGGAGAACTGTGCTCTCTTGGTTACATTGACCTGAGCCCTTAAGTTGCACTGTCATACATTGTGATATTTTTCTTAGATAAAGAAGTGTATAGAAAGCTATGATCAGACTATACACCCTCAAATTGTCTTCTTTGTTTTTACTGTCAGCTCTTCTCGGTAGAAAAACACCAGAAATGTACCCCAAATCTTGTGTCTGAGTCTCACGCCTGGCCACAGATCACTCATTCTGATCATCAAAACAACTCTGCAGCATTTTGTGTTTTGATGGCTCCACACTTATTGGAAAAATGACCGTAGTGCCTTCGACCATCTGCAGTCATGATTGTTTTAGCTCCCTTCCTCGAAATTTTCATGGTTGACTCTCCTCCCAATTGTTGACTCTACCATCCCATCTCTCCAAACAGCCCGCTCTCAGTGCGCACAGCCGTAAAATGTCCAGCCTGCCCAAGCATAGTTGCTACAGTGGTTTCCAGGAATTTGTGCTGCTTCCTTGCGTCAACTTAAGATACACAATTGGTATTCTTGGCAGAGGCAGCAGATTTCACCCTGCTTGTCTCCCTCTCTGCAGATAGTATCTGTTTCATCCTTCACTACCCGCTTGAAGAACCTTCCCCAGTCAATGTCAGGTTGCCTTTCATCCAGATAATGAATTGAATAGTTGTGGGAAAAGCTGTTACGTTTTTTCCTCTGCCACTACCTGTACAAGTCAGTTGATCCTGCTGAGCTGGATCCTGCACTGTTAACTTTCTGCCACTACACTTTTAAGTGAGACCTCCTAAACTTTGTTTTAAAAACTTAAACATGGCAAAAATGGTTGACTTAAAAGCTGGGCACGACACGTTTTAGTTTTTCAGCAAAGGAAAAGCAAGAAAATAGAAAAATAATCATATAGGTGTACATTCAGAGGGTTACAGCCAAAAACTGTTTTCCAGCTCTGCATTTTAGGTAATTTTGGAGGACCAAACAAAACAAATATTCATATAAAATCACAGATTAAATTCTAATAAAAATTGGTGTGTCTTTCTTGTGCAGTGTAGTTATACAATGCTGAATGGATTTGGATTTACCAGGTCACATGACATGGAATCTAGGAATTTTTAAAAATAAACATCTGAGTTTTCATGAAAATGTTCATGTAAAAATAGAAGAAGCACTCAATTTGTGCTTTTTGTCCAGTGTAATAATATCTGAGTTGAATGAGGAGTGACTTGGTCAAATGACCTGAAAGATAATGATACAGCTGAAAATAATTTCTATTAAAATGGTTTTGAAAAACAAATTCAAGACACATCAGTAATAGAAAAATGTTTGCCACTTTAAAACACATTTGGGACATTTTTTAGAATAATTTTCACCAAAATGTGCAGGTTAGCAGTTATATCCAACCTATCTAGCTTTTGTCATGATTTATTAGCAAACATGACCAACATGTGTTGTGAGATTTATTGATGTGCATAAGCAGACTTGCTGTGTCTCATCTGTTGTTCCTCTGCTGATTTCAATTTAACTGATTAAATCCTGTATTGATTATGCAAGAGTGCCCATTTGCCCACATGCAGTGCAGTCTTTTATTTGCAGCAGACCTCAGTTATTTGTGTGTTTTGTCGTTAAACAGCATGCATTTTATAGACAGACAGTGAAACATTAAGATTAAGGTAGTATACTTCACTGTCTGAATGCTCACAGGCCTCAGCTCTTAATCTGTCATGGATGGCAGCTTAATCTTGACCATAATAGTGACTCATGTGGTTTTAGGTTTTCTCAAAGTGGGAAAAATGTTCTTAAGTCTTGTTCTACCTTGTCAGTAAGAGCATGTTTTTTCTATTGGTCCAGCTTGTTGAATGAAAATATATTAAACGGAACACTAGAAATCCCTCTTAAACAAGTACAATTCTTTACATATCACATTTAGAGCATAATAGAGCATCTTCCTCTATGGATATATAATATTGAGTTATGCTGAAAAAATAACTGGCACTTCCTGTTGCCAGCAGTGTCATCTGTAAGGAAATACTACAAACTTTAAACATTGTAAATAACATTGCAGGAAGATGACTTTTCAAATGATGTTTGAAAAATAGAACAAGTTATATTTAAACAACTATACCCAGCTTTTGGTTGAAATGTAGGACAAAATGCCAAATATTCTCTAGGTGTGTTCCCTCATTCTGTGTCGGTGAGTGAACATGAAAGCAATTAAAAATGTAAGAGGTAACAAATAAAGCAGTTCTGATAGTAAACATGACTCCAAATAATTGAATTCCTCATTCATAAAAGATGCAACAGAGACAGAGCTTTTCAGTGTACATGAAACCATTCTGTAGCATAAACATGACTTATTACTAACTGTGTTAATGACATGCATAAAGCGAATTCTGATATAAATCTAACTGGGCTTTTAGATAAAGATCGAAGATATCAAAATCTTGCATCTACCCCCCCCCCCCCCCACACACACACACACACACACACACACACACACACACACTCCTCTGAGCCACAGAGGGCTTCACACAGGAACAATCTTCAGGGAGGGCCTAAACACGAAGTGATGCAATCTATCTGACACATCCTTCTATAGGTACGATTGGAGAAGCTAACTATTCATTCTTTTTTGTGCTTGAAGTCTCATGCCCGTGCGTCTTCCCTCTCTCCCAGTTCCTGGGTGATGAGGGTGCAGTGAGCATTAAAGGGCTGCTTTGAACAAAAAGATTCAGTATGAAAAGGAATGGGATATTAGGCTCCATCAAGGGATCGTGAAGCAGCAGCTCTCCCTCCCTTGAAGCTGTCATATAATTAGATAAAGGTAGATGCTCCGCTGCGAGTCCATCCCCGTTGAGAATTTCCTGCGACCCACAGGTCAGCCCACAGATAGAACGGCAGGGGGAATGCAAGATGTTATACCTTCATGTCAAGGTGACATCACCTCACAACAATGAGGGAAATAATAGAGAAGAAACATTCTGAGAATATTGAATGAGGATAATTTGATGATAAAAGAAAGTACTGTACGAGGACATGTCTGTAAGGTAAAAGCAGACACGTTGAAGTTGTCACAGTGTTTCCCCCATGCAGCGAGCCTGCTGCACTGTGCAAATCACAGTTTGAAAAGCAAGTCAAGGGTAATGCTTACCTCTATGGCATGGCCTATTTTTTATATAAACCTTTCCTAACAATAAAGGCAGAAGTTATTCATATAAGCCGTGTGTGGAAGCAATGTGAATAATAAATATTTGGATAAAAAGTTCTTTACATCTGTAATCTCTCACATCTTGGCAGCCGCTGTTCTCTGGGAGCAATCAATGTAATGCTTCCTGAAATATCTTTATCTAAAATCTCAAAATACAAATGTTCTTTGCCTCAAGTTAGACATGCCATGTAGTTCAATCAATCAGGTAGCTTGACAGGCTTTAATAAGCACAGGTGCACCTTTTCCACTTTTAAATCTTTTTCGCCTCATTCTGACCCAGTTTTCACATATCGTGTGTAATATACTGATAGGCAAGCTCCTTCAATGCACTCAAAAAACTTTATGAAATGCAAGCAATGCAGGCCTTTGGGCAATTGTTATCTTTGTATGTGATGTAAAATCCTGGATATTCAGTACAGCAAACCTTGGAAGTAAATCTAACATCCACTCCAAAACAACATCTGTCATATCATTATCATAAATCAGTTCAAATGTGAACTTCAGCAACAACAGATCCAGCAACATACAGTATACTAATGCACAAATTTAAGTTGATATGAGAGTATTTAACTTAACTGTGAAGGAGGTTAAAGCTGTGAAATGATGGAGTCATTCGATACGTTACCCTTGAATGAGCTTAATTTCTCCACAGCGCTGGCAGTTGCATGCTAGAAAACACATTCACATCCCCAGTCCTAAAATAATTATCTCTTATTTATTTGTCTTTTACTTAACGATTATGTGCTGCAGATTTTCATTTTTGGTTTCTTGTTTCGGTGATGCTGAGAAGCTCAAAATAACCATAAGACCATAAGAATATATTTTCTTCTACTCATTTACTTCTTGATTAAGAGATCTTCATCAGGAAATAAATACATTTAATATAACACACAAGTTGTGGGACAAATTATACAACCGAACGTCGGCCAAATAATTTCCTATTTAGTCAGAAAATACATACAACCTCATGATTGTCAAAGAGATATCTAGAAATGTAACCAAATTATGATATTTTCACACAACCAAGTTTTTTTGTTGCCTTTACAACCATGTACATTAGTTACGTTTTACTTGCACTGCCACTGTGCAATCTTTTACCAATGTTGAATAGAACGAGAAATATATGCTTTCGTAGGGGCCCTTTCTGTCGTCTAGGTCTGAGGATATTTTGTTGCTGCTCCATCTAAATTGAATGTGGTCCCTCATTAATGTTAATAATCACATCTGTGCGTGTCAGAATGTCTTCTGGGAAAATGTCTAAAGGCACAGACTATGAAAAGAAAAGAGAAAAGGAAAGAAAGGCCTCAGAAACAATAGGGTGCCACTGCACCTTTGATGCTTGGTCTTCTAATAATGATCAAACGTAGACTTTAAGATCTCTCACAAAGGCAAGGGATTGAGAACCATGACTCATCTCATTAAAGTCACTGATCCCCCTGTTTTTGTTCTTTAAAGTTTGCTTCAGACACACAGAAATTAAAAAACTGAAATAAGTGTGATACGGAATTATTTGTCATTCAAGGTAATGGATGCATCTGTTATTTTCAGGAGAAAAATTCAACTGCTGCAGTAGTCTTACTTGAGAAAGTGTTGTTTTTAGGGAAATGTGGAGCCAAAGACTGTTGTAGTGTTTTCACGTGGACCTGCAAGGATCTTCCTGTTTTTCATCTTTCTTATTTCTGTTTAAGGTTTGGTTTGGCCAACTAAAGTAACTTGGTTATGATTAAATGATGTTTGTGTAAAAGCCTTACATATCAATGGTCCGTATACACACAATTGTTTTTACTCAATTTGCAGGATCAGACTCCTGCTGTACCATAAAGCAACTGATTCCTTCAATTTCCTGTTTTTTAAAAACTTTTTGTTACCTTTAACACTGGTTGCGCTCAATTCATCCTGTGTATAGTATTTATACAGTTCATATAATTGTATATAAGATTATGCTGATAAAGGATGGTGTTGTATCAAATCTGGAAAAGTATTATCCACAGACAGATACTGTATGTATTCAGCATCTGTTCGGGTATCCATCTCCTTAGAAAGAGATTTCATTTGGATGCAGCTTATCAAATTCCGCAACAAAACGAAATGTCAGCGTTTTGAGCAGATGGTCAAATGAGGCCAAACAGCAGCCTGCCACACAAGAGCCAAACATGTCGTCCTGCACATCCTAGCCAGCAAACAAATTCACCAGGATAATGGTGGCAAAGACAGTACAGTGCTTTTCCATTTGGAATCATCCAGAATAAGAAATATGTTTACCCATTACATTGTTTAAAAGGCTCTTTGTACAATAAACAAAGAGCAGTTTTACCTACGCCGAGGAGGTCATGTTTTTGGTTTAGTGGGTTGGTTTCTTTGTCTGTTTCTCAGGATAATGGAATCACTAGTGGCTTGATTTTCAAGAAACTTTGTAAAAGAGCTAAGCACGGGCCAAGGAAGAACCCATAAGATCTTGGATTAAATCTGAATAAGAGAGCTGATACATGTATTATTTTTCACTTTTGGTTTTGACCTTGAAAGAGGCCTGCGTTCTCTGAGTTTCCTTGTGGTTTCTTTCATCCATTTTCAATCATATTCTTCTAATTAATGCCATTTAGCATGGCAGTTTTACATAATGTAAATTACAATACAAAATGTTGGTGCCACCCTGTAATTCCCTGCATACGTAACTCCAACTATCTCAACCTGAGCAAAACTCTGATCAGACAAAGTAAGTGAAGACATCTGTGAGAGTGTGGAGGTCCAAGAGGATAAGTGAAAAGAGGACTTTGAGGTTAAAAGGAAACATTATTGACTTTGGTAATGAACTGACTGACAGCAGCTTTTGCTAAATTTTTAGGTCTTTCCTGGCAATACATTCAAATGATCAGGATTACAATGCAATCCTGAAAAAAAAGGGTGAACCTGTTTTTACCGAATGTTTGAGGTAAATAAACAAAGTTAATTAGGATAGGATGTAGAAAGTTTTGCATGATTTTTGAGCAATGACTTCATAGAAATGAACACATTTCCTTTTAAAATAATTCGAAAGGGGATATGCAGTAAAGAATTTTTATTCAAGGACTTCAAGGAAACAACTGAGAAGGAATTACTTAAAATACAGTATGTATTTATTCCTTGTTTTTATTAAATCGAAAATACTCAACTTTATTTTTAGAAGCATTAAATTAATTACCGTTATAAATGATCGTATAGGAGGTGTATAGTGTGTAAGATAAGATGCACTATGTAAGCAGCCAAGGCCCCCTCCCACACTAACAGCATACTCGCTAAGTAAGACATTTGTGGGCAGTGGTTATGTCAAGCCTACCTTCCTTATGCCTTAGCCTGCCTAGAAAAACAGCAGTTGGTGGCTCCAGCTGGAGAAGTAAAAACTCTTTCTAATAAAACCAAAGACAGGACCTTCAATTCATCATTTAAAGATGCTGTCTGAGAGTTGACTTCAGGAGCCACTCAAGGTCCATGGGTTCTAGCAAATGTATTTATTTTTCACATAAATTGTGCTCTGGTTTGCCGATTCATGGTGAGTCTCTTATTGCTGAATGTCCATTTCAAAGCTTCAAATTCAGTTGTTAAATTAGCATTTGATTGCCAATACAAAGCCCATTGTCAACAAGATGGATGTTGCACTTGGAAATTATTTTCATGAGATCGGGCAGGTTGTGAAACTGGCATTATATGCAGCGTCAGTAAGTTTGTTGGTGTGTGCACTAGAGTTGAGATCACTATTTGTAGAGTAGATATCTTGCTTGGAGCAGAGGGTGTGTGAATATACTGTATAGCATGTAACTCTGTGACTAAGATCCATAGTAGGTCTTATCTCAGATTGTTACTATTTCAAGTTGGAGTCAGTGAACTCTACTTCTCAACACATACCCTCCTCCAGATATCCCCCAGTGCCTTTCTCTTTACGCATCCATGACCTTTCCCCTGTCCTTTGCATGAACGCCGCCCCGTTTCTGATGGCTGGAGGATAATTGTGTGCCTCTGCCTTCTTTGTTTGTTTCCCATTCTCAGAAAACATGTTTTGGCTGATTTTTTTCTTTCACTGAATTTGACAAAATAAAGTATTGGATTAGAATTGCTACCATTGAATGGGCTCTTTGCTTACAGGGTAATGTTGAAAAAAAAGTACTAGGAAGTCCCAACCATGATGGGATAGTAAGAGTGATCGGAACAATATTATTTGACTATGTACAATACTATGCAACATTGAAGGTAATGTTGTGTTAGAGTACTTATTTTTTTATTTTTTCCACTAGATAATTATAAAAACATTTCCTATTTGATTTTTTTCATTGCTGGAGGCATTTCAATTTAACAAAAAAGAGGCACTGCACACAAGCTTGAATCTTTCTTTATTCTCTTTTTAGTCAAAACATAATGATGCTCTTTCAAAGGCTCCAGTTTTTACCGCCACTTTTGACTGGGTTCGTAAAAATTGTGGGTTTCAAACTACATGTTATTTAAAATATGACCAAGTATCATTTAATGATCAAGCGACCATCTGCATTACATTTATCTGTTTCAGTATTCTCTTTCTCCATATCAGTGCAATCTTGCTGTCAAACTCATGGAAATTAGCTGATAACAAAAACAGTGATAAAATCCCTGTAGAAAAATGAACGTGAATATCTATGAGCAAAATGATATTCAAAACACTTAACACCAACATTCTCGAAGTCTGGCTCTTTATGTATATGTAGAAATATTAATTTACTCATAAACAAAGCCACAGTTTTTCAGTCAGGAATTTTGAGAAGAGTTTGAAAGCAAATCAAAAGACACACTTGTGTCCTTTCCCCACCATGATACTGTACACCGCTGTAGGCTATGAGCCCTTAATTGTGCTCTCTTACTCACTTACAGATGCTGGCAGGATGGTCAGTTCTTAATCAATCACCATTTTATCTAGAAATTGTATGTGTCCCATTCATCATTATAGTAATAATAAACCTTTCTGAACGTTTTGCTGTTCTCGTTTTATTTTAAGTTTAGTCAAAACAAAAATAATCAAGTTAAAAATATATTTCACATCTCTGTATTCATGTCCTTTTTTCATCCTTGATCCTTGTTTTTCTCTCCATGGGATGCATTGTTTTCCACGATACCACTCACAACATGTTTCAAAGTTAAGAGCTGCTTTCAGTGGGACTTTAATAATAGTGCCAAACAGCACTTTCTGGTTTAATAAATCACACAGTTGGAGTGATTTGATTATTCTTTCATTTTTGATTTTCAACTGACATATCTTTAAATTAATTTTAATCAGGAAGAATGAGCCAGGCATGCAATATGCTTGAGCACCTGGTCAGCAGATTATTTCCCATATCAATGAACAGATAAACATCCTGGCAAGTGTTTAGAAATATCACAGTCTTTCTTTATCAATCAGTACTATGAAGCCTAAAAGTTCCCCTAACCAAAATATGTAAATACCATGTTGATAGCCAAGATGCTTTTGTTCTATCTTAAAATGTACTAAAAACATGACATGTTTAAAAGAGTAAAACAATTTAAGTAACAATATATTTCCAAAAGTAAACTGTGGGCTGGGAGTTATCTGTTTTCATTAATGTATTTTCATGTCTCTATAACAATACATTTAAATATGTATATATATGTTTTTGTAATACAGTGAATAAATAGTCCATATGAAACGACAACAAACAGCAATGCATTTATTTTATTTTTTTACTTCTGTGTGAATTACGAACTTAGCAAATCAAATGAGTATTTTTCTTGTTTGATTAAAAACGTTTGTGCAAAATGAACAGTTTCACGTGAAAATATAGAGAAGTATGTACAGATGTACACTATGTTCACATGTATGCACACAACAATTGAGTATTTGAATGAAGACAATTTAGAAATGTTTTGGTGGAATATTTGCCATAGTGACTTCAATTTGACTTATTATTATTTCCAATTCAGGCCACTGTCTACCATAATATGTGTACTGTATGATTTCATCACTGTACATTTCCATTGGAAGGTGAAAAATAATCTTTTTTTGCATTGCTGTTTTTTTTTAATTCATTTCCAAAATATCATAGACTTTGATCAGAATATTTTGTGGAAGATTAGATCAGGCATTTTTTAGCAGTCTGTAACCTAATAATAGAAGTTAAACACATTTGGTTGGATGAGTACTGTTGGACTTATTATCCTTGGCTTGTTCCAGGACTGATACGCATGCTTCTTTAGAAAATCTCCCACTTCCTGCAGCTGGTTCCAACAGAGTAAAATAATGTGAATAATCCCTTTGTGTGGTCTATTCAGACATCAAAGGAGTCAACACCATAGGCGTAGCCTAGTTTTTGAGGGTTTTATCAAGGGAATACAAACAGTGACATCTGAGACACAAGTATGTAATTGGTATTCAAGGATAAAAAAAACCCAAAAACGTTATGTCATTTATTATATGCTGGAAATATCTATTTTAAGATTTTGGGAAAAAACATGAACTGCAGCTGGTTTAGACAATGCTGCATCTCAGGAGCGCTGAAGCGGGCTGGTCTGTTTGGCTGCAGCACTTTGTAAGGATGCTATAACACAAGACTCCTTGTTTCCATGGTAACTCTGCAAGTGTATGAGTGAAGAAGAGGGTGTCGCGGTGTAGATGCTTTAGGTGAGTACATGGAGCAAAAATGATTCGACCATGTGATATTCTTACTATTATAACTGGGCTGGTTCTGTGGCATCTCAAATGTCCATGCAGGAGCCCACTTTTTGTTTTTATTTTGGCTTCCAGCTGAGCCTTTGGCCCACACTGTAGTTTCTCCAAAAATAAAACTTGAGGCTGAGGTTTGTTGGTGGGAGACTGACATGTCTGATGAGGATATCTTCACTTTTTTCCCCTCCCTCATTATTTCAGAAAGAGGAAGTGCTTTGATGTATAAGAAATCTCTCCAGAGAGTTGCGAAGTTTGTGTATGATGCATAATATATTTAAACTTACTGTAGCTGGTGAGTCTCCAAAGACTTCTCACTAACTCTTATTATCTTCTATGACCTCTAAAACTAACATGCTTATTCTGTACAACACTGAATTGTGGAATATCAAGAACTGACGAAAAACAGATCAAATATAAAGAATGAAAAAAGTGTTCAAGATGTCAAAACGTTGTTCATTAATCTTAAATATAGGACAATAAGTATTGTACTTCCAACAATATTGATCTTGCTGAATATGTTATTAAAGTAAATGTCAAGTTTAAAATGTGGTGTAAAATGCAGTATTTTCTTGTCTGAATCTTCTGAATTGAGGCAAATTCAGGTTTCCAATTTCAAGGCAGTATTTACATATGAAATATTCTCAGTATATTTTTGGAGGTGACATTAGAAGTAATGGTTACAGAAATGTGAAATGTATCACTTTAATCTATGTGTTAATCCATGTCTCAAATACGAAGTTCAATTTAATATTTGATTTTCAGAGATAATGACATTTCTAAATTTGTTTAAATCTAGATGTAACTGCAAAAAAAATTAACCCCCCCCCATCACAATTCAGACGGTTCTTTTTTTCTTAGTGCTGTTCAATTTTGTTTAACCAAGAAAAAGTTAAAGGAACAAAAAAAGAATCGTCTTTGTTTAATTCAGATGTCACATGCTGAAAAGGTTGAAAACCACCGGAGAGTTACGCCCATGCCAATCAGCTGTCAGGAACCAACAGCTTGTACTTCAAGGGCCTCTGAAGTGCTGCTGTTTTATCCCTCTAGCTTTTGGAGAATAATTTAGCGGCCCCTTAGCTTTTAAATGGTACGGTAAGTACCACACCATGTTTTGTGTCCACTACTGTTGTTGCTTTTGCTCATGCAATACAACAAAAGCCTGTACTCTATATGCACCACTGCTGGAGGGCAATAAAACATGCTATGTAGAATTTAATGGGCGACTTGACCAGGCTGTGTCGATGCAGTCGTCTTAAAAGCTTCTGGAATTTCTGCGGGAAAAAGACCAAAGCACTTCAAAAGTCCATCTGGAGGCAAATATAACAGATGGGAATGTTTTACAGTGCCATTTACACATGCAAATGGTATTCCTGAGGCCAGATTCAGCCATCAACTGGGCACCATTTCTATATAAATGATTATTGTTTTGAGAGTGTAGGCTTGGCTCAAAGAACTGACTTTGAGGTTACACAGTGAGTTGTGTTCGTAAAAGAAAAGCTACCCAGCAGTAGCAGAAACGTTACATGGATTAGCTATATAGGAGATGAAACGGTAAAACAAACACTATTTTCATTCTGGCCTTTATATCCCTGTTTGCTTTCCCCTTCTCCCACCCACTCCCATTATAAGCTGTGTGTTATGTTGTTGTTGATGTTTATTGCTCTAGCTGCTGGCCATGTAGCTCTGAAAACTGCAGCTCATCCCTCACTGACACAAAAATCCTACTTGTTGTTCCCACCAACATGTACCCATAGGACCAAACTACATCATTAGTTGCCGCACCACAAGCCATTTTACCAAATGAGATGCTGGGCTGCAGTGGGAATTATATGTAGGATCAAGGCAAAGGACAAACCTTTGGAACAACATTTCTAGAAAAATCATTATGAAGTTCACACCTATTGGTTTGTTGCTGAGGACTTATTTTGTCAGACATTGTCCTTGGCTTCTATTACAACTAAAGTAAAGATGAATCCTTTTTGGGTTTCAAACGGTATTGAGGGTAAATGATCAACAGTGCAGTCTCTTCTCACCCAGTGTTTGATTTGATTATCATTACTGCAAAAAACTTTACACCCCTCTCTCTCTCCCCATGATATTTGTTTGAGCTCACGTCTGATTACAATACACCATGCTGCTAGTGCCAACACAAGCAGATAATTATCATAGAGCGGAGTGCAAATATCAGGGGTTTGTCTTTTCCCTACGCATTAACCTCTATCAAAACTTCACTGCGTTGACACCAAACACCGTTGTCACTTAACCGATGAGTCAAATTGTTCTTCGACATTGTAATGATTTTCCTGTGTCTGAGGCTGAGAATAATGCATTTCTGCTGCTCGTTGGTGCTACCGTGTCTGGAATTAGAAACCACTGATGTATTTTGTAATTTCTGCTAGTTTCATTAAGACTAATTTATCAAATTTGGCTGTCTCTACTTTCTGTGAGAGACATTTCTTTGGTATTCTGTTTGATCTGAGAAATCATTCGTTATGCAAGGACGTAAAAAGTCTCTTGGTAGAAAAAGGTTTCCACAGATGTTCCCCTAAATACAGAATAGAGTTACTGAGTTTCTGACTAAAGTCAAACAAACTTAATTTATGGGAGATTTGTCATTACACTGTAATGTATAATGGGAAAGTGATGGTCTCGTGATGTCACCAGTATTAATCACACCATTCGGGTTTAAACACTCTGGAGACATGCCTATGCCTTTCAGATTAGACGGGTCTCAGGAACAAGAACAGAAATGTGTTCTTAAACTCGATAGCATTAGCAACCTGAAAGCATTACTGATCAGAATCAGAAACAAATATATTGCCAGGTACGTTTACACACACAAGGAATTTGATTTGGTGTCTGGTGGTGCGTACATAAACAATCCAAGAAAATAAGTTACATTCTTCATTTGGATTTATTCAACTTGGAGAATATAAGCCCGCTATTAATTGACCTTTAAGCTTTTGGTACTATATTTTTAATATATTATAGATAGTTTCTAGCTTTGCAAGTTTGATTTCTTTGCTCAAAACTGCTGCCTTCTAAATCAGGAAACAAGGTCGATGTGAGCTTAGGGGAACTGAGGAGTTAGAAGATATTTTTCTGTCACTGCCTCACCAAGAGAAACCATTTTCACATGAAAGTAATCCTTTGATCAATTGTTGTGAAAGATTATAGAATAAAGATTTGCTATTGCTGTGATTTACTGAATCCTAAACAAAATGCAGGGATATTTAAGAAGTCCTACTTTAGAAACTCCAGAGAAGTCGTATGCCCTTTAGAAAGTTTCGATGAGCGTGAACGTTTCAGTGTAAGGTTTTTTATTCAAAACATTTGTTCTGTTAACTGGACACTTGTGCTTTCTGAAAGTTCTATCTCTCCAATTGTTAGTTTATAAAAAGCGTTTTCCACACAGCCTTGAAATCATCTGGGATAAAATAAAAAAGAGAACCCCTAAATTCCAAGATATTTTTGGAGCCCTGGATTATATGGGAAAACAAGAACATATTTTATTCATAGCCTTAATCTAATCACTCAAGTATTTGTAAGTTATTTTGATTATTATCTTGCAATACAAAATGAGTTGCAAATCCTGTAAAGCATCAACATCTCATAAAAACTCATCCCAGAGCAGATGTCTTCTGGAGTGAATGACTTGGCCTTGTGCACTGCCAAACCCCTCAGTATTTAATTCAAGTCACTCCCACCACACCAGTGCTGTTACTTAGTGCTCTGTAATCTTTTACTTTATGTCAATACTAATGTTTGTACGAGTGAAAGGTGAACCTGTAATAACCAATGTGTTGGATTAGCCTGAACAGCAGTCAATGTGCCTGGACCCGTGGATTTCAGTAATTCAGCAGTGGCCTGAATGAGCATGGGCTCCTTTTCAGCTAATTCTGACATTGGCTTTTTCACTTTTGATCTATCTCATTTGAGAATCCATTATTAAATGATTAAAAATCCAGATGTTTTATCGTGTTTGATGTCTAAATATAATTAATACCTCACAGAATGTTCATCTCAGGATGCTGGAAGATGAAAAAGCTGCCACACTGCCAATATTTACTTGATGTTTTAAAGAAAAAAGAGAGACAGAAACACTAATATTAATACATTTTGGAGAGAAGAGTCGTTTTGTTCTTTGATGGTTGTTTATCATGTATTTCTTTCCTAGGGATCACACAGAGGTTACATCTCATATTATGTTACCTTGAATTTGTTTCTAACAGCATTTTTATACACAGCATTGAGATACACACACGTTAGCTTGAACAAACAACACTTTTACTGAATCATTTTTAAAAGTATTCACCCTTTAGTTCAGTGGTGGAACAAGCTCTTCTGTGTTTTCAATAACCTTGAAAAATATAGATAGATACATAGATAGATAGATACTTTATTTATCCCACATTGGGAAATCAGTTTGTTCCAGCATCAGTAAAAAATACATATATCACAAATAACACACAATATAAAATATTCTGGATACACTGAAATGTTCTATAAAAGACTAAAATACTGCAGCAACAGAAATATAGATGTCTACTAAAGGAGCAGTGACATATAAATGTCGGATATATAAATTGCAGATGTACTGTAGTGTCCATGCCTGAACAAGTCCAAGCATTTCCTGTGTTCAAGAGGCGGCAGTAATAATACACAGAGGACCCTCAGGTACATGAACGTTCCATTTGAGTGACCAGTGAAGCAGACACTCTGACTCTGTGTATATTATATATTTTTAAATGTACTAACATCTAATGACTTGTTCCTTAATTGAACTATTGAACATCATGAAAATATTGGAAATAAACATCCCATTTCCTAGGGTCCAAGTTCATGTCTCAAAAGAGTTGAATTAAAAAGTAAAAGCATTAAAATGTGGTGTTTCATGTCTGACCCATCTTTGTGTATATATAGCAAAACATGCCCCAATATTTTCAGCCAGATCTATACAAATGATGAACTGTGTTTTTTTTTTCTTCTTTCTGTCTCTTTAAAACATAATGAATGGCAGGTATATAAAGAGGTGTTTCATTATGATGTTGAAAAGACCATAGCCTTCTCAGTGTGAGTCCTCAGTATGTTCACATCTTGTTTGAAGAGCAGGTGCAAATCGGAGCTTTTCTGATAAGAATCCTTCTGTTCGCAATGGATTTAGTCATTTGTGCAAAATGGAGACACGCTGTTCATGACAAATAGATGTCCTTATTGTGTCCTAACTGCTAACTGTAAAACACACTGTCACAAAAAAAATAAATAGCTATTAAGCAGTGCCTCCCAACAGCCTTCACATTCACACTCTGTAATAGACAATCATCCCCCAGGATGATATTCTCTTTCTCAATGCAGACCAGTGCAAAGACTAAACACAGCTCTGATTTGATGCCATGAATAAAGGCATAGAATCTATTAATCCATAATGCTTTAATGATTAAGAGGAGCTGATGGGCTTGAGAAAATCTACCAGCAGGAAGATGGACTGTAGCGTTGAATATTTTACCAAAAGCCTGAGGGCAGCAGGTGGTGTTAGTCGGGAGAATGGTCAATGATGGTAGGTGGTCTGTTAGGATGCACATAACCAACCGTTTCTCTCTTGATAAAAGGGTTGGTGAACTACGGTTCCAATACATCAACTCAGGGAATATGTCAAGTACTGATCTAATATTACTATTTTTCATATTTGTGAAATATAGACCTAACTGCATGGAAGGCTAATAATAGATCTCCAGTTATTTGAAGCAAAAACACATAAAAGGTGAAAGGTATAAATTATTTTCCATTGCGTTGTTCAAAATCTATAATTGGTTCCTACTTATAACACCTCACTATGAACCTCCCACATATAATTTACTGTCCATTCACACTAAATGTGTTTCAACGCATTACAATGATTTCTATTAAAGTTAAAACAATGTGAAATCAGTGATCACCACTTAGTATGCTACCCACTGAACCACAATACATGCAATTGATATCAACAAGGATTTTTATAACAAGAAAGCAACTATAATTTATTGTGAACCAGTCAGGTTATGAACAATAACAATCTCAGTATCGGCATTGTTACCAATCCCATATATTGGACCAGGAACAGCATTATCTTAAGGCATGGCAGGGGATAGGGAAGGATATAGTTGATTAAAGATTTGAAAGTGGTGTAAAAAGGTCAGATATTGTTTCACAATAAATCAATTGCCTTTTAGTGAACTACTGTAATATCAAATATGGCCAAGTAATAAACCCCCAACCCCATATAGCCAAGAGAGATATGTTTGAACAGCAAGGAAAACATGTTATTAATTTAGTTGAATTTACAATCGAGGACAACAACACAATAAAGCCTTATCATTTAGAAAAATGTACAATCAGGCACAAGCTAAATGGCTACAAACTTATGTATTAATATAAAACAGGCTACAAGTTCTGCAGAAAAATTAGCTACACTTTAAGTTGCACTAAAAATTTGCTTTGACCAGTCTATCCAATAAATAAAGCAAAACACAAAAAATATGTTACTTCTTGTGGAATATTTTTATTTTCTAAGTAGATACAATGTCATAATCAATGTGTGCACAAGTGTCATAATGTGCTATTTTTATTATGTCTAAAAACATGGGAGACTGCTGATGGAGGAAACTGGGGCTATTATAAACAGTGGAGGAGTAATAAGGGCAATTTAAGGTAACTGCGACTGAAACAATTCAACAAGATTCAGGTGGTGACATGTCATGCAGAGGAGTCAGCCATGACATTTCATAATGGAAAACATTGTGCATCTTGTAGCTAAAATGGGGCAGCTGGAGTTTTTGTTTCTGAAGGGCACATTGCCTTCAGCCAGGGAATAAAACTTTCCTTATTGTTGGTGGCATTTTTTGTTTGCATAGTTAGGGCTTGGTTTAAAAAATATGTCCAGAAAAATGTTGCAATTCTGAATTTTCGAAGAGTGACGGTGGGAGAAGAGGATTTATTCATTCTAAAAGCAGGAAACTACACAATTTCAAAAAACAACAATCACATAAGTGAAGGAAAAAGAGTGTGGGTGCCAATGAGTGCTATTTTGAACTCTTAAAGGTGATTTAAGTTAGAATAAGTGGAACAAGCATAGATACAATAAACATGTATTACACAAAGTATTCATTATTCCTTCTGAATGGTTCAAAATCTATAATTGGGTTTCGCCACCCCCCTCAATTAACCACCCACATCTCATAAACTGAACATATGTGTGGCAATTGCTCATGTAAGTACTAAGTGCCGACACACACTTTAACTCAAACAAATATTACATTGAGTGGCTTTATAATTTCAAAACAAGATGTTCCTTTTGTCAGTGGCTACAGCAAAGGAAGTAGAGCTCCCTATTCCAACCAAATGATCTTTTCACTTTTTTACAAGAACCAAGATTGTGTTGGTTTGTAAAATGTCATGATGAATTAAATTGAACCAAAACATATCAAACTAAACAATTAAATGACTATATGTATAAACTTGAAAAACAAGAAAATGTGTATCTCTAACAAAAAACCCCACTAATCAATCCTAACATAAAACCCATCAAGGTCTGTGCCCCAAAATGGTGTCACAGTGGGTGGCAGAAATAAGCTGTGTGTGTGTGTGTGTGTGTGTGTACATCATTACGGGCTTTGACACAGGGAGACAAACTAATAAAGGCTTTCCACAACTTTTGCTTAAGCTTATTCCCTAGGTTACCTGCATTTCATCTCCAAATCCCTCCGAGGAATTTCATTTTTAAGCACATTTGATGTATAGGTTTTAAGGGACCTCGCCTATCACAATGTGGCAGATTTGAACTATGCCCAAGTTATATTTTGAAGTTTTTTTAATTAAACTATAAATCCAATCTATTCAAAACACTCCCTGTATATCATTCCCCTATGTGCAAAATATATTAAACCTCCTATGGTATATCCATACATATATCTTCCACATGGGAAGACAAAGATGACATAAGTTTGGAATAGATACAAAGAGGCAGGTGATCTCTTGCGTTTCATTTGCTCTGCATCCTCTGAAAACAACATCATTTACATATTCAGCTTGAGTTGGGAGTTTCTGCCTGAGGCTTGGTCTCTTGGTTTTACCCCCCAAAAGACTCCTAAGTTCAAACACATCAATAGAGGGAGGCTAGCCTCCTGAGAAGAGACGATGAATGAATTTAGCATGTACATTTTGGATTGAGAAGAATAAGAAAAAGCTTTTCCTTCTAACATTAGTCGTACTGTGAGCTGACTTATCTTTAATACTCATTTCTTTTGGCACATGGCCTTTGTGCACACAGGCTATTTATTGGTACAAATGTGTTATTTATATGCAGGAATCCTCAAAAAGTTTACAACTCATACCTGCTAGGCCTCATGGTTGCTGCATTTCTAAAGATTTAAGCTTCAAAACTCTGTAGCCTGAATGACACTGCTGGCTCAGAAATTATTTGTGCTAGTCATTTAAGTTTTACACAGGGTTTATCGGGATATCTCCGATAGAGACAAACACAATCTAAACTCCTTTTTGCCTGAAGCTATTACTAAGAGTCACTTGCAATTACTGACTGTGCCCAAAAGAACAGATTAGAATAGGTCATTGCAGTGTTTAAAAATATCAAACTTATCTCTGAACTATACTTAAATTGATGAAGCCTTCGTATATAGTTGATGTTTATAGTGTTTGAATGTATGGATGGGCATTTTGGTAGTGAAATACTAGTCAGAAATGAATAGCTACTTTAAGGTAATACATTGTTTTCTTTACACTTGTCGTAATGTGTACACTATCTAACACATACACTTAACCTTGTACAGATGAGGTCTATGTTTTCTCCCCAGAAAACCTAAAACAAACTTCTCAAACAGCATTATTTGTTTCAGCCCGCTGAGATTAAACCCTCAGATGTACTGTGAATCTGAATGAAAGCACACAAAGCCCAAACATCCATAGAAGACACTAGAAATCTGGTGGAATCCTGGACACATGACTAGTGGCCTTTCACTTAATATCCAATATCTGAAAAATACAGAAATATACAACTATTGGCACAAACTCAGATAATAGAGTCATATTACAACACAAAACGCCATACACTCCATGACTTTGCATGGTGCTCTCCGACACTCTCTTATGTCTTACACTAAAAGCTTAGCTGTCACCCTCGGGGTTTGAGGTGGAGCTAACAGACTCCTAGATCCTCTCGGTTGTCTGCTTCAGTTTCAGATACAGGAGATTATGGAGGAGAGAAGTCCTTCACCTACAGTGACCCCTCAGTAGTAAAGCACATTGAGACTCAGTGTCCCGCTATAGCATAGGCTTAACAAGCGAGACTGAGCAATAGTGAGAATATGAGGTGAGCCCCTCTATCACTGAGGCACACAGTTTCTTTGTGGCTTTCCACCCCAATTACTCTCATATTTCCAAATATCTAGTCAGCAGAGACAGACTGGAAAGTGTGTCTCAGAAATCTTTGATGATCTGAAACTCACTTACATGATGAAGTCAGATTTTTTCTGCTGTGAAAATGCATTTTGACATATTGAGCTTAAAAACGTGGTAGGTTTGAGCTTCCCGATTGCGACAAAATTGAATTAGCATTTCGATCAGGGACACTTAAAATCTACTCTTCACCTGGCCTTACTATCAGTGACCCTCTCTGTACCAATAAAAAGGACCTTTTACATGCAGTGTCAGAGGTTAAGATGTGTTGTCTATCTCCGGATGCATGACTGCTCACTCTATTAAATGAAATGTGAAAGTCTGTTTTACCCATTCACCCAAACCACAGAGGATGAACGAAATGGAGGAGACAAGCGCATTGTTTATATCTGCCAATTTGATGCAACAACCTATTGATGAAGGTGTTATTGTCCAGGATTGTCGTATAATCGATCAGTGCTGGGACATCCCTCCTCTTGAATCCAAAAGCTGAGTAGTACTGCAACCAAAACTCAGGTATATTTTGAGCATCAGACCAAAATGATTACATTTAGCAAAGGACTTCCAGCAGAGGTAAGAGGTCCTGCAGCAGCCAGACCGGACAAGCCAAAGTGAAGCCCCCTGTACGAATGTGCGAATCAGATGACCCATTGAGAAAGTTGATAATATTTTGGCTTCATTATGAAACTGTAGGCGATTTCAATCAGGAGAGACTTCCTTTTGTGTTTTAGGAATGTTTATTTACGCATGCGCCATATGATGGAAATGTTAATAGTGTTTGGCGATTAGACCCGATCCAGATATCGTATATCTTATAGGGGAAGCGCAGCCATGAGTATAAAAGAAACCCCCCCTCCCCAGGGTCTAGACAATGGTGGTGATGCTGACGATCTGGATTTGATGAGCAGATGGAATGAAGAGGAGGTGTGATGAGGTGAGGTCTTTTGATTAGCTCTCCTGGCACTGGATGTGATGACTGGAGGTGGTTGGGTTGGAGGCGGACCGCAGCATTAACACCTGACATCACAGCTGACTGCAGGAGAGAGAAGACCAATTTTAAAGTTTGACTGAAGCAAAATGATTGGCTGCTGGAGAGTGTGGTGACGTGATTAGTTGAAAGAGAGCGGCCATAATGAGCTGGTTAATGCAGCTGTGGAGTTAATGAATGCACAGTCTTCCTGAAGGAACTAGCGCTGAGCATCATGTGGCCCATTCCATGGTCAAATATAGGGCAATGTCCTCTTTTTGGTTTGTGTGGCTTGTTCTTGTCAGATAGGGATGAAGAGTTGAAAGTCAAGACGGATAAATACAATTCACATAATGACCCAAATTATAATAAACCGTGATCATTTATGTCTTAGTGCAAGATTACACCTTTGATAAAGTCAAATTTGATCTGCCGGTGATTCATTGTTTACATAAATTACATTTGTTTAAATTAAAATGGAGCCCTTCACAAATATGATCTGGAATGTATGTCAACAACAATTCTCCTGCAGCGTGAATGGGGATGCCAGTATTAATGGGCTCCCAGGTTTCTGTTTGTCTTATAAATGCTGAGTAACATAGAGCAAATGAGGATTAATTCAGTACAATGAGCACTAATCAACATACATTCCAATGGGATTTCTTTTTGTTTAAATGCTTGTGTCTGCAGAGTAGTTAGGCTTGTAACACTTAAAATTCTCCTCCGGCTATCAGCTCAGAGTGTTCTCATTGGAAAAATAACAGCATTGTTCTTTTTATCTAAAACTATCTATATTTATGTTTTCCTGACAAGCATCCTCTCAGGCTCTGCAGATAATGATAGCTGTCCTTGAGGGGAACACTGTAAGAAGCTTAATGTTTTGATACAGCAGGTACACCACAAAAATGGGAAGTTGGGGAGCATGTTATGTTACATTTGGTTTATTCTGCCACAACCAAGTTTGTTCCCTAACCAAGCAATTACTCTTGTCCTCGAACCCACATTCTTTCCATATCTTAACTAACACTTAAGAGTCTCTAGATTGCATGCATTATTGACATTAAATGTAATGTTCCTTCACATCAATTTGCATAATGTGACACTGGAGGATTGGTTGTCATGAGGTAATCTAATGGTTCTTCAGGGAGGACTGGGTAATGTTTTCACAGCTAAAACTTATTTTCTTCACCTTGACACCTTGTGGCAGTCAGCCAGTCAACAACAACTCCCCTCTTGTGTTGTGTCCTCTCTTTTGTCCTTTCTTGTGCCTCAATTTTAGTCTACTCCTTTATCCTCCTCCTGTTTGCCTGCTGCACCATGCAAACATTTTCTTTACTGAAGAAATAATGAAAAAAATAAACCAACTATAGTCCCAAATATGTGTTCTTGCATGCCACAGCAGCCCAGACTTCCATTCCGCTCTTTGAGAACTACAGTTTGTAAACAGAGAACACATTTTCTAAAGATTTATTCAAAAATAACAACTAAAAAACTTAAAGGTATTTGTTTCCAGAGTTATATGGCCACGTCTGTTTCCTTTCTTATCTTGAGATACGATAAGGTAGTTGCTGACTGGCTCATCTCAATACATCACGTCCAAAATAATTTCTATTGCTAGGCCAACCACACTGCTCCACAGAGGGCGTTTTGAATAACTTCTGGTCTGCCCTACTTGCTATAATTAAACCAATTCAGTGCATTTTCTTCTGTGTGAGTTATTTCTTTAATTACGGGAAACCTATGCAGTATTGCGTGAGCTTCTTGCAAGTTACTGCTTTAATTTCACAAAATATAGGAGACCATGCTGTGCAGGTCTGTGGGTCTTTTGCATATTTTTGAAATTTAAATCTCCTAATCCACCAAAACAAAAGGAGATGTGTGGCAAGATTATGCATTTTTTGTGAGTTTTGCTCTCTGAGTAACTATATCCTCTCAAACGACAGAAAACATTTGTTTTGGCCTGAGAAGTTAAAGGGAAGTGGGGGACCATAGTCTGTGAAACAGCATAAAATGTGCTCTGGTATAAAAGCAGTTAAGTACATTTATTCAGACATCCTTAAATTTGCATTAATTAATATGTTTTTGTTTTTCTCATACAACTTTGCAGGTGTACAGATCTGTCAGCCTGTTTAGTTGTTTCATAGCTTGGTCCAGCTGCTTAATCACATGTGTTGGAGCAACACAAATCTCTCTTAAGCACTGATAATCGATTATATACAACCAGTCCAGCAAATAACACAGATGAACTGAGTGACTACATTCTCAATTGAGTTGAATACTTACAGTCCATGACCCAAGCTCTTGCTTCTTCCTAAAAGACGAGGGAACCTGCAGTCATATTAGTCAGATATATGAAAAAACAACTTCAGATGGATGATGTTGTTCTGCATCTGCTTGGACACTGAATTATTCCCATTATATTAATCTGATGATTAGTTTCACGTTGGTATACAATGTTAAATAAACAAACAAAGTAATTAGGGTGCTTAGATAGTTTGTGTTAATTGGACAGACCAGAACCAAAACATACTCGGGTAATTATCATACAAAGGAAAGCATCAACGGCTGATATTTAAAAAGTTACAACAAGATCATCTTTGGTATACTTAGTTTAGAAATGTTAAAAGTTGTCAAATTAGTCAATTTTCAGGTCTTAAAACTGCTCACTGTATCAACTGACCTTACACCCCTTTTCTATAGAATGACATTCAGACACTGAAAGATGTCATGCTGCGATGAGTTTGATTAAATTAGATCTATTCTCTAAAGAGATTCATGTTGAGGTGCCAAATACCTCTGATCCTGCGGC
Organism: Eleginops maclovinus; assembly: GCF_036324505.1. Taxonomy (NCBI): domain Eukaryota; kingdom Metazoa; phylum Chordata; class Actinopteri; order Perciformes; family Eleginopidae; genus Eleginops; species Eleginops maclovinus. Next base: position 25,622,605 of record NC_086352.1, read on the forward strand.
AGCTCAAACTCAGCCTTCTTTTTCAGAAACAATTATTTTCTATTCCGAACACTCGGCACACTTCTTTCTCTCCAGACACTTTTACTAACATCTTCCTTTTTTTTATTATCCAAAAGAAACATGCAAATGATTGCTTGCAGCTGCCCGGTGAGGAGTGTACAGTATACAGTAATCTTTGTTGAGTTGCACAAATTAAATATTACAATTATATTTCCTCCTTTCTGTGATCATAATGCAGTTATTTAAAAACCCACGGTATGCTTAAAGTAAGAATTCAATCCCTGCTAAATAATGTAGTGTTGTTATCCACCACATACAGTCTCTCAAAAATGTTGGTGTTTACCCTCACTGGAGCGTTTAATCCCACCTGAACTTTGTAAACATGGGCCTTTGTTCTTTGAGGTGCTAACTGGCTTGAGAGAGAAGCAAGGTGCATTTGACCATTAAAGTGTTTTGCTGTGCATTAGGCCACTGCAGGTTACGCAGAGCCATGTAGGCAGAGGAGGTTTTTTTTTTATGGCGTGGGCCGTAATGAGAGTGTTGACAGCTAGTATAAGTTTGGGATGGCTGAGGGGTTTAATGAGCATTTTCACAGCATCTAAGAAAAAGGTGCATCACTCTCAGCAAAAGCCTGTATATAGTTATTGGTAAATTATTCTAAAACTGTTGTTGTAGCTACAGCCTATTTTTAAATCCAGCATTTAGAGAAGGTCTGCTGTTAGGGGAAAAATTGTATTCATCTCAACTTGGCTCAATGGTGCCCAGTTGTTTACTGAAAATATTCGGACTGCTCTCAGCAAGTGCCTGACGGTGGAACATTTTTACTGAAAGCTGAACGCTTTGAAGCCTTTTGTGTGAACCCACAGACCACAATTAGTTAGTGCTTCGGCAAGAATAGCATCTGCATCTTATTACGTGCTGTACTCAAGGATGTTATAGTGAAGCCTGGATAATTATAGAGCAGAAGCATTAAATTACCAGGGACTTTTTGTGATTTTAACTAACCGTACTGCTTTGTCACAAACTAAAAAGGTTAGTCCAATCCTCTTTTTAACAAATCGACAGAACATTAATCAGCAGTTTATTTGATAATATACTACAATAATTTCAAAATGCCAAACACCAGCTGGTTCTTCAATGTGATGATTTGGTTATTTAATTTTTTGTGAAAGGTAGTAGATTGAATATCTTTGGATTGTTGGTGAAAGCCGAGATCAGAGGCATTACATTTCTGGGTGATCTGTCTATCAGTCCCATTGTTGTAAACAAATTTGGTACAACACCTCAAGGATGAGTGGATTTTATTCTGGTGGTCAAAGGTCAGGGTCACAATGACGATTAATAAACTAATCATGACAGCATTTCACACAATTTTCTAATTGGATTAAATTAGGTAAAGGAATATCATGTCCCAAAGGTCAAAGATCAACTTCAATGTTAAATCATTATAATCTGCAAAAACAAAATTCCATAACTCAGGAAGGGAAGAATAGACTGTTGTATTTTAAATTTAGGTGGATAATGAATTAGCATCAATAAATGTGGGCGTCCACCTTAAAACTTTGGTGATCGTATAGCTTTCCTGCAATACGGGGTCAAAGGTGAGTGAAGCATCCATCTATAAATAGCTTCTTTGGAGTAAAATAGGGTGACCGACGAAAACACTGTATTAGGAGAAAAGCACACAGTTTCAAGAACAAAAAAAAAAAAATGCTGCAAATACAAAACGATGCAAGAAGTTCAAAACGATGCAAGAAGTTCAAAACTCTACGGAAAGTTGGACAATAAGGAGTGATGGACACAACTGGGCACTTGACGTTCGGGACAATAGAGTTGGCCAGAGCATCTTACCACGTTTTGTATTTAGGATATTTAGACATTTCTACCTGTCGGCAACCGTAGTAACAGGCACAATTGAAGCATTTCCTAAGGTCATGGCTATGTTTTTCATTAGAGTCAGATTTCTTTGCCATGCAAGAAAACCCATTCAAGGAATTTTCTAAACGTCTATACAGAAGAGCAAGGTCAGTGCAGCTTAATAAAGCCAAGGCAAAGCATTTTTATTAGTTTGTCCCTACATCAGGTCAAAAATAATCCTCAAGGGTCTTCCGAATCAGCACAGCAAACAACATCTGCCAGGCTTTGATCTTGCTGTCCTTACTTAACAACTTATTGAAACTGCTGACCTCGAAACCTTAATGTCACCACCCAAGTACCACACAAGAAAGAACAGAGCACTATGGACAGATAAGATCTACAGGATCTGTGTCAAGGTTGGGGAAACAGGACCCAAGTGCAGTAACAAAGTGAGGCAGGTAAGGGTCCAAACAAAAGGTGAGCTTTATTCAAAAAGCTGTTAACAAAAACACTAAGCAAGGGGAACACAGGACATGAAAAACACTTAGCTTGAGATAAGAAGGACGGACAGGAACAGGCAGGTGACATGGACTAGATCAGGTGAGAAATGACGACGACCGAGCAAGAGACAAAAGGGAAACAGAGACTAAATACACATGGGTAATCACAAGAGAGAGACAGCTGGAAGGGGGAGGAGAAACACAGGGGCAACAGGTGAACACAATGACACAATCAGGCACAGGAGGGAAAAGCAGACAGGAAGTGAAGCTTAACATGAAACAAGAGGGGAAGACATTTCAAAGTAAAGCACAAAACAAGGAAATTACAATCTAGGAGTCTCCCCTGTCTTTAGGCATTTAACCGACAACTACAATATGTCCTGTAGTAGTTACCTTTACAGTCGATGCCTCCACTATCATATATTGCTACGATGACAAGCACTCAAGCACACACAAAGGGTGAAAAGAATACCACTGCAGCATTGCTGATTGGGGCTGGTAACAATCATCACTATGGTTGCAGACTTGGTTTTGTCAATATGTATTCTTTCTAAAAATAGGTTAAGGGACCTGTCACATGCCTTTAGGAAAATATTCTAACTTTACGATGTTAAAATGCGAGTAGGTATGGAATAACGGTTTCAACCTCAGACGACAGTTGAGAGTTAATTTTGGGTTCCAACAGTGCAAAGACCGGAAAATGAGTTTTGTAATCCACAAATCTAGCTCCTCTTATTGGTATTGATCAACAACCACATCCAGCCTGGGCAGATATATTAAGGTCATTTTTTGCTATGAGGTAATAAAACCTTGCAAAAGCTTTTTTGATATAAACCTCGACAGAAACCCGTCAATGCATTTGCAATTTCCTGGTCACTAAATGAGGTAGATAATTGTTGCAAAACAGAAACGACCTATTCAGATTGTGCCCTTGAAATTATTATTTTTTATGGATTGGATTTTATCCGATGTTACCTCATTTTCAAATCATGTCACATGTTGATGTTTAACCACATATTATTTTCTTTAGTTATTTTTTACAGGTGGAACAAATTAAATAGAATAAACACATAATAGAAGTGCCTATGATTACAAATATTACCCACTATTATGTCCAATCCATTTACTTTTAGTACTGAATAGGTATTGACAGGCTCAGGTCAGTGGGCAGAAACGGGCTTTATTCTGAGGGTCACCTAATTGTTTTCTAAAATAAATGAAAAACTGTGTTTATGTGAATGAATACCAAATCAAAATCAAAGCTGAGTATGAATGTTTTGTTGTAAAAATGGTAATTATAACTCTCTTTTTCATTTTAAAACCCATTGAAAAGGAAGGAATAATAAGGGCATGCAGAGTTCTTTTATAACAGAAAATAGACTAAAAATATAAATAATATCTACAGTATATGACTGCTATTCTACTGTCATTTTCCCTTTTGTGTTGATTTCCTTTATACTCTGTGAGAGATGTATGTATTGCTTTTACCTGAACCTCTCATCTAGACTCACATACAAAAGCAAAACATGTTAGATGAAAACCTTTAGATTGCCACGTTTTATAATAAAAGATGTATCTTGATGCTAATCCCTTTGAACTTCATGTGTCATAGAAAAGTCTCGCATTTTGAAAACAACAAACCAATGTTTTTTTGGTTTATCCCATGACATTGGAGCAGACCTTGCCTTTAGTGGCAGCAGCATCTTTTCATCTGAATTTCAATGTGAAAAAATGTGGGTAAGCAGTGAAAGGTCACGTGTAACATGCGGCTTTTAAAAGCTGGTCCAATCAGAAAGGAAAGGAGAATCTTCAGTGTCACATTAAGTCAAGCGGTGATTGACCCTGAGCATCTTTTCTACCTTATTATCTCTTTGACATTTCAGGATGCTTTTAAAAGACATTTTACAAGTGTTTGGGGAGCCAGTGTTAGGAGAGGGAAACTGCTGATATGTGCAAGAAGAGGAAAGGTTTGCAATGACATCATACTTCATATAGACATTGGTCATGATGACAAAACCGTCAGGTCAGCAAGTAGCGGCATCGTTGCTGTGCCATTATCAAACTTCATTTGATTTGTGTCAGGGACCAGGCGGGGAGCGTTGCTCTCTCTGAGGTTATATTTATCTTCTTCATCTTACAGCGAGAACTTTTTTTCTGTTATTTAAAAAACTGTTTTGTTTTCTCCATCTTATTCACCATGAAACATTACCAAATGTAGATGTGCCTTTATTGAAATGCAAACATAGTAAGTACACAGTACACAGAGTGTAGCAGATTTTTCTTTACATGCCAAAATTATAAGGTGTCTTCAAATATGTATATTTTTGCTCTTGCTGTTAATTATCCATAACCAAGCCCTACCTCATGAATAAAACTAATTATTGGAAAAATAGGTTTTAAGTTAAGATAGTTGTGTTAAATATTCCACTTTTGGTCATTTAATGATGGTTTAATGTTCACAGGAACAGACTTTTAGTTTGGTCCTGATTGGCATCCTCATTGAGGAACAAGGCCTCTGTAGCCATATATTCTGATGTGTTGTGTTTTTGAAAGATCAATGAAAATCATAACTACAAACAATGCCCTAGCGATTTAGCCTAAATGGTTTTGACTCCTGATATATTGAAGCAAATTGAGAAAATTAACATATTTTAAACCCCTGGGGGTACACGGGGGTACAAGACATTTGTATTTGTAAATCGTTTCCTATGACTGCAGTCTAATTAGGAGCCAGGAGGACTGTGTTCTGGCAGTAATGAGTGCCAGACAATCACACAGTAGGAGAATATTAAAAGTCAAAGCTAATCTTGTGACGGAAATCTCAACACTGGCCAATAAACGTGTGCTCATGTGATCCCTATTCTGGTCCTCAGCACAGGTCTAAAGTGATGCTAAAAAACCCAGTCTGCAACAGATTTCTGATACAGGTTTGGTTCCCACGTGGTTCTGAATTGATGGGAGTGCGCCGCAGCTCTTCCATCACAGCCCTCCACCTCATTAAAATCATTTAGTCTCTCAGCGCATTAGCAGGCTGAGCTTTAAGTGTTGTGGATAAAGGAGCAGATGAAGTGGGCAATATCGACACACTTGTGCACTCTGTATAAAGATTTTGCAGTAATTTGTGTGTCGCAATTCAGCATCACTCTCAACTGCACATGTTAAAATAGCGAGGGCTATTCACAGCCATAATGCTGAAGACTTTGGCTGTCTAGAAATCTAATTCTCCATTTGTAATTTAACACTTGTGTTTTTCTTTAATGCACTGCTGGGTTGCTAAGTGTGTGTAGTAAAACAAAAATGAAATCACTTTCTATTACCCTCAGTGGGGATATGGCTAGATGAGATATTGCCTTCAAAACACATAATCATAAGCTTAAAATGTAAATGTCGTTTTTATATATGTGAAAAACAAAGCTTGTTTAAAAAAATGTAAAAAAGCAAAAATCATAAGAAAGGTTGTGGGGAAGGTAATGTATGTAGATGAATTTTTCATTGTACTGACATCTCAGTAAGCAGAGATAGAAATATCTAGACAGCGTTTAGAAATGCATGAATTTCAGAGTTGTTCTTGTGCATGCAGGCTAACAATACAATACAAAGGTCCATTTTTGGCATGAGCACATATTACACAAAGCATTGCCAAAGCATTCCGCACAAGGCCTTATAATAGAACAAAAACAAAAATAAACACTGCACATACATGTCAACAGTACATGTGGCCCAACAGCATAACACCAAACATACTGTACATGCCAACAACAACAACAACAACAACGTGCACATTTAAAAAAAAAATGTTTGTGTGAGTGTGTGTGTGTGTGTGTATGTGTGTGTCGGTGTCGGTGTCGGTGTGTGTGTGTGTGTGTGTGTGTGTGTGTGTGTGTGTGTGTGTGTGTGTGTGTGTGTGTGTGTGTGTGTGTATGTGTGTGTGTGTGTGTGTGCGTGTGTGTGTGCTAAAAGTCACAGGGTTACTGGGGCAGGCTAGTATGTGTTATACGTGACCTGTACTTTTTGCCACTATGAAAAAAGTCTGCTGTGAAAAGGGCCTTTTTATTTGACCTTTTCATTTGACCTTTTCATTTGAACATTCCTCCCATAGATCATTTGAAGTATGTTTTGTAATTGCACAATTTCTGTGTGTGTGTGTGTGTGTGTGTGTGTGTGTGTGTGTGTGTGTGTGTGTGTGTGTGTGTGTGTGTGTGTGTGTGTGTGGGAAAGTGTGTGTGTGTGGGAAAGTGTGTGTGTCTTTGTGTGTGTGTGAAAGTGGTTCTAATGTTATTATAAAAATGTGGTTTTTAGTGAAATCTAACATCTAACATTTTCGTCAGTTTGTGGTTTCCCTCCTACAGCCGGATGACTTCGAGAATTGCTGTATAATTACTGAGGAGCAGCTTCAATTTTCAGTTCGAAAAATCCTTGTCTGTATCTGCAATTGTGCAGCCATGTTGTTGAATATAAAAGTTGCAATCAGGTTATTTTGTTCTTGATTCCAATGATCATCCTCTATTGTTGATCACCCTGATCCAATACTCATATTAGCCTACATGTTAATACAATAATTATCCAACACATTGAAATGCTTTCTGTATTTTTCTAACATCTTTCCATTCTGCTTGACCCAAATACTAAAGCCCTGGTGCAATACTATTGGGAAATCATTTTAAATTATTGATATGCTCTGAGTTTAGAAGAACACATCTCCTGAAATTGACATGAAGCGATCCACTAGAGAGGAGACTCTGTTGGAGTTCGGCCTACAAAAACACATGGTCCACATAAGGTTGTTTGTATTAATATTTATGCCATAATACGGCGTAGAAATGTTGTCGGAATCGGTAGACTCTCTTCTTTCCGATGCATTCTCCCGCGAGATCCTACGTGATTCACAGACGGAGCTAGGGGGCCAATAATAGAGCTTGACGCATACATCTTTCTGAATGCTGTGTGTGTCAAGCTCTCTTATTCGCCCTGTAGCTCCGGTGCAAGGGAAAGTTGTTCTGCTTCCATGCCATACATCGCACATGACGTCAAGTCATGTTCTCATGAAAAAAAAAAAACTAACGTGAACTTAAGTTTAACCGCGAAATACTGCCAGGAGACAATGCCCCAAAGATTGTCCGTTTTGCGTTCAAAGACTTCACGTGCCATGGCAAAACATGGAACGCAAAATGTTCCCTCTGTTCGAAGACGATTGAGGAGACAGCGGGGACTACCTCGAATTTCAACCTGCTATCTCTCTCTCTTACACTTACTGTCTCTCTCACTTACACTAACTGTCTCTCTCTCTTACACTAACTGTCTCTCTCTCTTACACTAACTGTCTCTCTCTCTTACACTTACTGTCTCTCTCTCTTACACTTACTGTCTCTCTCTTACACTTACTGTCTCTCTCTCTTACACTTACTGTCTCTCTCTTACACTTACTGTCTCTCTCTTACACTTACTGTCTCTCTCAATTACACTTACTGTCACTCTCTCTTACACTTACTATCTCTTTCTGTCACCTGCTGTCTCTCTCTCTTACATGGATAAACTAGTTGCATGTTATTGACGCGTTCAATACTTGTTTTCCTGCTGTATTTGTGTTAAAAGCACATTAAATAAAGCACATTAGAGTTTTGCATTTCTGTGAGTGTTATGTTTTTCAAGTTTAACAACATCTATGCTTAACATAAATAAATAAGCTATTCATGATAAAATATATGGTTATGTATGTGCAAATAAGTCACATTAGAGTTGCGTTTTTATGAGTGTTATTGTTAAGAGGACAGGAGTGTAGTTATGAGCACTAGAGTGCGTTAAACGGTAAAATGCATAATGAAAGTCCATAGCGCCCGCCATTAGGGCACACCTATGAGCTGCGGGACCAGAGTTATGTTTTTTGAAGTTTAACAACATGTATGCTTATTGTAGTGCTGGACTTGGCCTTGGACTGGATCAATAGGGACTCGACTTGAACTTGACTTGGATGAGTAGTGGACTCGACTCGGATTCGACTTGGACATTTTTTTAATGTCTTGGACTTGACTCAGACTTGAACACTGGAGACTTGAACCTGGACCTGGACTCGAGGCATAGTGGCTTGACTACAACACTGATATGCAGTTAAAAGTGTGAAACCCAGCTTTCATTATAGAGAGCAGCACTGCAACACTAACAGACTGTGGACAAACACAGTAGAGTTAAGTAAAGGATTGGATTGTGATCTGATTTGTTTAGCAGATGCATGAATTAAAACATGTCTGGATCTAGATCTTAAGGACCACTTCGGGACATGTTAAGCTTCAACACATAACCTCATTATGGACAGCATAACAGATTGTAACATATATATAGCGTTTAGTTTTTTTCAACATTTGAAAAGTGGCTGTATGGTTTAGACAGATGTGACCGGGGCCGGCCCAGGGCATTAGGCGCCCGCCTAGGGCACCTAATTCTCCTATGTAGACTGTATAGACTGTATATGAGGTTGTAACGTGCGTTACTGAAAATTGTAGCTGTATAATATTACCAAAATGTCTTACTGCGTTACAGCAATATGTAATACATCATTGTAACTGTAACTTTTGTAACGCGTTACACCCAACACTGCTCCTCGATAGTAAAGACAATAATAGTTTTATCTTTGGCCTTTTTTGCATTCAATTAAAGACAGGCAATTTTCCCACTGACTAATCGGACAATTAAAAAAGGTTTCAGCTAAGCTAGAATGAATAGTTCTGAATAATTATCTTGGAAAATACATCAAGTCCTAAAGCTTTGAGAGGATGGCAGAGAAATGAATACGGCTTACAAAAACCACACTGTCCCTTTGATCAAATCCCAAGCTTGTTTACTTCAGAGCAAGCTCTTCATCTTTCTTCTCACCCACTGCTCCGGTGACCGGCTGCATGGAGGTTTAATGGCAGCATTTGCAAGGTCTGCCGTCCGTCTCCAAGTCCTGGCGACAGGCCCTTTTGTTTGCTCTCAGCAAGACGTAGAGCAGACCTGGAGGAGGTTCTCAAACTTGCAAAAAAGATAGATTACAGGCCTTAAAATAGAGCTGCACACCTGTCCAACATTTTCCAGCCAGGACCCTTGTGGTTCCAGTGACCGTGGCAAATGCCACACAATGGGGATGCTGTGACCACAAAGCTGATTAAAAAGCCGGTAGCTTTCACAAACAACTATAGATACCAAACATATCAAAGTGATTTCTCTGAAATTTAAATAAAAAATGAAAATGACATGACATAGCAGTACTTCACCTACAGTACAATACTGCAGTAACATCGTAGAGATGACTGGTACTTTACGGTGAAATAGACAATAGAAAGTGTGGAACTGACTTTGGCTTTAAAAACTTGTTTCTTTATACATCAATGCTATTTCTTTTGTTAATTCCAATACTTTCTTTTTGCAAAATTGACCGCTGAGCTGTTTTTAATTCCTTGTTTATTCACCTTTGTTTATTGTGTGACTGCTGTGTGAGTGACTGATCTCATATCCCCCTGTGAACGTCACTTCTTCTGTTTCTTTGAGTTGGTTTTCTTTATCTTCCTGCCAGCATTCACAAAGTGAATTCAGACTCACCATAAGCCCAAAGGATTTGATCGCTTGAAACCATTTTAACTTACCTGCCTCACAGGCAAAATTTGCATCCAATTTGCATTGACTTCATAAGCAACAGGCCACCTCTAAAAGCTGCTTTGTGTTAGTTCTGAACACACCCTCAGCGTCATATTTATCATCATGATCCCATTAGGAGCTCCCAAAATGATATTCTACAGCTTGTGTTTGAAGATTTGAAGTCATGCAGGTGAGTAGAAGTAATTAGTTAAAGGAGGCCTGGTTTACGTTTTGGACAGCTAAGACAATAAAGGTCATAGTGTGACCTTCCTCATTCGTATCAGATAATTATTTAAAGTACATTTTTAAAATTATGTAATGAATAATTTAGTATGAGTATTTTCTTTTTTTGAAACTACTCATTTACTCTGACCTCAGGCATGTCAGTGCCGCCTCTTCTCTAGTAGTGTTTGACGTGTAATTAATATAAACAAGGCGTAAATCCTAATTGCTCTTTGTACCGTGCAAGCTTTCCCTCCGTTAATCACAAACATACTCACTCATTTCTTTCCCACGAATAACCATTTATTCTTCACACATTTACTGAAAATTACAGTTTATTGAAAGGACACAGAAAGGTCAGATAACACAGATACATGTAGCTAGGAGTTACTACTCAGTGCATGGCACATTCTCAGGGAGACGACCCATTGTGAGTCTTTGGCTCTTAGCCTCTGGAGTGTTAAAGGCAGAAAGAGCGCTGAAATATTAAACGTTGAACAGTTGGCCAGCCAACTGGAGCCTCTATATTTCAAAATGTGGAGGAGTAAATTAACTTTGCTACAATGAGTGACAAACAATAGTCTAAGTTGGGTAGTAGTAGTAGTAATAATAGTAATAGTAGTAGTAGAAGTATTTTTTAATTGTCAATTGATATACTTATCACAGGATACAGTGTCAGACCTCACCAGTGCAAAGGGATTTTTCTATAAAGATCACACATTTAGAAAGCAGTGTCCTCACTCAGAATAAAACTCAGAAAAGGAAACAACAAATAAACAATCATGAAACAAGTTACCAGTGCCATTGCTACCTTTTAAAAAAAGAATTTCTAGAATGCATGCCATTTTACTATGGAGGTTTGCAGATGACAGTTTGAAATCCAGTGTCTTAGCCATTGCAAACAATGCTGTGTGTGTGTGTGTGTGTGTGTGTGTGTGTGTGTGTGTGTGTGTGTGTGTGTGTGTGTGTGTGTGTGTGTGTGTGTGTGTGTGTGTGTGTGTGTGCGTGTGGGCGCACACATGTTTTGTGTGAGTGCGCAAGTGTGTGCTCTTAGAAAGATCCTTCAGGCAATGCAGGAGCTCTGCATTTTGGATGATATGCCGTCCGCTCAGTCGTATTCATGTGGCTTTGTCTTTATGCTGCTGCCTCCATCTGCATCGTCGCTGGCGTCTGAGGGCTTTGTGGTGGATTTTACAGTCTGCGCTTGGCTCCTCTGCTGTTAGGTTCAAAAGATAAAGATTCTTAATGAGACTGCACAATAATATTCCACAGCATTCGCGGTGGTCTGTAATCTGAGCAGGAAATGCCTCTTAATATACTGTATCTGTGGGATGCAAAGGAGGTTATTTAAAGATAATATTCATGGTTACTGCTGGGCATATTAAACAGACTGCTTCCTCCTTCAGTCCTGCTTCCAAACACACAACTGCTGTCCCATTTTAGGAGCTCCTACTTCATTTGCTTCAGCTAAATGCTAGCTTTTGAGAGACTGAATGCTTGTGTTGTCAAAAACCTTCCCATCCTCAACATTCAGAATGAAGCAACATTAAAAAATTGACAGTTTGCTCCTCTTCAGCCGAACATGCATTTTTAGGCAATTACAATGATTCAATACTCTTATGCAAACACACTGTGAAGGGTTACACTGGTAGCCACACCCTAAGGCATAATCTGCTTTATCATAAATAGCACGATTATTAACAAAATGATGATCACGCTCAAAAGAAACGAACCATTTGAAATATAAACACATCAGAAAATGGTGAAACCTCAAGTGAGAATTAGGAGCTTTTTCTCATGTGCTTTTATAGGATGTGAATTTATTTGCAACCGGTTCCTGTTATGGCCATTAGAAGACATGCAAGGTTGCCTCTGGCTTAACCCACAGTTTTAACCCAAAAAAAGCTGCCGCTGTCCGATATTCACAAATTGTATTTTGTGTTACAGTGTAACATGCTGTGGCCTTACGAGGAGAACATGGCCACATACTTATTTTTGACAGATACCTACAGTACGTAAGTCTCAATACCTAATATGTTCTTGTCAACCCTTCATCCTACTCAGTTTAAAATGCTAATTGTGTATGTTGTATTGTTAGTGACGGAGGAAACACCTACAGAATCCTGCAGTTTTATATTCCAGCTGTTAAGAAAATGAGTTGCAATTGGAAGAAATGCATTAACTACCTGGTGGGATGGACACCAGCAGGTCCAAGGTTTTGAAGGCAAAATGTACATGTTTAAAGACTAGTGGCACATTGTGACACAGAGCAGTTAAGTATTTGTTTGGAGGAAGTGTGTTCATGTTAACACACGTTCCCACTAACATTTTAAGGAAAACATTATTGGGATGCAATGTTTTTTAACAGAGTGCAATTTTATTTGGTATTCTGAATAATTAAGTTTCAGCAATGACTCTTTTAAGCACTGCACACAGGCTTTAGAAATCAATTCCCCAAGCAAAGCATCTGTTTAGTGTTTACCAATGTCACTTTGGAGAATGCCTTCAGGCTTACTGGCTGCAAATTACTGAGTTACACATCAGTCTGCATTGCAGTGGGTTATAGCTCCAACACCTGGCTCGTAGCATTTAAAATTAGAATCCTTTCAGGACAGCTTTAAAGTAAACTCTGAATTTGACCATACTACAAAATAGCAGGTATATTATTATACATTATCAAGTAGTAGATTTTTAAGTATGTACCGTCATTTGGTGACTGAGTGCTCAATGACTCTTATTTTTATCTGCAGGCAAACGATTCCTCACTCCAGTGGCTTCTTTCCAAACTCAGTTGCCGCCCCCTTTGATGTGAATTGGGGTTTTCCTTTTTATGTGTGTATCTTTATCACCCGCAGAAAGTCCCTTAATGACATCCAAAAGTTTTTATTTAAGAGTGGAGTTTTGAAGATACTCGCACTAACTTTGTAAGTAGAAGCAGTACCACAGAATGTCGAACGTCAAGCTTTTAAATTATTTTTTACTTTTATCTAAATAGATCATTAAGAGCAAACCATCTAATGATGTTTAGACCATATGAATATATAAACATTGTTAAAAAAGGAAGCTACCCTCTTCTTTGCCCTGTTTTATTTTGGGTGTCAGTGAAATTGCAATTACTGATTATTTAAGTGTCTGTGTCACAGATGGTGTGTTATTAATCCTTGGTAAATTTTAGAAGCCAAAACCAATTCAACACATTTTTTATTGGTATTCTTGAACCATTTGTGATTTTATTATTTTTCAGCTTCCACTTGCACCTACAAAATAATACTGATTTAGAATAGGGAGAAACAAACAATGCTGACTCCGCTGTGCTTCAGGGATATGCTCTGTTGTTAAGTATGCCAGGGTTTTTGCTGAAGTTTTATGCAGTTATATTTTTGACTTAAGAAAACACAGTACTCTCAATGAATCTTAATCACAGAGTCGAGCAGATGCACCTAACATTTGAATATCTTCTACAGGTTGGATTACATAATGCGGCTTTATGGCCCACACTGCATATTTACCAGGTCTGACCTATGTTATTTTCCTCTGTGTTGTTGACACTTGAGCTAATCTGGCTAGAGCTCCTGTATGGGTTTGTGCTGTTGGTCTGTCAGCCTGTCCATGATCAGGCCACATCGATGAGCCTCTGTCTGATCAGTCTGCCAGGGGAGCCCCAGTGAATGGATGAGAGATTATTGTACAATATGTTGCTGCTAAAAAGTGCCATTGTTGCATTATTGTTATTTAAACCCTTTTGTGTGTTGTACAAAAACACAACAGGTGCAAGGCTACAAGAATATCCTTTTCTTCCTAAAGCATAGGATCATAAGGAGGAATCGAACACATAATGAAGGTGGAGTAGTGACAGGAATAGAAGGCACTTAAATGCAGATTGATCCACAGAGACCTGAATGCAAATTATTACTAATCAGATTGTTTACTACACCATAAATGATGAGCGCTGTGCATGCGGGATACCAACTGACAGCAGAGAAAGAGAGACGATTGTTGGTTCACTGCTGAAACACAATGGGAAAATTTCCCATTTATTGAGATAAAAAAGATTTGACAAGAAACATTTGCATAGATGTCTGAAACGGGATTTGCCCACCCGAGACGTTTCACGTAATCTCTATTGTTTTTCAACTTTACAACTGCTCCTAAAATATTAAAAAATACAAAGTTTAAATTAATTAAAACATTGGAATATCACAGAAATCATCTTTTGTGTTTAATACTAAAACACAATTTCAGTTAAAATGTGAATTGTTTATGAATTGTCAATTACTATTATGTTTTTGTTCTATCTAGCATCCTGTGTTGATGCAGGGAATACACTGCTTTTGACTCATTAACGTTGAAAATTATAGTATATTGTCTTAAGTCTAAACATAATACCATTATCTTGTATCAGTAATTGTTTAGTTACATTAAAAAAATATTTACATTTGTCAAATCTCTTTTGGAATATTCTTGTATTCTTGAGCAAATAGTGTGAGCGTCTAAAAATGGATCGCTGCCAATCTGAATGCAAGGCGGTTGCTCAGTTACACAGTATTGCACTGCATTGAAATGAGATGCATTGTTTTGTTGCACCATCTGGCACCGCCAAACAGGTGTGACTCAATTCAATAATTTGATGATGAAGGCAGTTATGCATAGGCTTTGGCAGGGCATTGAATATCACATATTATAGGCGACAATGGCACACTGAATATACGGTTTTATTACATTGGTTGCCTTTTATTAAGAACTTTTCGTAGGCGTTGTGTGTGTCTCTGACACACTGAATAGCCTACTGTGCTTTGTTTCACTTACATGCTGAGTTTTACATTACAGTTAATTGTCAGTCTCTGTGTGTAGTCCCACTGGGATGGTCACATCTATTTCATTTTCCATAAAGTCCTTAATAACATGATTGTCATGCTCCATGTTTTCAACATTTTAATTATCAGATTGTAGAAGAATGTGATTATTTATATATAACTATAAAAAGCTCTCTTGTTGTCAAGAATCAAGAAACAAAACCATTAATGACATAACCCACAAGTATTTATGTGGTTGTTCCACCTTGATTGTTGTCCAAAAGATTAAAAACACACACACACACACACACACACACACACACACACACACACACACACACACACACACACACACACACACACACACACACACACACACACACACACACACACACACACACACACACACACACACACACACACACACACACACACACACACACACACACACACACACACCATAGCCATAAATGACGCCTTAATGAATCCAAGTCTTAAAATATTTACATTCGGAGTAGAGTTGGCAAAAAACTGCAATTCCAAACTGTTTTAAGAAATAACTGGTCCCTTTAAAATATTATTTTCTGCAGCTTTTGTTAAGAATCACATTTTATTGAAAATTAGTGTCGGACAGGGTAGGCAGGCAGTACATTGTTGATTTGGGTATTTTCAAGGGTTTTCTTGACAATTGAAAAAAATCTATAGGTAACATTAGATTTAGCTTGTATGGCATTTCCCATGATAAACTGATACATCTTTAATGTGGAGCCAAAAAAGAGCAAGAATTCACAACAGCAACAAATACACTTTGAAATGTCTGCATCTACAGTATTATCATCTAATCTGAGCGGCACTCACCTGCTGTGGCTCTGGTAGCTTTTTACTATCTGGAGCTGATTCCTTCGTCTGATTTTGAAGGCAGTTGCCCCCGGTCTATAGGAGTAGAAAGAAAATTCCTCAGTTCAGTGTAGAGAGTTTTTATTCAGTGAAAACACAATATCAACAGACCTTAATATGGGACATTAAAGTTCCCCTTTTAATTTTCAATAGAAAGCAACCAGGAGTCTTATTGACTTCCTCTCAAAACCATTCAATAATCCCAATATGTTACTCACTCTATTGATGGTGATTTATTTAGCCTGTTTACATGTGTACTGGACAAACATGTTGTAGTCTGCTACAGTTTACTAGTCGTCAAACTGGTAATCATTTACTAATTAGTCAATCGACAGTTATTCAATCAACAACCAAATTGTATGAAGTAATTAGTAAGTGAAATGAATCATTGTAAATCTGAAAACGAGTGCCCTATATTTGTTGGTTGTTTCATAAAGATCTGCTGCTCTCCTCTTTCCTTTTTTTTCACAATATCCTGGAAAATGGATTTTAAGGCTGTTGGTAGAAAAATAAAAAAAATAAAAACACAAGCAATTTCAAGATGTCACCTCTGGCTCACAAAACCTCCAACAGCCATTTATTGCAATTTCTGATGTCAAAACAATCAATCATGAGATGATCAATAGAAAAAATAATGATAAGCTGCATCCCTACAGGATGTGTTATTGTTGATCTGTTACAAAGTTGCACACGTCGCTAAAAGCAACGTCAATCATTCCCCCGCTTCAATACCCTTACCAATTTGCCAGTAAGGTAATAGCTTTGCTTTCATGTAACATTGCTGCCAATTATTATGGGTAAAACAAAGCTTTGTACAGACTGAACACCAAATATGGTCATTACAAAGTACATTGCCTACTTCTTTATATAATAATCAGGTCAATTATGAATTACTTGCTGAAGGACCTGCTGTATAAAAGAACATTTGGATGCATCAAACCACATTAAAGATGAGTGACTGGTGAAGATGAACACAGTCTCCTGCATGCATTTTATTTGAAATATATATTTCAAACAGTAAGGTGGGACTTCTTTCCACAGGATGACAAGCAAATCATTTGACAGCGCAGACGTATCACATTTCATTTTCAAACTGAAGCGCAGGCCTTACGGTACACGCTCACACAAACTGTCTGTTGTCATTTTCTCCCATCCTACAGGGGGAGGAGGACAGCGGGAGATGTGGCGTTGCTCACGAGCGGACACCATATCTGAGTGTGTGTTTCAAATATGTCTCCTCTTATCTGTATCAAAATGTTTCTCCCTCTTGCTGTGGGATATTTTCCCACCCAGTCTAAATTATATAAGCTAATATGGGACACTGCTGAACATTGTTTTTGGCACAATGTCATTAAAGAACAATCTCTTTGACGCGGTTTCCACAGAGGGTAATATCCTCTCTGGGTGGCATCGGTCTGTGCTCCCCTGTCTTCAGTGGTCTATCAACTTCTATCTGTAATAGTTTTGATAGTTTTAAAAATCATTAAAGACCCTGTTGGCTTTCCCATCAAAGATACACATTCAGATATGTCCTCAAAATGGAATCCTAGAGAGGCAAGTCTGTGACCATTAGGTACCAAACAAGGTACCTCCAAAATAATCAGTTTCTAGGTCAGTTTCTCTTTCTGTCTTTCCTTCCTCAACAGCAGCTTTCAGAGTACTGTAACAACAATGCACTCAATGAAGATCCTCAGTGTATGTTTGAACTGGGCAAGTTTAGCTGTAAGTGAAAAGTTATTTGAAGTTGTGTTGAAAGTGAAAGTATCTCAGTGAAACTACAGTTCTCTCTGAGTGCAGTTAATGAATTGCTGAAATCACCCGAGTGAGATTTAAGGCTCAAACAAACAATGATGTGGAATAATCCATTGTGGCATTTTGTAGACAAATAAATCATTGGGGAAAAAAAAAAAATCCTCAAATTTGAGAAGCAGAAACTCGATCATGGTGCTAATTGATTTAATCAAGTTTCAGATCATTAATTTTGCCAATTTTCTGTTGATTGACATCCCATTAATCATTTCAGATGTGAAAAGTATAATCATTTCCTGAGGCAAACGCAAGGCTCCATGTGCTGTAAAAAAAAAGGATCTTTTTATTTCTCTGTATTTTAGCTTTCACAAAGAAAAAATATGGTCTCATAAGGTTGCATAACCTAAGAAGTGTTTTGAATCACTGTTACCAGGGCAGGTCACAACTAATTACCATCAAATTATTTTTAGTATCAAAAAAGACGGAACAGAGGCACCGTGTTGGAACTAGACGCTGCAAGAAACACTCAACCTTGATACAAGGTGAGTTACTAGCAGACATTTGCCAAAAATCTTCGACGATAAATCAATTAACCACTTAGTTTCTATAATGTGGATACACTCAACAATGTTTCTTCCATTGTTAGCATAATCTGTTTATGGTCAATATTGCCATTGTATATTGCATTATTATCATTTGGTAATGTGCATTTCGAAGTGATTTAACTCAAGTGTAAAAGTTGCAATTGACGACATTGACTGAAGAATGTATAATATGCTAAACTTTTTGAATTTTTTGCATCAAGTATTACAATGAATAGACATACTGAAGAGCCTCAGATTGGAAGGGGCTTGTCTGATTTCAGATGAGGTACTTGAGCATGGATTCAGTGAACAGATGAAGTCCATGGACACAGGCCCCCAGATAACATAGGGCATTATAGTTGAATTACTCTAAAGACTCACCTTTTCCATCTGGCAGTCTTTAACCCCGCCACTCTCTCTCCTCATTACTTCCATGTTCAAGGGTGATTTACTGGCTGTGACAATTCTCCGAACTTTGGAGATGTCCTGTTGGCAAAAAAGACAACATTTCAATTTAGGGTTAATTTGAGAATTTCTGACTCAAGGGTTCACAACTGCTTAATTCAAAACTTGTTCAATTAACTTTTTCAGCTTATGTATGAGCAGTGAATAAATCATGGTTGGTGTGACTATTTCACAACAAGCAGAAGAAGGGCAAAATAAACAGAGTGCTAACAAACTAAAACAGAATTACTGAAATATTAAGGAGGTGAATTTAGTCTGGTTATTTCAACCATTACATATCCAATACCGGAGACTGACAAGTGACTAAATAAATTACTAAAAGTCATCACGCTGACAGGAGACCGCCTGTAGCTTTGATTCACAGTTTGTTTATAGCATAGCGTTAGCTTTTGACAAAGTGGTGTTAATATGAGGAGATTATCTGCTTCACAAAACCTGTTAAGTATCATCCACGTGTCTTGGCTACAAAGACTATTTTGTGCAATATAACCATATGCAATTGGAAAATCCCATTGCTTTTTTTTATTTCAAAAATACGTCATAAATGCACCACTCTATTTGGGCATTCAACTAATCAACATAAATCAATTCGTTTTTTTTTATAGTTGATGAGTCTCATTACTTCCGCTAGTCAGGATGTTCTAGTTTTTTCTTTTTGTTTGCTTCTCTGTCAGCAGCATTATGTAATGTAAACACAACTGTCCGAAATGTTCATGAGCTTCGTTGAAGGGCATATTATTCTTCGGAGCAGATCCAAACTACAGGGTATAAAAAAACATTATTTTTCACTTTCGTTTTAAAAACCAGATAAGGTATTTGGCTTTGGCGCAGTTCACGGCTCTCCGAGTGCCCTCTTAGTTTTGTTATGAAATTACATGTAAATGCCAGCTCCCCCATGTTTGACCTTCAAACCAGCATGCAATTGATGCCTCTACTGCGAGTGAAAAGTAAGCATAATCCTGGGAGGTAGATTTGAGCATTACAGCTGTGAGAGCTTCCTATGATGGACAGTGATGTTTCAGTGTAGTGACCCCGGTGCAAAAACAGCCAAAGCAATTTCAAGATAGTAGAAGGAAAATAAGATGGACAGCCAAAGATGAAAAGCTTCTCTTTGGAGAATATGGAGTAATCTATTGTTCTGCAGCTGGAAATGATGACTTTTGTAAGGTTGATGTGCTTTGAATCAGTAATGAAAGAAACACTAAATAAAAACTGATTTCAGAAGAGTTACATGGCAGGTTTGTGTGAACGTTATTTTTTAATTGCACACCAAAATCCATCATTTAAATAATGATGAGTGATCCTTTGGCAAGCTTCTTTACAGAGCCAATTTTGTGGTTTGTGATTGTCGAAGTGAATTTTTTGCATGAATTGAGATTACACTTTTAGCCTGTTTTGCATAACACTTTTAAACCTCAGCAGGATCATGCCGTCATTTATGTGTATGACTTATATTTAATGGAAAATATTTTAACAAACATACAGTATTTACCTCTTTAGTGTTGAGAGCAGCAGAGAGACTCAAAGTGTTGTGTTGTTATCATGTACAGTAGTCAAGTCTTTCTTTGAGATCTTGGTTGCAATGTCAACAGGCACCATTGAGTGTGGTAGTGCTAAAATGAATGTATGTTAGAGAGATTTCAACACTTAGTACCAACAGATAGCAAGTGCCAAAAAAGTTAGTGGATAATCTTAGCCTTCAGGCTCCCTGACAGTGAAGTATGGAGAAGAGTGATGTCAATATCTTGAATTGGAGGACATTTATTTCTAGTACGAGGCCCATGTACAGCAAGGGCCTTCAGTTTGACCTTCCTGCATGAGGAATATTGACATTATTTAGTGTTGACCCAAGTTCTCCCCCACAGAGAGTAGTACACTTCTTACTACTCCAGAAACAAGCCAATCCAAAAGTCAGACACTTGTATTTGGTTCAATCTATCCATGCTAGATATACTGCTGATCCATAGGCCAGTGACCTACGCAGGCGTTGAGACCAACATTCAGCACAAGAAAGGGCAACCCTGTCATGTATTCTGTAATATGTCAACATTTAGAAGAACTGTAGAAAACGTACATCGTGTATTTTATTTATTTAGCCTTTTCCCAGACACAGTCATTTTTGAATAATTCAACAGTACATCACACAATAAATATAAGAAATCACGCTTGGATTAGATAGGTATTTGTTGTGCCTTATTATACAGCAATTTAGTTAGTTAGCAACAAACAGTAGAATATTAACTACATTTCTAAAGCAAAAATGAAAAATACTCTCTGTGTCCTTGAGCCAGTGTTCTGCTCTAAGCCTCTAGATAGTACCTTACCTAACTGGGTCAAAATTGGTCTCTTGTGAGATGAAGCAATGGTTGCAGGCACTCTTAACCTGTCACTGTCATATCCCATTCTTACTTTGTCAACTGAAATAACATGTGGCTTGACTTGTGAAAGTGTCCATTTTTGAGTGAACACTTCAAGCATTATTTCCTGACTTTTGACAGCATATGTTGGCTCTGGGAAACATTGTACAGTACAATCAGAGAGGGAGGGCATTTAACATCCTGTTGTGTCTCCAAAAAGCTAAGTGTTTCTACAGTAAAAACTTAAATATGAGATTAAACTGTGAACATTAATAATCATGGAATGTTCTGTTTAATTGTAGACTACTTCTTAGTAAGCATTTTCACATTGCATGATGCAAATGTAATTCTACCATTCAAATTCAGCCGATAACTATCTTCTCCGTCAGCCCCCTACTATCTCTTCCTTTCGTGGCAGAGATGAATATCCCGTTGATTTATAAAGACAAGAAAACAATCATAAAAGTAAATGCTAAGTGCTGAGGGCAAACAAATTCCTGATATCTTCTCCGGCTTAGTAATGTGAGCATCTAAGACATCATCTCCAATTACTTTGATGAAAATTGCATGCTATCGGACCACAAGGCTTGGCCCTCTCCCAGAGACTCTTAAATATGAAGCAACTTCTACTCCAATCTTGCTGATCTCTGCATCCTCACACTAATGAATCTTTCACCAGCGAGAAGAGCTTTGTGTGTGTGTGTGTGTGTGTGTGTGTGTGTGTGTGTGTGTGTGTGTGTGTGTGTGTGTGTGTGTGTGTGTGTGTGTGTGTGTGTGTGTGTGTGTGTGTGTGTGTGTGTGTGTGTTATGTGTGAGGGGCAAGGCCTGGGAGAGTCTTATCTGTGCCTTCTACCAGAGCTTAAGCCCCATTATGTAAACGATAACTACGAGCGTGAAGCTCAAAGTGGTGTCAGTAAGTGCTTGAACAAACATCCCTGCACTTATCCACTTTGGATTTCAAAAACACAAAGCAGATTTCAGCTAAAAGTGTTCTCATGAAACTAAAATGTATGCTTTATCATCCAGTTACTAAATCAATGCTTTCTCCATATATTAAACGCCTTAGGGGAAGAAAAAAACTCGCCTTTTTTTATTGTTGGTAGAGCAATAACACCCTGCTGTTCGCAAAATGATTGCCTTTTGATCATCAACAATATTAGCATAAGATTAGCCATGAATTTCCCAAAATTATATTAAAATGTCTCACTAAATGCATTAATCTACAATTCACTTATACTAATATGTGTTGTTCAAACCTACACAAAAGAAACTAGGAAAGAATACTAGAAAATACAACTACTGGGTGTTTGATACTGTTAATGAGCATAATGGGTAACACCACGAGGTCACCAGAGACCCATGTTCTGACATCTGCCTCTCTGTCAGTGAACTTCTTAGCTGCAGGTGATTCGGATCGTTTATGCACAGTAACTGCTATTGTGTCCTGTTTTTAACTACTTCATTTGAGATAAATTTGGCAGTGATTAAAATTTGCTTTGATCCACCTCTACTTGCACAGGCAAAGTGGACAGATGGAGCGCCCCAGCAATCTTTGCAGCGGGGGCGTGCTTAGATTTGTCAGACAGCCCGTCAAAGTGTACAGCGGCTACAGGAGTTAATGGAGCTAGCAACAGCTCGCAAGTGGAGTGCTGCTATTGGTATGCTAATGAAGTGGGAAGCATAAACTTCATTAGCATAAGAAAATCAACCCACACCTATCTTGAGTTTCCTTTACTTCTCATTTATGAGATGCCTATTGTGCCCAAGTGCTTGCATTTATCTAGCTCCAACTAATGAAAGGAAGATGACAGCGAATACACTTTTGTTATAAAGGGATTGTGTGGGTTTTTTTGGCAACACCTACCTGGGTTCCAATGTAGACAGAAAGTGTCAATTACAGAATATTGTGTTGTATGATGGCACAGCAGAGGGACAGCGGTGACAGTGGTGGTACTGCTGCATGATAAGAAATGAAGAAAACTAAATAAAAATCCTCTAAGGCATGTCAAATCTCTTAGGCACCCTTGAAAAAGACGCAGGGTAAATTGTCACTGCCTTGCTGAGAGAAAAGCTTCTTAAAGACAGAATTGCTCACCAGGATCATGGCAGATAAGGCGCTGTGGTGCTGCGGCTGGTTTGATGATTTCTAAGTGACTGCAGCGACTGCTTTTCAGGAATCAACCCAATCTCTGATTTAGGTTGACATGAATGCTTGGTAGAGGGACAAATAACCAAAGGTTCTATGAGGCACATTTTGAAGGAACAAAAATGGTGTGTATACCTGCTTCATTTCAGTTTCATGTCTATAGCTCTATAGAATAAAACATGTTTGTTAATAACACTGTTTCTGTAGAATAAACATGTGGACTGGGAAAAATCCTGACACCTGAAGTCCTAACATGTCAGTGTTTCACTAGCAAAACAAAAGATAATATCTTCACTGAAATGGATTAAATGCTGAGCCTGTTGTTTAATCTACTGTGACCTTGACTGTGAGAACATCCAAACAAAGCCTGTGTCATACTGAGTTAATCTTTTCTTAGTGAAAAGACTTTAATTCTAAAATGAATGAAACTCTAACAACACGTTACAATAATTGGGTTTGAAAACTATAGCACCACAAGACTAAAAGACTAATGTTCAAATTACTGCTTGATTTAGACATGTTATTACTCTGAACAACCTCCAGAACTGTGTTTGCCTAACCTGTATATTTGGTAGTAATTATTTCCTGGGCTATTTCTCTCCGGAGAGTGATACACAGGACATCAGATTGACAAATAGCCACTTATACACACACTAATGGCTACCACTTAAATTCATGTCTCCTATAGTGCATTATGCGCTGTGATGTGTGGTGAGGTGAATATTTTGGCACTGAGTTGTACTCCATGATGTCACTAGGCTGGGAGTTGCGGTGTGAAATGAATTTTAAATTTGAAAGTGTTTACACAAAGAGGAGCAGAAAACAGCAGCTCCCTGCTTGATCTTATCTGAGGAGTCAGAAGGAAATTATACTCCACCATTACAGAAGCAAATCCTTTATCCTGCTTGCATTGCATTTTCAATGAACGCACTTATCTAATTTTCCTAAAGCAAAATAACTGCTGTGTTTAAACAGGGGTTACTGACAGTCAAACTGACCAGATACTGTGACACAACCCCAGGCCTTTTCATTGAGGAGAACCACAGATGAAAGTAATTACATCGTTGAGAACGAAACTCCATTAGCTCTACCTGTTTCAGGGCACTACTGTTTCATGCTGGCTGTGTTTCTGACACTTCAATGGAATACGGTCACTGTTAATGGTAATCGGTGCACCTGTGTTTGCCTGCTAATACAAGTCAAAATGTTGTCTGTGAAAAAGGACCATTGGTCGTGTTGCTGGTCATTTCAAAGAGCTTTGGAAATGCTTTTTGCCCTCAGCCTGCAATGTTTATTCATGGCCATAGCGAATGAGGCTGCCTTGCAAATGCAATCCACCACGATTACAACAATGACCTGAATCCATGATACTAAATGTGTTGCTTAGACTTTTTTCAATTTCATCTACAGTAAATACTCACTCAGATTAAGTTAGAGAACAGCAGAGTTAGTTCAACAATACTGAAGATCCTCAAGATTAAAATGCAATTTAACACTTTCAAACAATCGTAAATTCAAGTTAACTTTTCCAAAAATACTACACTAGGTCAGGCGTGTGCTCCTGGTAAATTGGAACTCAAGAAAGTAATAAAAGATGTAATTTTTGATGTTCAAGCTGGTCTAGTAAAATGATACACCTTTGAGGAGATTTTTTTCATATACTGATCATACGTTTGTGAGAAAATAATTCCATCATAGTTCTTTTGTTTCCTGAAATATATGAGTGAAGTTTTGAAAGGATAGAAAATAGAGAGGTAGTTTTGGGACATGTATTAAATATACAGTATGCGCTTACAGTAGACAGATATGGCAACCATCAGAAACAAGAATACAGTTCATTTTGACCTTTTTAAGTCTATCACTTCATCATTAACACTTGAATGAATGCAGGATATAAATGCTTGTCTTGACATCCATGAGTTCGACATACCAGTAATTCAGGACAGCTAGCACTCATCCACAATCATAGCCTGAGCATATCACTTGACAATTCATTAAATATAAAACATAGTTGGACTTCTTCAACAACCAAGGTCTTCTTTGAATAAACATTAAATGAGACACGAGTGAGTGGAATAGTGAATTACCTTGGCATGTGGCTGCTGAAAGGTGATTCTGGAGCTGTTGATGAGCGATGAGTATCTGAACAGGTGGGAGGTGGGGAATCTGTGGCTGCTGCTGGGCTGGTTGTGCAGGACAGCTGAGAAGCAGATGTGAACTGTGTCCTTCAGCGCCTTCAGCTGAGACTCCTGTCCCCAAACAAAATTACACACACAAGCAGATTTCTGAATCCCTTCATGCCTCCTTCCATGCATCCACATGAGGAATTTACTTAAGCATTAAAGCCATCGGTCATGCTTTAAAGCAGCTTTAGAACAGCTACTGTTGGAGGCATCGTTAGGCAAGGCATGAAGCGTAACTCACTAGAGTTAAAAAAAAAGTGAGGCTCAAAAGATCATTTCACTTTTAATCTATATTAATAATGAACAGAATGATTGTTAAATCTTGTTCACAAGAGCCTCTGATGTCAGTACACAAGAATTGCCTGTTATGCTAGCAGCACTTTTCTAACCATGTATTTTTAAGTGATCTAACTTGCCCCCAGAGGCAGTATGTCAATAACCACATTTATAAACATTATACCTCATAAATGAAAACTACTGCATGCTTTTAAACGTACTTAAGCTAATAATTTGAAAAAGATATCCTCCAAAATGAGGCACAAGTCTAACATTCATCCTCAAACTGCAAACCTTAGAACGGGTTAACACAGACTAATATTACGTGACATACTTTATTCATTAAATAATTAAAAAGCTATTTTTATTTAGTCAGTGTTTGACATTGCAGGGTTTAAAAGGGTCCAATGAGAGAGACAAGATTAGTTTAAAGTTACGATAAAGGTACATCTTATCTTATCTTACACAACTTACAAGTAAACAAATGTTGCATGGGCCTAATAGAGCAGGAAAACATAATTTTGTTCACCTTATCCAGGGCCGTCTTCTCCAGTTCTTCCTTGGCAATGGTTAACTTATGCTCCAAGTCCATTAGCTGCTGCCCCTGCAGAAAGACATGGCTTTTGAATCAGCTCAACCCTCTTTGTTCTGTGCACACAAAGCACTTTCTCCAGCCCCACTGTGTCTCCCCAGCACTATCAATAACACAGATCTATAGCACCCAGGATTGAGACTCCTCCTTATTACATTGCCAATCATTCCCTTTGTCCTGACTTTTAAAAAATCTGCATAATGACACTTCACACATACACACATTTATACACATCGATCGGGTACTGAACCCCATTTACCTTATACGCTTTTAATAACTCAATGATTCCCTTGGGTCTTTACACAAGAGAGCATTGGGATCTCATAAAGCTCCATATTCATAGCTGTGTTATATTGATACCTTGTGAGTTTGATTTTAGCCCTGAACTGCTTTGATGAATAACACCTTCAAACTATTTCCTGGAACAGAGAAAGGTTCAGAATCCAGAGGGATTAAAATGAGTATAAATGTGTTCAGATACACAATTAAAATAAAGATCACACCAGTTCTTTAGAAAGAAAGGTTTAATCTGGACAGTTATAAGAGCAGGCCCCCAGGATCCATCAAAGCCCTTTAATGAGCAGATCATTGCTAGAGTTTAATCCCTGAGCTGAAACAACACACATACATATTCTGTGCAGTAAATGAGCCAATACACCCAATATTAGGATCAACAGAGTACCCTCTGATGAGTCTTTTATTATTGATAAACTCATCAAGAAGAAGAAAATAAACTCTTTTTGGATCATTTGCATGCCGTCTGTGTACGTAGAACTTGCCTTTGTGATTGACTTTGAGCCATGAACTTTTATTGGGTATCTTTTACTGGCCTCTCAAAATGAAAAACTGCATGGGCCTACATCCTGAAACGCCCAAGGTCAGCTTGTCAGCTTTCTGAACAAACAGCATCCACAATCTTTGGGAAGAAAAAGTGTTTGAAATTTTTGGAGATGGGCAAAGAGGCTGATTGATGGTTTCTGGTGAGTTTTATAGTCGTATTTTGTACCTCAGCGAGTTTTGTGACACAGTGGGGGATCTTGGCATGTTTTCCACAGAATTCATCTAATTTTCTTTCATCTCGGTTTCTTCCAGCCAAGCGTACATTTTAATGATGAACATGTCTGTCACTTCTACCTCTCAACAGGCACAGCTGAAATTATGTTTAAGTTTTCTCTGATAGATGAGTCATGCAGTGACAGTCAAGGACAGGGCAACTTTCACCACAATGGGTTTTTCAAAGAAGCCCAGGAATCAAATCTTTCTGTTAGAAGATCTTTTTTTTCCAATTTACTGTTTGGAACCATTTCACAAATTCATTTGTAGCTGTCGGGCTGTGCTCCCCAGGGAATCTCAGGGTAATATAGTTGGAGGAACAGTTCTTTAATCATCAACACAAAAGATTGCATATCATTTTTGTTGTGGCAAATGGCAAATGCAAAGTATTCACCAATTTATGTTTGGATTATTTTCAGCATAATGGGAAATTGTCGAATTCAACAAGACATGTGGCATATTATTGGAGATTTGCCATTAAAGTGGTGGAATTGGATATTATAATAAGATGTTACAATCACCTGAAAGAACAAACAGCAATTGAAACGCTTCACTTTGAGCTGCTGTAAACATTGCTGCGTAATGTATATATGCGTTTGGTTGTGTAGAGCAATGAATAATGATGAGATCAGGTTGCAAACACATTCATCCTGCTCTTAGCTTTTCTCCCAAGACTTTGTGTTTGTTGTGTAGTATCACAGTAATGCGCCATTACCGTCCATTACACTGAGCATCATCAGCGGAGAGTCCTCTGAGGGCTGCGGGGAACATGGCCACTGACCCAGATGTGCTGTCTTTGAGGGTTAGTACCTCCAAGTCTAAAGATCTATATTACTGCACTGAATCCATTACAGAGGTGACGGGTCAGTGGGTTACTAGCCACTCTGCGAGACGAGGCATGCAACTGCAAACCGTCATTTTTCTTTTCACTCTTTCGCTTTTCTCGAGGAGAAACAGCTCTGGGGTAAATGTAAAAGTGGTCTGACGGAGTGAAGATGTGAAGGCTTGAATAAGGCTCCCCTGCCAGAAATATTGTCTTGTAGGGATACGCTGGGGAAGGCACTGTCAGTTCCTCTGAAGTTTTATAATGTTTTGCCTGAGCAAGTGAAGAGGAACCTGCCTGTGTTAATGTTTACAGTTTGGATTCACTGAGCCTGGACTCTTTTTAAATTGTCCTTCAAATCTGTGGGCCATTACAAATGATGCACTTTAGAAAACATTCAGAAAACAAAAGGCTTCTTTGCGGTTACTGTGGGTGTAAAGTAGTATGCCCTCATTTTTTGTAAACTTGCATTATTGCACTGTATAAAAAAGTGCAGTAGTTTTCAGGTTTTTATGGTATTATAATTCTTCCTCTTGTATGGCGTATCGGTCAGTTCCAAGAAAGACTCAATGATTCCCAAGATAAAAATAATCAGGACTTGAGGTGCCTTTATTTCGTTATGTGTCCAATCTTGCAAGGTTGTCGTGTCTTTGTGTACTGTGACACTGCTGCAAAATGCAGTTTGATATGGTGCAACGGCCGTCATAACCAATCCAACTGCCTGCCGGTCAGGTGCTGTGACTGACATCCCCCCTGTGAGGCTGATGACATTTCAGAATCTTGAGTGACTCTTCTCTGCTTCCTGCTACCTCTTCCCCCTCTGGGCGTTTGATCACAGCATATGTGGAATACATATGAGTTTTCCAAAATAGCAACTGGGATCAGGGAGGTCAGACGGACATGATGCATTTCCCTCTGACCTTTCCATCAGTAAAAAAGCAGAATGTCATCTCTAAAGATGAGTTTGATACAATTAGGCTAAATCCGTCTGCAGCAGCAAATCATATAAGACCATAATGTTTAAAGCGCCACATGAATCGTTTGGTGACATTGAGCATAAGGTTATGTTGTGTGAGTGACTGATGCAATTTAGAGAAAACGATTTACGAGCAATGACACCAAGCAAACAAGTAAAAAGCATCCATCATTCACAAGCTAGAAATAGTACACAGAGCAGGACATTCAGGGACAATATATTCAGGCGCAGAAGCATAACATTCAGTCTGCAAGGATTGAGTCCTTTTTATTCATTAACGTCTGACACAGCTTTAGAAACGATAAGTCTGCGGGATCAAAATGTACATTTAAGAAATGACATTGAAGGGCATTGTGGCAGGAATGTCAACTGACATTTTGACAGTGCAAACAAGGCCTGAAAGGTCAGTGCATTTACCAGTAAATGCCAATAAATATTACATATTGCTCTGAGATCGCTGGACATTTAATCTTTGCAAAAACAAAGGGCAGTGGCATATGTATGGCTAGGCAACAATACTGAACAGTCTCTCGTTTGCCACTCTTTGCATTTCACTGTGCCTACAGATGAAGTATGTGTGTGGGAATACATTTCTGATGCTCCATCATATACAGTATGGATCCCACCACATTGAAGCGTTACATGATGTCAACTGTAATTTCCGTCTTGAAGATTCCCTTATAGGACCTAATGCATAATACTGTATAAACTTCACCCACTGGTGTCCACATCATTTATCCACATCATTTAAAAAGGATGGGGTGGATTTTGCAGAGTAGAAATCAGAGGACAGAGCTTATGTTGTGTGTGGACTGAGCGCTGGCCAATTGGCTTTGAGCGCTGCTGACTGGGAGGGACATTGTAATTGCCGACTGACTTAATTGGAGTACCTCCTCTGATGGGATCATCCTTTTTCAAGGTGGTCTGAAGTACCTGTTTACCCCTGGTCTGGAGCTACAATAAATAAACCCCCTTCAGTTTGAACTTACCTTAAAAATTAAATCCTTTTTCCCGTACCGAAGTTCTTTCAGTTGAGCCTGGATTTTTTTTGACTGCAAGGAGAAGATAAGGAAATAAGTGTTAGCTTATTCAAATAGCGAAATTGGTTTTAGATCACGTAGCAGGATTCTGCCAGCTGCAGCAGCAGACTCCTTTGTGATTATTCCCTGGGCAAAGCTCTGGCTTAAAGGAAGCCCCTACTGACAGGAAGAAAATATCAAATCTCCCCTTCACTGAACTGCATAGTCCACACAATGATGCAGTCATGCACTGGCTTCTTGCCCACTGTCTAAACCTGTATTCTCACTCCCACTACACACATTACTGCTAACATCACCGCACACATAACAGACCTAGGGTAGGATGGGCTCTCGTCTGTCATCGGTAGGCAGCGTGCACACGCACACACACACCAAGCATATTTTTACTGCCGCCCCCAGACTGACACAGTGGCCAGCGCTGCCTGACATTCACTCTGCTGCTCCACATCAATAGGCACATGCTACACAGAGGCTGTCTCCTAGATAGCTTGATACACAGCCATTCTCAAAGCTGCTCATGATGTGAGCATGAACACCGAAGCCTCCACATGGGACTCTGCACCAGTTCAGAGGGTTTCTCGCTGTGACTTTAGCGAGGCTATTGTAGTTTTTATACAGTTGTTTTGTTATGAAAAATGAAGGAATATAACTATGTAACTGGAATGCCTTGATTTATTGGTCAGTGCACATTTGAGTCGTTTATTTGAAAGACTATAAAATGATGATACAAAAAATATCATATTCAAAAATCTAATCATCCATCTTGAAATTGTTAACTGTATATATCTATATATATTTTTTAATGTACCTATATCTCACTATATTTATTGTACTTTTTCTATCTACAATATAATTAGGCAACTTTTTATCCACCTGTTTTTATGTTTGATTTGTGCATAAGAACAAAAGTAGAACACAGAAAGTAAGACAAAATATCATAAAAGGAATCCTGTTGTTTGAAATGTTGGTGTATCGATAAAAAAACATGCCGAAACAGACTTGTGCAAACTTTGGCGACGCCAAATAACTTCATCATGTTTTAGATGATAAGGAGATTGTAATGTTAAAATTGAGAAGCTTTAGGGTAAGAAACAAACACAAATGTCTGCCGCTGTTTGAATAATGTTTAGCACTTCTTTGGAAACCATCAGAGACAGAGACTGGAAATTCCCCCTCATTTGTTATAATAAACATAACATTTGGATAAAATCGTTACTATTATTTCTCTCTTGTTACCCATCCATCTATATATCTGTCTTTTTATCTTTACACATCTCTTCCTTTGTGTCTGACTGCTTATATCTATAAACCTCTCTTGCTCTCTTCCTATCTATCTCTATACTTCCTCGACACAGGCAGTAAAAATGTGACACAAGGTCTAATCTTTCACCAAAGCGCACAGAACTGGATGCTGAAGGACAAATTCACTTCAAAAGGTTTTGTGTACTTGACAAGCACCCTCACCCTTTTTTTTATGAGAGTCTTTATCTTGTTATTCCTCTTCCCACGGTGCTTCCACATCCCAAGACACTCATCTCTGTCATGTGTAACTGGATTCAAAAATTGCATCCATAAAAATAAATAAATGGTAAGGGTAAATAAACAAAGAGCTAACATTAAACACCAACTCACAGGGTGAGCCATATATTTAATCTGAAATTGTAAAGACTGTTTTTCTGTTCCCCTGATTCTGACATTAAACATTAATAAATGATTCTATTTGTTTGTGGAAGAGTGAGAAACTCTCTGGTAATGCAATGACTCATATTAACAGGCTACTGAGTCACACACTATTGAGTGGTATCTTATAAATGCAAATATCTGAACCTCCGAATGTGCTGCGCTGTTAGACTTGCCAAAGCATTGGTCTATGATTTATTCAGAATAAATATGATTTCCTCGGCCCGAGAGATTCACAGCAGCATCTCTGCCATCTTGTTCCTGATGGTTCAAATCCTGCAAGGCTGGGACCTGAATTTTAAATAGAACTGGCAAAACAGAAAACACTGACACAGGTTGATGTAGTTTGACCGTTCTGCCTAACTTTCCCTAAAATGATGTATGACTGATACATTGTCCTTGTAAAAATGATGACAAAAATCAAGCAGTCTGTTCCAAGGACAGACATGTTAATGTACTTTTGTAAGTACTGTATGTCTGTGACACTAATTTTCTGCTTATATTATTAGTTATGTATTCTTTAAAATAATCAAACAACTAGAAGATGCCTGGTTCTGAAGGGATTTGGTCTGGAACTGTTGGGAAATAGGGGTCTGCATTAGCATAAGTAAAACTTTCACATAACACAAAGTCATTTGATTTGTTATTAACATAAAATATTCATATGTGAAATTTGAATTTTTGACAAGTTTATTTTAATGTCATAACCAGCTAATGTAGTCCCTTTATTTCAAAAGCATTCAATGCCATCTCATAGTTCATAGGCAACTCAAGTAGATATTCATTAATTCCTTTGGGAGCCTCCATAGACTGTAAAATATGGACGTAGTCCCTGTGATGTCACCCACGGGTTTCTGTAAATCTGTTGGCTCAAAGTGGTTGACTCCGCTCGTCCCCATCTTGGCAGTTACCACTCTTCCCAACTCCCAGCTAATCCAAAATATATATACCCACATTTTGAACGTGACCAATTAACTATTCTTGTTTGATGTATATAGTTTTTAAGAAATATGTTTCGCCTTCCATTTTCAGACAGTGCCAACAACTTCAGAATGAAATTCTGCATCTTAGACATATCTCCAAAAGCATACAGCCTTTAAGGAATTCTCATTATTCCGAGTTCAAATAGCCTACAGCACAGTATATCTAACAGTGTGTGAACGTGTCTTGAATTGGAATCATACAAAACAATCTGTGAGAAAAACAAAAAACAGTAGTACAATCAAACCAAGACAATGACAAAACTCTAATATGAATATGTATTTATAAGTTGTCAGTATGATCTCTACATTTATGTGTTTCCTTTGTCATTGCACAGTATCTGTCAAAGCTTTATGTCAGAAGGGATAACTTTCAGTGGGCTTAAACTGCTACTGAAAACTTTAGCTTACTTTAGGCAATGACTGGATCAGTTTTATATGTACAGCCTTTGCCATAAATCCTTGCCATAAGAGAACAGCAGAAGTGCTCCTATCTCACAGAAGCAGATTGAAACAGGTTACATGACACCCAAAGGTGATGGTGGTGGGTGTCCAAAAAGACGCCCTCATCATACATCTGTATGCACAGTTGTAGCAGGAGCACAAACCAGCTACGTTTCCCCGTTTACACAGATCGCCCTTCTTGTGAAGTGTGTCTGATTGGCTGAGGCATGAAAGCTGAGATATACAAGTGACTGGCTGCCAGCCAAAACCTACTGACTGAAGTATATATTTCATTTCAATCATTTCATTCAGGGTAATCTGATTTATTCAATATGGATGCCAAATGAAGAAGAGCATGGAACTACGTTTCTTCTTATTTAAAGGATTATGCACATAACTATTGTGTGGAAGGGTACACACATGAAGCTTTGAGCACACATCTTCCTACTGATGCGTTATCACACCCGCCAAACATCAAACATTCATATGTGTATATTTGTATCATATTACATAGAGGACAATACATAATTATGCATACAAAGTAGGGCGTCACAGCTACCCAGAATGGGAGTGGTGAAAAATATGTTCCCTGGCTCTCATATCAAACCCATAACTACTCTAACCATCTGTAATCTTATACATCATGTTTGAAAAAACAACGATATACCAGCTAATCTGATATGATACATTAAAATCAGAAGAAATCACATATATGATCTTTAGGACTTGCTTTATAATTTTTTTTGTAGTGCAGCAATAAAACCAGACAGTAGGCATACTGTGCACCCCCTTTCTCCCTCACCACATGCAAAGTCTATTAATAAATACTTGCAAAGAGCATTTATTACAAACCGATGCCTCGTTATTAGAGACAATGGGATCAGTTTGATTTATCGCCTAGAAATACTTAAGATGATAAAGGCATGCTGCTCCATTCAAAAAGCCCTGTAGAATTAATTACATGAGGCCATTCACCTTGAAATCAGTCATTACTGGAAATCCTCCCAAATTCACTGTACAGTATTATATTGTATCTGCATAGGGTTCAGGTTACTAGATGTTTTCAATACATCCTGATGCAACAGAGATATTTAATTCAGGTGATAACAGCGCTGAAGTGTTACAACATCCTTCATCCAAATGACTTTGCAGCAACACCATAAATTTGCCTAGGAAACACGTGATAAATTCTCGCTCTTGAGGAAAAGATGCGCAACAGATTAAATGGCATCTCTAATGCCATGTGTCGCTCTCTTCACTGAACGATCATAACCTTGACTTTGATTAAGTTTTTTTGAGCCATCTGATTTAAAATGCTGTGTCCCTTTGCTGCGCGTCTTTCCCCTCTGTCTCAATGTTTCTGAACCGCACTATATTAAAGGCACTGGTTGCCTAAAAAACTAAAATGCTGTTTTACCAATGAAATAGAAACAGAGAAAAAGAGCAGATACAGTATAATATATATATATATATACTGTATATCTGTATAGCATGCACTAGTAGCTTCAGCATCAGCAAACTGAGCAGCATCAAACATTTTGCTCTGCTATTAAAATGGACTGCTGAATTTGGGAATGTTTGTGATTTGTGAAGTGAACAAACACTCAGCTGAGTCAGGCCAGTGGCTGCCTGCCAGTGGATTTCCTTACTAAATTACACTAAGCCTGTGATACGTTTTAGTGACCTATCCTTATCCTTATTTGAATCATGACCATATGAATACAAAACACATGTTTAAATGTATAACCAGTGTTATGAGACATACATTTAAGACATTGTTCTGAAAGAGAAGAACATTCCTCTTCTACATTGGAGCAGGAATGATTAATTATACAGTGGACAGAAAATGTATCTGCAACTATTTTGATAAGCTGTTAGACTTCAAATGTTTATTTAATGGTTTTTAAGCAAAAATGTTCGGTATACACATTTTCTGTAAATGTAGATTAAAATAACTTTGGATAAAAAGCCATTTGAAGCGGACAGGGTTTTAGGAAATTGTGTCAGGTAATCTTTAACTATTTTCTTACATTTTGCGGATTAAATGATTATCCATCAGAAAAATAATTTTCATTATCATCAGTGCAGCGTCATCCTACACATCTGAACTTCTCTTCATAGATAAACTACAAAACAACAATTCTTAACAAGAGATTTTTTGGGAATACTTATTTTAGTTTCATTAGTGTTATGTCTTTCTGAAAAATATATCACGTTTGTTTTACACTCAGGCAGTGAAGACACGGGATCAGCTCATGCATTTTGGTGTAAAAGCAACGGCTCAACCTCCTTTAAAGAGTTAACATGCATTTTTAGCGGAGAACTTCTCACCACACAACACAGATTAAGACCACAAAGCTTGACACTCACATAAAAAGCAGAAGCAAAGCACAAGTTAAAGCAGCTTTCTAAAAAACGATTACCACACCGAGTGAAATGTATTCCAATGTACAATGTGGGAATTCCCAAAGCTAATTTTTCACTTGCAGAAAACACAAATCACACAAAAAGGAAAGCTGCTGTTTACTAATACAAAGTCTAAAAATGTCTCATGCAACAAAAGGAGTTTAGAAAGTGTATTTAAGGCTAAAACAGAACAGGGCTAATCTCTGTTTTTGGACATGGCATCAAAGATTTTATCACAAGCTTCTTTATAAACTCTCACTTGCTTAATGTTTGGAGGGAATCTTAATTGATAAGATCTTTTGAAGATTATTTCTGGACAGCAATTAGGTAAACGTTAAATGCTTACCATGTTAATCTGGATTCAGTTTGAACGTTTTGGGTGTAAGTGCAATAAAACAAATATCCCATAATATTTCTATACAGACATAGCAGATATTATAATTTGGATACTCTCTTATTTAGTACCAGTAGAAACTCTTGAAATAGAATCATGCATTTACCATAACCTGCTTTGGTAAAACCTGAGTTGCAGCTTTAGTATCTCTTCCTGTGCGTCTGCTTTCGTTACACTGTGATTACAGCTGGAGTCTGTAACCCTTCCCCCTTTAAAAATAAATAACTTTCCCAGATGAAAGTATGGGCATGTAAGAACATTTCTCTCACTGATTTACTTCATTCTTATAGACTCACAAGGGAACTGAAGACAGTGACCTTCAGTGATCTACCTGTTTTCAAGAAAATTCTCCCTAAATTCCTCCGTAACAAACTCAGAGTCTGCTTGCCTTTATGTCTCCCAAAGATGCCCTGTACAGAAACACATACTGAGTGTAATATATTATCATATTCAAGTACAAAGCCAAGCAGTTATATTTTTACCCACACATAGATCATTCCGTTTGCTGTCTCTAGGAATTTTCTGGCTCTGTGCAGACTGACCGACAACTTCAATCAGGACATCTTCCGAGCCTTTGTACTCTCTCCAACTCTTTCCTTAAGTGTTATAATCAGACTTGGCTGGGATGTCAAATGTGCCATCATTTGAATATGTGATGCTGGCTTGGATCAGCTAAGCTGGTGAAATGTCAGGGACGTTCAGCTGGAAGCTTTGTAGAAGGAAAGAAGCATGTAATTTTCAACACAATTGCACGTGTTCCAAAAGATCTCAAGAATAAACCTGGTGTTGGAGCAGACTTCAGGGTCGATGAAAAGCTCTTTAACATCAAGGGCTTCCAAACACTCAATTCTCTTTGTGGACCTTTGTGCTGAAGTGTGCATTTAGTGCATCATTGCTGATACTTTTAAAATCGAACAGGAACTTAAGTCACAGGTTGTTGCTAGTATAAAGTCAAGTCAGATTCAGTGAAGCATCCATGCTAAGCTTCAAGTTAGCCACTCAGTGCTGAAGTGCCAGCTTATTATTCAACTTATTCCCTTGAGATTACACTTTTCTTTTCTTTTGACCTTGATCCTTCTATCTTTTGGAGGGATCAAGCTTCATTGGCTGTTGTTTAGGCGCTCTTTCCAGGGCAGCTTCAGCTGCTTGAGGATGCATGCAACCACGTAATGATTGTGTAAAACAGCGGTCCCCAACCACCGGGTCGCGACCCGGTCGGCCGCACAAAACGTTTGAATTTTTCTTTTTTTTAATTGATTATCAGTCTAAATATGTTTTATTTTGAAAAGTGACTTCTGGCGGAATGGCGCATGCGTCTGTGCCTCTTGACAGGTCTCGGTCACGTGATACGTCACCAGCCGTTACCGCGAAAATTAAACCGACAAGATAGCAAAAATGAGTAAAAAACAAACATCTTTGGCGAGCTTCTTTGGAAAGGGGAAAAGGCCCAATGGAGAGACAGAAGAAGAACCTACGACTTCCAAGAAAAGTAAATCTGCATTTAAAAGACAATATCAGGATCCTACTTAAAATACGGGTTTATCCCTACAGGTGATTCTCATGCGCCAAGCCCGCTCTGTGTAATATGTGGCGACAAGCTGGCAAATGAGTCAATGAAGCCTTCAAAACTGCTTCGGCACCTGGAGACCAAGCACCCTGCATTAAACGACAAGCCTTTGGAGTTTTTTGAAAGAAAAAAACGTGAACAAGAAGGGCAGAAGCAATTACTGATGGCCACCACATCAACAAATGTGAGTGCACTGAGAGCATCATACAGGGTGGCTAATCGTATTGCTAAGGCGAAGAAACCTTTTACTATTGGTGAAGAATTGATCCTGCCCGCCGCTAAAGACATTTGCCGTGAACTTCTAGGAGAGGCTGCAGTTAAAAAGATAGCACAGGTTCCTCTTTCAGCCAGTACCGTCACTAGGCGAATTGAGAATATCGCAGAGGATATTGAGGAGCAGTTGTTGGAGAGGATTAATAAGTCACCTTGGTACGCAATCCAGGTTGACGAGTCTACTGATGTTGATAACAAGGCGACACTACTTGTTTATGTGCGATATATATATCAGGAGGATGTGCAGGAGGATATGTTATGTGCACTATTGTTGCCAACCAACACCACAGCCGCAGAACTATTCAAGTCTCTGGATGATTACATATCAGGAAAACTAAATTGGTCCTTTTGTGTGGGCATTTACACGGACGGAGCTGCTGCTATGACCGGACGGCTTTCTGGTTTAACTTCTCGGGTAAAGGAGGTTGCACCTGAATGTGAGTCAACGCACTGTGTCATTCACAGGGAAATGCTGGCTAGCCGAAAAATGTCACCTGAATGAAGCGTGTTGAATGATGTCATTAAAATGATTAACCACATCAAAGCGCATGCCCTTAACTCGCGTCTGTTTGAGCAACTTTGTGAGGAGATGGACGCGGAGTACAAACGCCTTCTCTTACACACTGAAGTAAGGTGGCTATCTAAAGGCAGATCATTGGCAAGAGTGTTTGAATTACGAGAGCCGCTGCAGAGGTTTTTTTCAGAAAAAAAGTCACCACTGGCAGCACATTTCAGTGACAAGGACTGGGTCACAAAACTCGCTTATTTGTGCGACATATTCAACCTGCTCAATGAACTTAATCTGTCACTTCAGGGGAAAATGACAACAGTCTTCAAGTTGGCAGATGAAGTAGCTGCATTCAAAGGCAAACTGGATTTGTGGGGACGGCGAGTGAACCGAGGGATATTTGACATGTTTCAAACATTGTCGGGGATTTTGGAAGAGACTGAGCCTGATCCATCATTCTCCCAGCTGGTGCACGATCACCTGTCTTTGCTTTTGAAAGAGTATGAGCGGTACTTCCCGACCACAAAAGACCCACGGACTGCGAAAGAATGGATCCGCGACCCATTTGTGAACAAACCTGGTGAATCGAGCCTGTCCGTGCAAGAAGAAGATCAACTGCTGGACATTGCAAATGACGGTGGCCTTAAAAGTACGTTTCAGACCACAACTGTGCCAGAGTTCTGGATTAAAGTCAAGGCAGAATATCCAGAGATAGCCCAAAAGGCATTGAAAACCCTGCTTCCATTCCCAACCTCCTATCTTTGTGAAGTGGGATTTTCTGCAGTGACGGCAACGAAAACAAGACTACGCAGCAGACTGGATGTACGGAACACACTTCGGGTGTCATTGTCTCCCATTACCCCAAGATGGGACCGGCTCGTTGCAGAGAAACAAGCTCAGGGCTCCCACTAATTGTCATTATTATTATTATTATTATTATTATTATTATTATTATTATTATTATTATTATTATTATTATTATTATTATTATTATTATTATTATTGTCATTATTATTATTATTATTATTATTTCATTGACTTGTTCACCTTGTTATATAGAAGTTATTAGTAGGCCTATTTCTCCTACGTTGAATGCACTGATAAGTCGCTGTATTTCAAAATAAACCTCATCAGCGCAGTCACCTGAATCGAGTTTTTATTATAATTATTTCTTATTAGAAAGGATTTTCGTTGTAAAATAAATAATTTCGTTCACAGAGATGTTGTTGACTATTAATTTGTTAACAAAAGGTTGTTTATTGTCTGTTGATGTTTGCATTTGACATAAAACCACTGCGGATGATTTATTATTAGACTACAGCCGTCCTGGCGATGCATCATTAACGATTATCGAGCAAATGTAGGCCGGAGAAAATGAAGGCCGGTCCATGAAAATATTGTCTTAGATGAAACCGGTCCGTGGCGCAAAAAAGGTTGGGGACCGCTGGTGTAAAACAAACACTGCTCACTGACCTTTACCATAACTTTCTTCAGATTATAGTGAAGGTAGGCATTTACATATCTACACTCATCTAGAAGCTTCTAAGTACAACCATAGTCTGATATGCCTACCATTGAGCAACAGCACAAGGCCATGATAGGGCTTCTCACTGTTGGTTATGAAGGAGAGTCAAGAGGTTTTTTTCCACTTTCCCCACCCAAAATAATCCTGCCAGTCAAGGTAATGGAACAACAACATACAAGAAGGCCAATCAAAGTAAGATCCTATTTGTTTAACTATACACTAGAGTACTTTGCCAGTTAATTTGGAACACCTCGCTGGAACTGATGCAGTTTCAACCATAAAACAGTTTTAACAAAAGCTCACTATTAAAGCCTTAATGAAGTAAAGATTTATTGCAATCTGCTGGATTGAGCGGAATACGTTTCTATCTGTTTTATAAGCTGACAACTGAGTTTGTTTTCAACAGGGCATACATAAGGTAAAATAAGAGGTGCTCAAATTAAAAAGAAAAATATTAACTATACAGTTGATGTCGAATAAATGCTAATGACAGATTGACACAAATGAATTAAGTATGTCAAGTATTAGTTATACAAAATATTTTGTTGTGGGTGCAGATTACTGATTTGAAACCCTCAAATATTACAGTTTCCCTCTAATACCTGCCAGGCTGCATAATTCCTTGTCTTCTCCTGAAAATGTAAGCTACTCACAACTGTTTTGTCATTCAAAATCCTTAGTAATATTCCCTGCGGCATTGACCAAACAAGTCTCAGCTGCCTTGGTTGAGGTCTAGCCGAGGGTCTTTGTAAAGAAAAATATCTATCTGCACACCAAGGTTGCCATCTATCAACTTGTCTGCATCAACACACTGCCCTATGTTGTAAAAGTCTAAGGTTATTCCAAATCCTGCAGCCTTGTACAAGAAGTGCATAACTATTGAGTCCACGATTACAGAGCTCCAGTTGCACTCACTTGTGCATGTCATCGGGGTGCTCTCGGGTCCTTCTGCCTTGTAAGATCCTGCATAGCTAAATTACAGCATAGTATTGGTCAGCAGGACGGCAAGAGCAGAAGTTCAAAGCCTGGCTTGAAGTGAACCTGGTTCATGCTAGCGGACCATAACAACTGGCAGCAAAGCCAAAAAAGGAAAAGAGTAAAAGTCGGTGACTGCTAAAATGACACAGACGAAATGTACTCGAAGCTGCTCTCTATACAAGTTTGGCTCCTCGGATTGCTCTGTGCAGCCATCAAAGGGCCTGCTGTTAGTGAAAACTTGTCCTGAGATTCACTGGACAGCCAGAACCAAGCAAAGTTTGCACATGGGAGAGAGAGTGAGAAGGACAGGAATAGACTTTTTCTAATCTATAATGTGAATCTTACACCGTGTACCCACCGAGAGTTTCCTAATCACAGTTAAATTAATGGTCCAAATGATAGTGGATAAATTATTTTAATTACAAAGAACACGACAAAATGTTCTCATTTAGATGTTCTAATTGTGTTTGGTTAACATTGCTTGCTCACAAGAGAACAAAATGTGTGTGCAAAATCCTATCGTGAACTGCACCTATTCCATTAACAATGAACCAACACGTAGCGGGAGCAGATTAATTATGAATGTGATAAAACAGAATATTAATTGAAAATCCTTACCTCTTCGGCGTAGGCATCACAAAGTTTGTGTCCCGATAGTAGTTTCGTTTTCAAGCTCTTGTTCTGAAAAGGAGAATAGAAAGAAATGAGTGATGCCATTGGTAAGCCTTCTCTGTGTTCTTTACTTCATGATCCCTTAACTTTTTTGCTGCTTTATAAAAAGTGTTATTTACTCAATAGGCTTCAATTTCTCCAACAGGGCACTTGGCACTGACAGCAAGTGCTTGGTTGCCTCTCAGTTTGAAGAGCAGTCAGGAGTGCGCTGTCTCAAAGAGCACTCAGGCCTAAGGATAGGTCAGCATTGTAGCTCAGGGCCAGACCCCTACTGAACTTTATACGTGACCAGTAAAGCATTAAACTCATTTGACTGGCAGCTAGTGAAGAAACGACAAAGCACGGGTCAAAGGATGTTGTTGTTGGTGCCAGTTAACATCCTTGTTGCGTACAATCTGGAGGACTGAGTGCTACAATGTGTAACAATAATGTTCATAAAGTACATTAAACCAAAATATGTCAGCTGTTGAAACCCAAACTATGGTACTAACAATGTGTGATTCCTTATAAACTCTCAATTCCAAGTAAAATGTCTTGATTCAAAATGGCCACTGTAAAACATGGATTTTTGAATAACTTATATTTGAAATAAGCATGATAAAACAAGTATCTTTAGTTCAGGCCCTGTTATTAAACGGTGAGGTCCTAGTCAAAGGCTTTGTGTAGAAAAAGGACTTATACCAAGATCTTTCTGGATTACAGTAATTGAGTTACAGCACAATGCAGTGCTATTTATTTAAAAAGAGCATGTAAAGACACTACAGAGTGGGACTTGAGGGTGATAACAGCATTTGAGAGGAAGGAATATCCCCTTTTAATGGACAATGATCTGTTAGGAAGAATGGTCTTAAACCAACTGAATGCTTAACCCAAAGTACCCATCCAAACCTCACGATGACCCAATAAAACAGCATGATCAACCATGAGTTAAGTTACACTGAGTCTGAAAGAACTAAAATTGTACCGTCTCCAGCATGAGCAGTTAAGGGAAAGTCATTAGGGGCAGACAGTCTCCGCTGTGATTTTAAATTAGATGACCGTCTCAGAGATTTTATTACAGTGGAACAAAGAAAACTGCTTGGGAAAAACAGTATAATGCAGTGGACAGAACATACTGCACTAAAAGCACATCTGTATTTAACAATCCTTCTCATATGAAATGTCAACAAAAGCACGTACACATGCTTTTATTGGTTTGTACGGCAGCAAGTCTCAAGCTTGCATCCTTTTTAAACAGCTCCTTAGACATGTCATATCAAAGTTAATGTTGTTTCTGCTGAATGTAATGGATAATTCAACACTCAGTCGTTGCATCTAATCTATCACATGCTGTGTGATATAAGAAGTTTAAAGGTCCCCTATTATGCAAAATGCACTTGTTGATGTCCTTTATACATAAATATGTGTCCCTGGTTGTAAGGAGACTCACAAAGTGTCAGAAAATACAACCCTCTCTCTTTTCCTCCTTACACACATCTCTAAAAATGGGGTATAAACAAGCTGATCCAGATTTGCTGCCGATATGACATCATAACCTAAATGTGGGCTGGCTTTACAATAAACTCCTGGCAACGTCCCGCCCACGTGACACGTCCCAACCTATCGTCCGCAATATACAATCGTGAGCTGAATCCCCTTCGCAGCACCTTTCAGTGTCTGTGCAGGATGTCTGCAGGAGGGAGTTGTTGTATATATAAAACATATAATGTCTCTGTTCTAGTGGTAAACACTGAGAAGTGTTTCAGAAATAATGCTTGATGTGGTTTTGAACATAATATGGGGTTTAATCACGGCAGCGTTTAGCTGAGTATCTCCGTTAGAAACTTCTCTCTTCAGAGAGAGATCATGACGCTCCAAAGGGGCGTGGCCAGCTTCAGGTCAGCTCAAATTTAAAGTGACAGTCACAGAATCAGCACTTCAGGAACAGGGCTGAAATAGAGGGGAATGAGGCATGATACAATGGGTGATCTGTTTGGTATTTTGAGCAAAACACTTCACAGACAAGTTTTGTATAGATATTGCCCTACAACATCATGTTAAAATATAGCATAATAGGAGACCTTTAAAGACACTGGTCTGATTATTTTGAATTCTAAATGTATGAGTGTGAATGAGTGTTTACTGAAAAAAGTGGGGACATTTTAGAAAAAAAGGGATCACAGAGCCTTGAAATGTGTACTTTAATCCTCCTGATGGCTGAGGAAACCTCAAAGTGATCCAGTAGCATTATTGTATATTGACAGGAAATGTTTGGCAGTTACATAATTAAAATTGTACCACATGTTTTTTCTAAAAGAAAACCTACAATTAGATGCAATTTAATCAAAGAAACCAGTGGAGATTTATTTACACTTTTTTTCATCGACTCTGCAACACATTGACATTCTTAATGAGTTTATCAAGGAGCCAATTAACTGTAGATTAGGGTCTATTATTCCATCTCATCCAGCAAAACTCAAGTGGGAGCCATGACTATTCATCCACTATACTTCATTCTACGAAACTGAACACAGTGACGAACAGAAGCAAAGCACGGCAGGAG
Source organism: Eleginops maclovinus (assembly GCF_036324505.1). Taxonomy (NCBI): domain Eukaryota; kingdom Metazoa; phylum Chordata; class Actinopteri; order Perciformes; family Eleginopidae; genus Eleginops; species Eleginops maclovinus. The sequence goes on from NC_086352.1 coordinate 25,666,695, forward strand.
CAGTGTTAACCTTCGTTCTTCTCGTACAGTACATGCATTATGTTATGCTACATAAACAAGTTAATGCCACTGCAACTATGTGAACGGATTAGAGTGTATGGGCTTAGACTGGGATATAACAGACTTTGAAACAGCATGATGGATGCCAGGAGGGTGGTCTTGAGCATCGCCAAGACTGTGTCGTGTTGCTGGGCTTTACCAAGGCGGTAATCTCCCAACTGCACAACGAATGAACCAGAAAACCTCATCACAATGTTTGCTATGTGGGAGGCAGCCTTGGGAGGATCTACATGGTAAAGGAAGAGTGTTTCACGTTATAAACAGTTCATCACTACAGATCAGTATGACACAGTCAATATCGAGGGTACAGTTTGTTCAAGAACACACAATGTACTTCATTTAAATGACAAATCTCATGAAAACCAAGTGAAATGAAGTTTGATGTATTATATACCATTATAGTTTTATAGGGATCTGTTTATTGTACTCAAATAAGGAAAACATCTGATTTATTACACAATGCGTACAACAAATAAGACTTATATTAGGAGAAAACGACCTACAGTTTTAAGGTTATTTTAAAAACTAAATCTCAACAAGCTATTTCAACGTTTCAATATTAAAAACTGAAACAAAAGCAGATCTAAAACGCAGATTTGGAAATACACATCTTAGACACTGTAGGGAAGTCTGCCCCTTCAGAATCAGCACCAGTCAGTGCTTTTTCGCCTTCAGCATAGTGAATCAAGTTTCCACCTCTAGTAGCAGGTATTTCTTTAATTCGAAACATTTCCAAAAGCAATTATTGGTCATTGATGATGCATTGATCTTATTTAGGTGGAGATAACACATTAGTAAATGATGTTGCCGTGCTCTGATGATTGAGCTGCTGCTCAATATAATTAGGTAACGAGATGGCTGTGAACCACAGGGACATTTTGGGTACAGGACGGGTAAGGGCGTATGCATCCACCAGCTGGCCCTTGACAACTACTTATAAATGATTTGGCCACATCCACAATTCTCAACCTGTGTCATTGAATATGCTGACTGGTTTGACAATTGTTCACAACACAGCTGCATCTGTATTTGAACTAGCAATTCCTTTGCTTGTTTTTAGCCACACTTGTAGTCTACACTGATATCTCAAAAACGATATGATGAAATATTGTAAACACTGTTAGGCTCTAGGGATCGAACTGACTTTGATGATGTCCTGACTTTTCACCACCACAAGGTCTAACCTGTTTACAGGACTATAATTGGAAACACAGCAAAAAGTCGCATTCGGATAAAAAAAGTGGCAGTTTCTCACATACGGTACATTCTGGCCTCTTTCTTTCCTTTGTGATTCAATTCTTACTCCCACACACCTGTACAGTGTGCCATGTACTCCTGCACACAGACTACATGCACACTGAGCAGAGGTAATGAACTGAGATGGCAGTTGTTGTGATTCAGAGAGGCAATTCTGGCCGAGTATCAATTCCTCACAGTTGCACCGCTTCTCGCCCCTGCAGAAGGACCACCATTCGAGGACATGTAGAGCTGGCAGCTGTCATAGAAAAGTGACGCAGTTTAGCCCTGAGATATTCTCAGAGTGAAAATGAGATCCTCTGGAGCTTATGTGCCACAGCGCATTATTCAAATTTTGATACACTGAGCCACATATGTCGTACCATGTTATTCCTGCAGCGCAGTAATTCTGCTGACCTGAAAATAAATGTCATATTTATATGTTGCTCCTATTTTCTACTTAGTCAAATGCAACAATACACAAATTAGTTGGAAAAAGTATTTCTCTCAGCCTGCCACAAAGTCTTCATCACTGATCCTTGGCTTGGGCTGATTCCAACTTTGAATACAAATCACACGAGGGAATGTTGGATGCTGATAACTTCAGTTATTTAATGATTTTAAATGAAGAATCATTTTATATTCTCTTTCGCATTATGATCGCTGGGGGGGGAAGAATTGAATAACGCCATCTTGCTTGCTGGTACGAGAAGTTACACAAGAAGGTGGAGCAAAGGACAACCGAGCGCTGAATGTAGAACAACTGATGACACAGGGTGAACGTGTTAATGGTATCAAAGAAAACATTTAAAGCACTTAAACCAGTTCAAGTACTAGCAACCTGTTGTTCACAAATTAGAAATGCCCTAAAGCACAGAACAAATGTTGCTCTTTTGGAGAATACCTGAAATGAGTTATTGAGACCATAAACTCATGATCACAATGTTTACTGAGGAAAAAATCAAGTGAGACGGAGGGTCATTTTTTCTACACTTCTAAACAATCAGACTTTTTAAGACCAGTGGAGTTGCCCATATACAACTTATACAACGCAAGTATAAGTTCACTTTGTACCTCACTTATTCGCCTTGAAGGTTGCTGCTGGCTTTGTAGCCGAGTGTAAACGCCACATGCCATTGCAACTATGCAGGGCTTGATCTATGTCTCTCACTATTTCCATCAGATAAAAAGCAAGAATGACCAAAAATCCTCCTAAGGAGTTGTGGACTCAAAAACGTCTATCTGACTCAACTCAGGAGTTATTTTCACACATTAAAGGTGCTGAAATGTCAACATCAGCAACAACACTGAGGGTGTTGATGCTTGCTGTCCATCTAGGTCAACTTTCACACTACTCAACACACATCACTGCTGGATCCTTTCAGCCTTAGTGTGAAGTGGCAGAGACCACATTAACACCATCTGGGTGAGAATGCAGTAATGCGCAGTTAATTTTGCCGTATTACATATTTTATGTCATCAATAAATTCCATTTTCGATGGTGAGATTAACACCTCGCGTGAGAGTTTTTGTCACAATGTTTTAATGTCTGAAGTGTGATTTAGTACGACAAATTTCTTTTTGCTGCCGAGTCACACTCACCATGGCGTGCGTATGTCTTGACACCACTCAGCTGTACAAGCGAGGGACTGATGTCACAACCTATTTCAGCTTAAAAGGTTAATAAACTTGATTGTTATGACAAAACCAACAAAATGACAAGATGTTTCTTTTGCATTGCGCCTTTAATAGCGTTGGCAGCTCGGTCGTAAAAATACGACTTCATTATTCATGTCAATTAAAGGCCACAATGAATTGCGACCATGGACCAAAAAAGAGCCACTGTTTTCAGTGGAGGTTAAAACCAGACACAGATAAGTAAATACTCCTAAAATGAATGAAAAAAAACAGTTTAGTCTTCAATCTATCTTTAAATGACATGTTCAAGAGATTAATGTTTAGCAAACCAAATATAGAAGTGCTTATTCTTGCATGAAAAAGTGCATTTATCCTCCTTAATGAAGAAAACAGTGAAAACAGAGATAGCATCTGACAATGTCACACTTAGCTGAATTAGTGCTGGAATAGCTTGTTGAATTGATTCTGAGGGAGAGAGGCTTTATTGGAATCTCAATACTCACTACTCTTTAGGTAAGAGGCAAGTTTTATCTTTGAATTCCATTTATTTCGTATCATAATTTAGCTTTCACAATTCACCCAGCTCTCCTACAAACTCTAAGCCTGCAGGCAGCAATCTGAATTTTGTGAGACCTTGAGAGTGCTGCACAATTTTTGGCATTGTAGAAATTGGTGTGAAAAACTGCTTTCAGCTATTGTTCGCTTTGTTTGGTTGCAGCGTTGGGAGTAGGGAGTGATAATAATCTGGCAAAGGGTTGTTAGTGCTTTCTAGACTTCCCTTTCAATTGAACTTTGAAAGACTCCAACGCTGAGCTACTGGGGTAAACGAAGGGGAATTACAATATTACGGACTATTTAGAGTGTTTTGATTTTAAGTCAAAAACAAAGTCCTTTGTTGTGGTTTCTTATTCATGTGTCCCATGTGATTCTGGTTGGTTCCCACAGCATAATTCCTATAATTATGCACTGCAAAATATTTAGTTGTCAAAGTATCACAATTATTTATGCGAGAAAGCATTGAAAGCTTGTTTTCTCTACAATAACAATAAAAAGCCATGGGGTCACCCAAAGTAAAGGGCCAAGCAACATCTAGCATATCACAGCAAATACTTAAATTGACACAATGCTCAAACTGTTCTAGAAGAGATTTAAATCATATAGACAGCGTTCGTTGCTGAACCTTTCCCCTCTGTAAGTGTCTTTGACATAATTTATGTTAAAAAGGCTTCCAAAATACAGGTCTGTTGATGAAGCAAAATAGACTTGGAAAAGAATCAGGAACTTAGCTTGCCGTCCTAAAAAATAACACTGAATAATTAACAGTAAATAATTCTCGGGGGAACTTCTTTCCAGCAAATCCCCATCTTTTCCTGACCATTTACAATGGTTATTTATGAATGGCAGCTTCAGCAGTTTTAATATCTTGTTCAACAGTTTTTTTCCCCCTGGATGTTGGTCCTCCTTATCAGTTAAGAAATGCATTTCTATTATAAAAAAAACACAATCCAGGGTGTATCCATCTATTTGACAGCCTCCGTCATATATATTAATGAGTAGATCCCACACATAACATAGTCAATTACAGTCTCTGTCCATACTGCCCGACAGGCTTGTCTGCTTTTTTAAAGCCACATCTCAAGGAAATTGTGACGGGGCTTCAGCACTTATGTAGCTGTCGAACGCATCTTATAAATATTACTGGCATTAGCAAAGCAAATGTTCACTGTGGATAAACTATTAAATATGACATGGCCCCAGACGTCTTACAAGGCATTTGGCAGCTTAAGCTGAACTCATCCTGGCACTTTCTTAAGGGCTCTTCAGGTCAAAGGGGGGATTAGACTTTAGTGAAAAGATTCCACTGTGTCTTTGTTCTGACACATTATAATATGCATTCTCTGTGTATAAGCAAAAAGGTGATGTATTTGTGTTTGTTAAAGTTTACAATACCTAGGATCTTTTAGCAAGATGAATCCTAGGGCAGAAAGTATTTTGGAGAAAAATAACTGTACTTTTCTGTCGCCATTTTTATAAAATGACTGCTTGTGCTCCAAATAAGATTTAGTTTTAATTTCAGGGTTGATATTTAAAGATTTATCTTGAACTGATATGATAAGGTAAAGGACTTTTTAAGATTAAAATGAGTGGATTCGTTCTACATTACAAGCTAAATATCAAAAATAAGCTCATACTTTATAAACAACAACTATACCTTCAATTCTGCCATTGAGTAAAACTAACTGAGAATAACAGCTTGTATTTTATGCTACACAGAAAATAATACCTAAAATCAGTTTTCAGTTTTTTTCTTATTGTCAGCCCAGACGCACCAATGTATTATTATCATGCATTAGGATATGCTTTGAGGGAAATATTATACACATCCTTATTTGACCTGCCAACATGCATCTGCTCAATCACTATTATCATATATTCCTTGTTGAATGGCCTTTCAGTGAGCAGTTGAGTAAGATGCTTGACAACCCCTCAGGCTATTTCGAGGAAAAGAGATTAGATGAACTCTATTGATCCTCCCAGGGAAATTGGGAAGGACTGGCGTTTCAAAGACGAGGAGAAAAATTCCATGCAAAGTAGTCTGAATAACTATCAGCATAATAGGAGAGCTGCAGATCTCTGCAGTAACCCACCCACCTGAACACTAATCTTCTCTGGTCATTTAATTCTTTGCCATTCCTTGTATTTGTTCAAGCTGAATGAAAAAAAAACGTCCGAACAATGTGATAAATCAGATGGAAGTGATGACAGTGAGGCCTCTAATGTGGAAAGTGAATTATCTGACAGATTAATTGAAGCACTTGAAATGTAACATATGAAAAACGCCTAGACAAATTATTTTTTCTTTCAAATTGAATAAATCTAAAGTTGATATAAACAATGGGAGCAAATCATTGCTTCCCTGCCTCTGAAGTGAAGCAGTGAAACTGAGAAGACCTTTACTGTGATGTTTCCCCGACAGCTCAAAGTTTTAACTGATCTGCGTGTGCCCGGTTGACATTAAGTCTGTAATCAGATTATTACATCTTGAATTTTCTCATTAATTTCCAGAGTTGTAATAAGGAAAAGAGTCGACTGTAGCTGAAATGATGGAGCAGGTTACTGATTTATCATAGAGCAGGTAGATCAAATCCTCCATTAGCAGGACACTGAACTCTAAACGGCTCCCAAAGCTTGTGTAGGAAAACAAATATGTCCTATAAAGCTAGGTAATGGAAAAATCCAGACATGGTTAAAATAATCAAAGGTTGGTTTAAGACATTACATAAACTATGGTCTCCAGGGTCAAAGCTGAACGTCCAGTTTACCACACTTCCTGCAATACCATAACATTGAACTTTATACTGAATCCTCCTATATGAAGGTCATTTTGAGGCAGATTGCGCTCGATACTAGCAAATCTTGGAGCTATTTAGGACATTAAAGGACAGATAATTTATGGCTCTTCTTAAAAATCCATCACAAATCAATAAGCTATGGATGTGAGGGTAGCTGATGTAAAATAATTATGCCCTGACACCAAAAACAGTAACTATGTCTGTTCCCTTATCATACCCTAATGGACATAGAGGATAAACATCTGTCCTTATATTGAATGTGCCTATTGTACAGTACAAAAATAGAATAACTTTGTAACTAATGAGTCAGTCTAATGTAATGTAATGTTGTGGTAAAACACATAAGAAGTAAACCCATTAAATGTACTAAACTGTTGTTGCCAAGAGATGGAACAACAATTTCTGTAGCTGAACTAATTATGTAAATCATACTGCAGCACATTCGGTTTAGGTTTATGTGTGTGAATTCCACTGCAATATTTGCAAGGAGAAAAATAAAGGATAGAAGTGAATATTGATTTTAAGTTACCAGGTTTAATGGTGCTTCAGCAATAAGAGAAAGACCTTAACTAGGAGCCAAATAATATCACTTTTTGAAATGAACATTTTAAAGAGGACAGGAAAAAGGACTAAACCTAAATGAGTAAAAACAATAACAAGGACATGTGATAATCTAAGGCGTATATCTTATTTGAAAAGGTTTTACACTGTTAAACACATATGATTTGAATAAGAACTTTTCCCCACTACCCCCCCACTGTTTGCAGTTGAAGTTTTAAGCAGTTAACAAAAGATAAGCACTGCTGGGGTTAAACATTTTCTTCAATCTACAATAACTGTTTTAATAGAGGCCAAAACAAGTTGTGAACACAACATTGACACATCATGGAGCTTCAATAACTGTCAAACGAGGAGAGGAAGGAAGTGTGAAAGAACAATTTAGCACTGATTTTTTACTTCCCACATTTCAGTGATAAATATGCTCAGGATTAAATACATCTTGGTAGAGAGGGGCATGGTTAATCATTCATCACCCCTTTATCCCTGGAATATCAATCCAACCCAATTGGGGCTATAGCCTGAGTAAACTAGAATGTGCAAACACTAAACTGTGATAATTATCTTTTTATCAAATTAAAAGTTAGGAAAAGTCACATCGAAGTTTAGTTCAAGTACTATATAGTACGATATTGGAGGATATGCAAATTGCATACCCTCCAATATCAGACAGTTTTAATTTAGAAAAATGTCATTTCTTCAGCCTGCAGGTAAGAATAGGTGGGCAAAGCCACAATCTGCATGCTTGATTACCTATTTATGTTTTGCAATTCTTCTAAATCTTTCTTCTCTACTTCCACAAAAAGCCTCAAGGGTAGTGATGATGGCTACCAGATTAATCCTTATTTTCCCCCATTCAAATAGAACTGAGTTACATGGCACACTTGACAAATTCTAAAATAATATATACATATACATATATTATCAGCCAATCATGACATAGGAAAACTTGCTTTGCAGACTAAATTTATATATATATATAACTAATCTCTGATAACTTCACACTGTCGGGGTCTCAAGACATTTGGAAATTGAACGTCCTGAGTAGCTACAGTGCTTTTTTATGAAAACCTTTAACTTCAATAAAGTAGGAAAAAAACACATTTTGTGAAAATGTCAAAAGACATATCTACAGCCGCAGCCTTCATTAAAGTTGAAGCACTTGTATGTTTCACTGTAAAAATATAGACAATCCCCTCTCTATTGTCACAGCTGAATACCACAGAAAACAGGTCACTCGTCTGGAAACAGAGGGCCAGAAATCAATAGCCATGGCAGGCTGTAAGGAATAAAGCAACGCTGCTAAGTGACAGCATGACACTGCGACTCTGAACACATGCGGCCTGTCTTTACCTCCCTCAGACAAGTTCCTATGATTCAAGTTCAGCGCCAGTGCCCACGTAGCCACGCGGCTACAAAATGCAGTATTATTTGCAAAAACAATGTGCAGAGTGACACAAGTCTAATACAACTTTTAGAAGAAATTCAAAGACTTATCCATGAATGTAGGGGCTGCCAGCAGGTGGCCGACTTACCCAGAAAGACATCCCACACACTATACATGAGAGAGTAGGATTTTTCACTTCAAGTTCTCGCAAAGTGAAGAGTGAAGCATGTCCTTACAGGCTGCTGGCGTTGGTGGTAACTTGGTGGCTGATTGTTACTATGCTTTCACTGTGGGGCTGAGGGTCCACATGATCAGTTTTCTGATGGCTATTAAAATGCAACAATATATGTATATAAGTCTGAATCATCGAAGTCGTAAGGCATCACCTCGCTCCAGTCAGAGTTCCTACTGTCTAAATAAGGACATCATATTCTACATCTCAGCAGGCACTGTGATGGTAATTTGAAGGTCTAGGCATTTATGTTAAAGCTTGAATACATTTGATTGAAAAGTATAGGTCTTTAGTTGTCTTGGTTGCACTAATCAGCTTTTAAATGATAATATTTCCTCATGTAGTTTGGGCCTGCTTCACAGAGTCATTAAAATGCTTTTGCATCCACCATTAAAGGTAACCTATGATTAGCTTTTAACCCAGCATCATCTTTTGATTTGCTGTAGATTGTCCAGCTAATGGCCACTTCAGGAACGGTTTTTTGTTATGTAAGCTTTATATGACTTATGCAGCTGCAATGAAAGGGAGACATACTAACTTTCATGTAAGAAATCTGTATCTGTGGGCTTCAGAATACTCCAGGCTGCAATGGTTTATATGAACTGCTAGCTGCCATAGACAGAAACAAAGAAGAAGTTTGTCTCCTCTGATTGTCACCTATGAAGCTCCACAGAAAATGGATCAGAACTAAAGAGAACTTGACTGTGACAGTATCCCAAGAGCTTTTGTGTGCATCAGGGAACATTTTGGAACAGCAAGGACAGCTAAATGTAAGCCTATTTTGGATGAACAAACACATTATATTGACTATAGATTAGAGAATTGTGTTAGCGATTACTAATATTGTAAAAAAAATGGCTTATGGTTTCAAACTAATACGATGAGTAATTATTGAAATAAACAAAGTGAGAAATATTACCTGTAAACAAAAGTAGATGCTATATTGGCTTTTTCACATAAGGTTATTTGTCTTTTGGCTTATTACAGTACTTTGTCATTGTTGGGAGGAAATGCAGATTTAATACAAGCCGCCCCTCGGTCTCCTAGACGAACACATCCTCCTGTTACTACGAAACACTGAACCAACACATCCTGCTTTCAGGCTTACCTGTCACTCCAGATCTCGTTACAGACAAGCTTTGGCAGGATTACTGTACTTTATGATTGCAATATTCACTAAATAGCTTTTATTTCTGTCTGATAAACCACTACATTTGCTTCTCTGTTTATGTATAAACTCATAGTCCATGGGAGACTCTATATTGTGCCATCAAAGGGAATTAATCAGGCTTATTTGCATCTCTTAGCCCTTGGTTATCAGTTATCATTTAAAGAAAATAAACACAACAAAAACATTGAAAAACTAAATAGGGAAGTTCACAATGGGAGTCACCCTGACCATCCCTTGCATAAGAGTTCCTGCTGATAATAAATTAATAGACACTACTGACAGGAAACTTCTCCAGCACACCAGTCTCTGCTATGGGTGACACAGTTTGCCGCCTAACCCATATCACAATAATACTCAAATCCACTGAAGGTATTCTCCATATAGCATCTCAATGCCCTAAAGCTTTACTCCCGAAACATGACTTTTACTTAATAAACATTGTATTTGCAATCCTCAAAATGTAATGAACAATTTCCTAAGTGTTTGTGTTTTATAGACCCAGTCTTTTAACTAATTCAACTAAACAGCACAGCTAAAGAAACCAGTGAACGACATATACATTACTCTCTCTGTGTGCAACGATAAATACATCAAAAACCAAACTGGCTACTTCGCACTAAGCAAATAGCATTGATCACTTGTTATCTGATGAAGGACACTATTCATCTTATCTACAATTCAGCATGTTCCCTCAATTAATAAAGAGAGAGAAAATAACCTTTTGATTCTTTCAGAATTGATGTCAGTGTTGCACAGAGGAGGGACAGTTCCATTCTCCATTAGGAACAAGCTTCCTGTCAATGTCAGGGAAGCATAAACCGTCTCTTTATTTCTGTTAAACTCTCAACTTATTTATTTAGTCTAGCACATAACAAATTATGTTTCCCTGATTCCAGATAAAACATTTCCCTGTCTTATTTCTACACTCAACATAAAAGGAGCAGCAAGCCCATGTTAGCAGTTGTACAAATAAATGAGCATACACTAATATAGATGTATTTACTCCTGGACACCGATTGACAAGTAGAGACGTGTCCACTACAAATCACGTCTAACCCTGAGCAACATTCGATTCCACGCTAAGCTGTCCAATGAATTGAACGCGTGTGTTAGAGCTTTTTGAATTCACTGACCGGCGCTCCCCACCTGATCTCAGCGGGGGGAGAATCAATATTGCGCAAGGACAGCGCTGAGATCAGAGCTTTTTTGGGTGCTGGAATCTGAAATCTGAGCATGATGTCATGAAAAGAAATAACATGCACTCAGCATGAAAAGCAAAAGGAAAGAGAAACCAGCAGGACGGGCCAACTTTATAAACATCATACTGTAGTTCATTTTCAAATTGTAATACTTATTTATAAAGTTTAAACCCTTAATCAAAGTTTTATGAAACTGATAATAGCATCTTGTACTTATCTTATAAGGTACAGGCAGCTTTGATTTGTTACTAAATAGGTATTGATTTTGTTGGTATTCTTGCCATTAGCTTTGTGTTAGAATATTACAAACATTTACTTCTTGATTCCCAAGCAAGTACATTTAAAACCTGACCCCTGTGTTGTCCTCGATTTGTGAGAGACCGTTTAAAGCTGTTTTTAATTCTTTCACACATACTTTTTCTGGATGTGAGATTTTGTGTGTTACTTTTTACCTCGTGTTGAAATATTAGCATAGCAAACAAAGACAAATGATACAATGTTCCAATCTTATCCAATTTTATTTACTTTTAAATAAAATGCCCATACCATCCGAGACTCTGGATTTTTCATCTAACGTCAGTGTTTTGCACAGTACATCGTGACTCATTATGCAATTTCCTGAAGCTTCAGCTTGATGTAAGCTCACCTTTCAAAAGACAAACAGTTGAATAAACATGTCAAAAGATGCTTCTTTCACATTTTGAAACTCAAGCTAGAGGAGGATAATGGTCATAATTTTGCATCCACATCATATGAATTTGTTCCAGAGTTCACGTTCAGTTCACAGTAATGTCACGGTTGTGTTCTCGTAGTATTGAGAGCACAAAATGCACACATGTCTGCATCAGTTACGGGCTGCACAGATCTGTTTCCACATGCAGTGGGGGCCAACATGACCTTTTCCTCTACAATGTTGAGTTAACATTACTAGGAACTTAGTGTACATAATCAAGGCAAGAAGCCAAACTAGCAGCAGTGGTGTTATGCTGGACTTTGTTTGAATCTTCTTGGATAAATTAAAATTCTCATACCTAAAGAAATTAAAAATAAAAAATCTGGGAATTGAACATTTCTCTGTGGCTAACCCTTCACAATGTGTGGAACAATGCATCCTGTTAGAAATGGGGGGGGAAATAATTTACATAGTTTTTTGGTCGACAATTGTTGCTTCTATTTTGGCTTTCCACACCATGGCATTATGCGTTCAAGAGGTGATGCATTCATTACATTTCGGGGTGAAAAGAACACTGTAACTGTGTGTTTTCATTAGAGTTTACTGCACTTAAATCTATCATTGCCATCTAATTAGACCTTTTTCATTTACAATAAACCCTGTTAGCCTCGCTGGTTGTCAAGTCCATCGTTCTCCTGACGTAAGAAGTCTGGCCTTCTGTCCCTGATATGTGAACACCATCAATCAGTTTCTACATTGCCTGCCTGTCCAGTGCAAAACAACAACATTGTATGCCATGACACTTCTCTCTCTATTTCAATTAACTCTATATTTAAGACAGCTCACTTTGCTTTTAATGCTCGTCAGCAATGATATGTGTGAAATTACTTTTCATAGTCCTTTGGGGGCCTCTTTGTGTAAATGCGGTAGCTATTCAGTTGTTGAGAAATATACCATTGGAGGAGTGAAGAAGCCATTTATTCTCCAGGCAATATGGACTTGAAGCTTAGCGTGTCATTGAGTAATATCGAGAAAATAATTATTTCCAAACTTGTCTTTTCCATAAGACAGAAAATGCAGGCATTAACTACCCACATATTAATAAAAGCCATGGATAGACTTAATGTCTCTGACTGTGACTTAGAGTACACACTTCTTTTAGAATATGCAATTTCCTTTCTCATTTTATCTGTGCTTTTGTAACAATTTGAAGTACTTCAAATACTAATTAACTCATAACATCTAGTTAATGTGTTTTATCACTTTCTGGAGAATATGATCAAGTAACTTCATGGTATCAATAAGTGTTTTTATATTAAAAGAAAAAATGACATGACTTGCTAGACTTTAATATTGAGCGTTCATTAACTACTCGTCTTGTTCAAAACATATTTTTGCACTTTCCATGTGTTGCCTACCTGACTCTTTATTCCAGTAAGAGTATCACTGAGAGATCCAGTAAATGCCCTGATGCATGATTTTTTTAAATGCCGTTTAGCCGGTGAAATTACATCAGGAAGACATGAAACGAACAAGACAATGATGGGAAGCCATTTTAGACTAAAAAACATCAGCATCAGCAGCAAGTAGCTGAGTGCGAGGCAAAGCTGTCCATTACAATGCTCGGTGAGAACGTGATGAATCCCAGCAGGATCCAAGTCAGTCTGCAAATCATTCTCCATCAAAACACGCATAAGAGGCCCTGAAAGCAAATCATTGATAATGGCTTCACAGCCATAAAGCTTCCCTGCTGACACCAGCACGCAGTTCACAGTGATTTGCAAATAAAAAACACATTTTAAATGCCGATGTAAACAAAGAATATGGTTAGCTTCCTATACGCTCCTTTCAGCTCTATCAGAAAGACACTTTATAGATTCAAAATTCTGAGTAATGTTGTTGTTTTAGCACAATACAGGACGTGAGTTCAAGCTAGATATGGCAGTTTATTAGATACGATAAATGAATAAAGTCTAGTACAACAGCTCTGCAATGGACACCGCCTTCATGAAGGATGTCCTGCTGAATTTATTTAATTCATGTTGCATGGAAATATCTTTCTAATATTAAGTCAACCTCTTTTGATTCATGGGATGAACATGATAGTAAAGTTTAATCAAAATAATTTCATGAAAAATTAAATATCTTAACCAGTGAAACTAGGGTTTATTGATGGGTTACCTAACTGTTATGAAACTCATTGTAAAATATCCTAAGCTTCCTTTAATGAACATAACATAAAAGCATATAATGCTTTGATATATATGCATACACTTATTTATATATTCAAGAAAATAATACATATTACTAGCGCTAGTCCCAAGTATTGAAAATGTAACTGGAATGCAACAGGCCATAGAAACCAAGCTCAAAATATTGTATTATACCTGCCTTTTTGCTTCTGGTGGAAACAGTTTGTTTAATTTAGCTTAGAAAAAAATGCATACAGTTTTGACTTCTTTTATGACAATTAATAATAAAGGAAACAAACCGTAAACTATTAGTCCTGTGTAAAAAGTGTGCAGTTACCTCTTGTTTAATATAGCAGCATCGCTTATGGTGATATTCAATCAAAAATAGTGTATGCCTTTTTTTCTCCCCTTTGAAACTGCAGACTAGTCGAGAGCATGCAGTAGGATTGGGAATGGAGGATTGTGCTGATGATAATGCTTTAACACTCCTGACCTTTGAGTTTGTGCAAGATTTTTTTCGGTATCTCACAAGTTTATTAGATGCGGGGAAATGATTCTCATGATTCCCTGCATGTAGCCACTGCAAATGTCACAGTGTCACAGATGTCAGAGAAGTTCCCAGATATCTGTTGACTACAAATGACCTCACTGTGATTACAAAGGCCCTCACACCAACAGAGACCAAGATAGGTACATTTGGAATAGAATAAGTCAAATCTCAAAATGTCAACAACTATGCACTTGCATGACATGGGGGGGGGGGGGGCAATGGGTCTATAAAAGATGCTTTCCGTTTGTACTCCTACTCTTTGCTTCGTCCTCTGGCCTGTGGAGTAGATATCAATAAATAACCTCAGTTCTACTTCACCCGGTGAGCAAGGCATTTCCATGGCAATTCTACCAAAATATACTGTTTACATTTCCAATCTGTAAATAACATTTCAGTTCACTCTAATTGAGGTCAAATTGTTGGCAACACTGTTTGCCAGCTCTTTCATTTGGTTAGATTAGTGGGTACATCAACCACTGACTTATGGTAATGAGTTTTGGCAGAAAACTAATATGTGTGTGGCAAACATCAGAGCAAAAATGTCCTTTTTATTCCGCCCTGTCAGTGTTTAAGCACCTGTTCTATTTCCACATAAGATGTTATTTAAGGGAAATTAAATCCCTGATTGTTAATTATAAATATAAATCATGGCCTCTTATATGAGTCATTTAGTTTGTAAAAGCTTCTGCTTCAGAGTGTCGCCAACATGTGCAACCTCCTACTGTGAAAATGATCTGATTTACGTGGATGTGTCTCTACATTTACCTCTGATTACAACTTACAGAGTTACACACGCAAGAAACCTTCCAATGGAAAACATTCAGACATCCATAAATTAAACCGTAAACTGAGATGTTACTTTTTCAGCGCATCGCTGAAAAGGCTTCAAGGCCAACCCATCTTATTATATTTGTCCGACAAGTTATTTTATTCATTGCTCCATCCTCTCAACCTTCAATCATAGCCTCAATAAACATACACAAATCTGGATTTTCTATAGTGATTCTGGTGCGCGAAAATTATATCTTATATCCATTAGTTTTGTGGACATGTACAATGCCATTAGTGGCTGTCTTTGTGGTTGATATTGCCGAACTCAGCCAGAACAAATTACAAATACAAATGAGTGTTGATTTTCTCAGTCAATGGAGGAAAATAAAGAAAAGCATTACATGCAACTGATAGTTATTTATTTTTTAAATCAGTAAAAACAATTAAGTGGCTGTCACTGCATGTTTACATATCATCTGTCATAGTACTGGTCTGCAGAAGTTTTATCTTGACAATTTTCCTATACTACTTATTTTCATGTTGTATTGCTGACACACAAACAAAAGATACCAATGCAAACATCCAACATGAAACCTCTTTAAAAAGCCGCTGAAGATGTAGCTCTGCTGCATTTAATAGGCCAATGTTGTTCTGATGTTTTTTTTGTTGGAGTATTTTATTCAATTTTTTATTTATTTGTCTTACAGATAACAAGCCTACCGGCAGATAATGTGGTGTCACAAATTCAGTACAGCTACAATGGTATTTTCTCTAGCTGTCTAAGGCATCAGCAGTAAATGTCAAACTTTGGTGTCAGCCCCTCAGAGTTAAACAGAAAAAAAGAAGAACAAAACTTCAGTTTAGACAAACTATACTGCACTGATGTTCAACAACCACGCAGTAAGAAACCAGAATAGAAGAAACCAATTCCTCAACCAATGCAAGCCATGACAGTCAGGATAACAATCATGATCACAACAGACTCCAGTAATTGCAAAGCATAGCCCAAACAGGTCCTTTTTTGCAAATGAATGTCAACATTCGATTGAAAGCTACTAACTCTGTTCAGTCTCTGGGGATATTCCGAAGACATTTGGCAAACAGGACATCATTAAATGAAATGGAGGTCGACAAAGCGGGTAAAGTGGGTTCCTGATTGGTAAATTGGAGTATATTCTTCCTTTATGGTTACATATGCATCCCTTAAAGACATTAACTGAGATTTAATGTTGTTAAAGCAGGGTTCAAACTAGCCTAAATGATGCTTTGATGACTCACCTCTTGCTGTAAGTCCTTGATGATTTTGGTTTTTTTCTCCATCTCCACTTTAAGAAATTTGATCTGAAAACAGAAAGGACAACAGAAAAATGATCAACCTCAATCCCCCACTTCATCGTTTGTTTGTTTTCCATTCAGTGAACATATTTAATGAAAGTAATGGATGCTGAGCATCACCGCTTTAGTAGCAGTATGGGAAATTAAGTGCATTGAGCGAAAACGATTATGACAATGAACAAAAATCAGTGTCCATATATGATTTATTGCTTTTGCTTGTTAAACGTAAGGTAGGCAATATTTTATTATTGTTGTTTTCAACAAAATCCAAAACAATCAATGACAAACAGGAGTTGGACTTACACAACACGTGTTTGTTGTTGTTAGAGCCATTTCTGTGTTTAATTATAAATGATTATTTTCAAATTCTTTTAGGTCCTAATATATTCTTTCTATTTATAACTTCAATTACATGTAATATTCTAAGAACAATTTGGATTTACCGGGACCAGACGTTATATAAGGAAGGGGTGGGACTGTGCCTCTGAAACGGGGAATCGGGACAGTCTTCAACCTCACAGTTCACTTATAGTTTTTGTTTATTTGTTTGTTTAACTTGTCGAAAGGAAACTAAATCTGCCAAAGGAAGGCAAACGAAATCGCCGCATGCAGAGCTTTATTTGTACACGTGTGAGTCAAGAAGCAGAACCCTGTTTATGTGGCACAGTTTTAATACATTGAACGCAAATGTGCCATGACAGTTGTGTTGATTCAGTTGCTTTTTTGTATTTTAAAAGGGGGTTAGTTGGGAATTATAATATTAACAGACTTGTGATTTACTTATATTTTCTATGTACAATGTTTTACAGAAATAACTCCCTATTTGGTAAAAAAAAGTCACATTTTTTCATCTTCCATCGAGGAACCCAGGGGAACTAGATCAAACCGGTTGAGTCACATCCCCAAGCAGAGGGCATGATATAATCAAAGGTCATGTTCAGTCACTGTCACTGCCCCCGAGAATAGTAAAGAAAATAAATGAAACATAGAGAGCAGAAAACACAAACATACTGAATTAAATAACATGCATCAAAAAAGCCTGTATGCATTAGCTGAGTGTACTGGAGGCTTGAGATTAAGCCAGTGCAAGTAGCAAAGACAGTGTTAACACTTGATTTATTGTCTTTAATTTAACCAATATGAGCAGCGCTGGTACGTTTACACTGAAGTAGTATATTCAGGCTCCAACCATAATTGAACACTGTTTCTTATAAACTGACAGTAACCCGGAGGCCCCTTGCTGTAGTGAAGTTTTAATACACAGTATTCAGCTGGCCACTCATCAAGGCTTAAAGACTTTTTAACTCTGATGAAAAACCTCTCACATATTAAAATTCCTATCATTTCGTACAAACTGAGTTTAGCATAACAAATGTCCTGAACTGTCCCATCCGGGGCTCTCTGAATGCGGCACATATATAAGGCATTTATTCCTGCAGTGAGCGACAACCTACCCTCAACTGTGTGCCTGATTTAATAGCCCATATGCTTATCATTTCAGAGTGATTGCTTTGTTTATGCCTTTTATCCTGAGCTCAGCATGTCTTGCTAGTGCAGGCCTGTGGCTTGTGTTTTTACAGTTAGTCGGAGGTTCAAACACTATCTGCAGATGGCAAACTGCTGCCATGGGCTACCGTACGCAAAAAAAGAAGGTGTGTGGGAGATAGATAGGCCAAGGACTTGTCTTTCCTTTCTCTTTTCTTTTGGAAATACCTTTCTTTTTGTGTTGCATGTCCTTGAGAGAGGTCATCAAGATAGTATGGAGGACACAAAGGAAAAGCTTCATGAGGCTAGTGACCTCATACCAGGTTTGTGCCGTAGGGAACTGTAAACTACGCCTCACCAGTTGACTCACATCCCAAAGCAGGGTGTGATAACATCAAAGTTTATGTTTGAGCCTTTCAGTCACCGCCACAGCTCCTGTGAACAGCTAGAAACACAAATACTGGTGCAGCATTTAGGGTAAGTATGTTGAATGAAATCATTGTTTTTATTAGTTAATACGTATACATTACATATCAGCAATCAAAATAAGCTAGTTCTGCTTCAGCCCATGTGAAATGTACACATATGTTTTGTTCATTCCCTGATTCTCAAGTAAATGTATCTAAAACCATGATAATGATTATTCATTTGTCTGACAGGCAAAAGGTCCGATGTTATCTTTTATTTAATAAAAGTTTTGAAATGAAGGATTCTAAACCAATACTTGAGGAATAGCTTGTAAAAATACAAATATTTATGCACACTCAGACAAAAAAAGAACTCCCTGATACAAAACACAAAAAACAGATTGGCTTGAAACTCATTGCCAATATCTTTCGCCACATATAACTAATTTTCTATCTGCTGCTTGCTGTCTGCTCTCGGTAGAAAACAACTCTTTTTGTAGCATGATTTATTTTCTCTGGAGTTCTTGCAAGTCCTGTTTTCCCACTCTCAATTTCATGTGGACATGAGGAATCCAAACCAGATACAGCATTTCATTGTTCTATTGACCGTCTGAGGCATTTGTATGCTGCAGAGGTGTTCTTTTGAATCTGGATTCTGAAGCAGAAGGGATAAATTCCATTTAACAGAACATAAATGTCAAACTCAAATCATAAAACCTAGCAACTGGGATTTGTTTTAGAAAATTGGCAACAATGTCCCTAGAATTGTTAGAGTTATATTAAGTATCAGTTTTTATTGCTTATTGTTGTCGCCTATGAAATCTCACGTGCATAAGAAGCCAGTAATATTGCATGTCATCTTTTCATTAGCATATATCAGAAATTCTAGGAAAGCTCCAGTGCTACTCTGTAGATGTCTTTACAGACCAACGGGCTTCAGGCTGATTTGTGCTGCAGAACAAGAGGTGGTTTATCTGGATAATATGGGGACACGCATGTCTGGGAATAAAGTAAGATAGAGCATGTGCATAAACACAACTTTAAGTAAAACCATACATCAATACATTGAGTACAATGTATTTTAAATAAGTTTGTGTTTACACCAGCAACATATGTTAAACAACAACGTAGTGGGAAATCCATGCTATAGCTACAATCAATTGTTCGGAGTAAACCCATAGACTGTATATAACAAATGGACAAAGTCACCCAGACACAATACAGTCACTAATTGCTTTGTGCAGTATGGTTTGGATGCCAAGAGTTTGTTGCTATCTTGGTATTTTTGGAACAAGTAGTAAAGAGGGTGGAGGTAAGAACCACTAAACACTGAACAAAACAATTTTAGGCATCTCAAACTGTCACAAATCATTTTCATAGACTAAAAAAACACAATCATGAAAAAGCTGACGTTCAAATACACAAACAAGACACTGGGAAAGTAACCTGTCAATCACAAAGCAGCATAGGCTGCTTTGTGGTCTATTTTACTCTCTATTTAACATGTACAAAATTAACGTCATGCTGTTATATAACGATTTGAAACCAGCAAGTTAACCCTTTTGGTGTTGTCTATGTTTACTGAGGCAATAAACCAAATGAGTAGTAGGGTCTTTTTCTCATAGACCTCTACACACTTGCACTGCATCATGCAACAACAGTACTCGACCCCTGCTGGCCTTGGGAAAAAATGCAGGTTTAAGGCGGTGCTCAATTTCTTTTACAGAACCGGAAACTGTAACACTTTAATGTTGATGATTTTGTTACATTTGCCAGAGTAGTCGATTTAAAAAAATAAAGGTTTTAATTGATCAATATGCAGTTGTGCCAGCTTTTACTATAGAAAATACTATTATTAGTAAATCAGTCACAACATATTTTTATTACATTGTTATATATTGTTAGAAATAGAATTATCTGGCTACACAGCCTTTGAAAAGGTCCACAAGTATAATTAGTATAATGATTGGTAAAAAAAAAGCAAACATGCGTAGATGAACAAATTGAGGCTGTGGCTCAGTGGGTTAATGTGCTGATCTTCGGATCAAGGAAGCACTGGTTCAATCCCCACTGCAGTCAGCATGCCGTTGTGACCCTGGACCAGACACTTTACCCCAAATCTCCTGCGGGGATTTCCCTCAGTTTTGAGTGTAAGTCGCTTTGGGTAAAAGTGTCTGAAAAGTGACATGTAATGTAATGTAAAAATGTAGTTAATACACTAAATGTATAAACCTCCAATGACTCCAAAGACCTAGGTCAAATCCTTACAGTTATGAACAGAGTATCCTCTGCATAAACACAAACACTATTTTACTAAACACTACATTTGAATTACTGGTTCTGAAATGATAAGGTTAATCATTATTTTCTTGATCAAAAGAAATCTAACAGGTATTTTGAAAACCAAATTAGTCATCAGGTTAAACTGAAAGACGTTCACCTGTTCCAATCCAGTGAAAATGTCCAGCTTTTATCTTATTTATTTCATATTAAACTCAAGTCAGAGACCGTAGCTCACATTCCAATACATCACCTTGGGCTTGGGTTCTTCACCATTTAACTGAAATCAAAAGGACCTTGTGGTTAATTGAATTTATTTTCCAGATAGTGTTTAAGACCTGTGTGGAATCTAAAGCAAGGTGTCAGTGTATTGTGCAGAAGAGATGGATAGGCACAGTGGATACTGTAGACGTTAGGATATATGGGGTACATGTTCTTAGGTAATGCCTTTGTCTGTTCTTATCAATTATTTCTGCGTGGGGGTGAGGGTAGGAGGACACGAAGGCTTCTCTTTCAATTTCTGAGAGTTTCAATTAATGATGTATCAAGGGGGCGAGAGAGTTGGCTGGGTAATGAGTGTGGACCACGGAGGGGCCTGTGTGACAGGTGACGGCGCTGGTAAGAGGAGACTGGATGTTGACGGTCAGGTCTGCTCTGTCTTACCGTGGCCTGCTGCTTCTCCGCTCTCTCATTGGCCTCATCCAGCTGCTTCTGCAAGGCTGTCTGGAGGGACTTCATCTCCTCTCTGTCAAGTGGGAGGAAAGTGAGAAACACTCTGTTAGCACATCCTGCTCACACCATCAGAGGCCTCGACCGCACTGTCACAGAATAGCTTTTCTTTAAATACCACAGTGGAGAGACATTTTGTGCAGACACTGCGTTAGGTAATTTCACATCATAGTAGTAAAACAAAAACAGGAGGTTTATTTATGTTCTTTTATATTTAAAATAAACAATATGTCATTTTAGAAAAGTTGGACAATTGCTGACTGTGGCAGCGTGGTGTGGTTAGGGCGCCGGCTGCTGGAGTGGTAGGAGGGGCTCAGCCGGAGGCCAGACAGCTGATCGGGATCAGGTAATCAGGCCAGTACCATTGCAAAAGTACTGTTCTGTAATAAAGATTTCATTGTGTTTCAAAGTACCGAGTGGTCCTTCCATCATTGGGAACCTGTCAGGTGTGAGCCCGAACGCTCACACTGACAAAGGTTTTTTTAAGCACCTCTGGTTTGATTTAACGGTTCAGCTGACGCACATTTTTCTTTTCATGTAGAGCAGTTTTTTGTTAAGATAAAGATAACCCTTTAACGCCCACCAAGGCAAACATCATTATGGTAAAGGTTACAGACTTTAGGGCAATAATGCGTTACAAAATAACTATAAGAAAAAGAAGTGTGTCGTTTTCATTATGAAGTATTATTTAGCCTCTGATCATTTGGAACACTCCACTTCGATTTAATGCATGCTGTTTGAAGGCTGGTGCTGCATTCTTTATACATTTAACATAAATGTTAATGCATGGTATGCAATGTGTATTTCATTATCGTTTGATGCTCATGTGCACAGATAACAGCAATGCACACTAAATTATCAATCAAGTGGGCAAGTGATGTGGGTCAGTAGTTTCAAAAACGCTTGTAGAAATCACACCACGAGGAAACCTAGTTACTTTAGAGTTAGCATTCGATTTACTGTTTCCATGCATGGCTGTACGTTCAAAAGTCCATGATGCGGTTGTAGTCTGCCTCTGGTGTAGTCAAGCGGCCGATGTTTGTATGGAAAGGATCTCATGCATTACAGCTATACACTCTTGGATTTCACAGGCCAATGGACTTGTCTCTTGGCATAAGTTCAGCCGAGCAAACATTTTCCTTTACAGCCACCAGCCAACCACCACTGCCACGGCATTTCATTTCTTCTCTCATCTACTGCATATAAGGCTTGGAATATTCATTTAAAACTGCCCAAACTCACAAAAAAGGGCACAGTAAACAAGACTGTAACATACCTTGAAAGCAGAGTAGTGAGCATAGATTACAATATTGTAAATAAGCAGCAGTTTGAATCACAGCGGAATTAAATGTCACTATTTTGATACATTAAAATATATATATATTTTTTAACTATTTTTGTAAATATGTGTTGCTGCATTACGGTTTGTGGTAAACATAGTTTCAGAAACCAAAACCAATCAAAACGCTGTTTAGGGTTGTCAAAAATAAACAACTTGCAATGAATCACCTGTCTACATCCAACCTGATTGAGTCAGCTAGTAATCACACTTGGCAGATATTGAACTCCAAAGTTAGAGTAATAACACTTTTAAAAAAACAGCCATTGAACTTCTGCTTAGCAGCATTGAGCCATGCTGCGGCTTCATGGTTTTTAGCTTGATGACATGTGAGTGCTTCCATATGCTGGTGATAGGCTATTGATTGGCTATCAGGATACTGCACACAGAAGGTTGGACTTCAATCAGGCTGACATTTCAGAGAGCATGAAGGCCACAAATGACTCATAATCATTAAAAGTCTCATTACAGACAGTATTAATCAGACAATCCTAACTGGTGAAGCTCTTTGGGTAAACACTTTTCCAGCTTGCCCGCACAAAGATAAAGCCCTAGATCACAGACGTTTGATGTGCTTTTTTCACAAGGAGGAGACAGGCAAATTATTTTCGAAGAAGGATTTATGATTGGATTATGCATTCTTCACCTGCTCCTTTATATAGTGCCTTTTTAAAGCAAACAGCAACACCTTAAAATAACCAGCATCAATAGTAGTAACTCAGACATTATTCAATGCTTCTCTCTACTGCACAAGTACTGCACATTCTTTTCCATCCATGGTGAAGCACTCATTTCAGCATGGCTGATGTCTACAACTACAATTCCCATGAGCCTAGGTCCCAGACCAGGGATAGGATTATAGAGGTAAGGACTTAAAACATACTTTTCCTCTGCAATTGGATGATTCTTGGTAAAATGCACCTTGGAAGATGTAGTGCCTACCCAAAATGTTTTAAAAATCAAGGCTTCTACCTTTGACTTTTTGTTAAGAAACTAGAACATTTCTAGCTCATTTGTTCATCTTCTGTACTGATGAGTTAAAACAGGAGAGTTTCATGCCAACCCAAGCTATAGAGGGACATCTCTTATGTATCATACTCATATCATGTTATCTATGGCAAACATAACTGGGATTATGACTTTCGGATTCAGGGGTGCCCAAAGTAACTGCTCCAAATTTACAAAAGCGCTTTGAAGAGTTTAATAAGTATTAATTATCATATGAAACTTACATAAAACTTTATTTCTAGCAATGATTGCCACCATCATTTGTCATTTTCCCAACAGCCATGGCATTGTTGGCAGTGAAAATCTTAAATCTTGTGCTGGAATCTTTATCAATCACAACGGATTCCGGTAATTCACAACTTACATTTTGATGACAGGCGTTAGCAGCACATTACTGTTGGTAACTCATGTCTAAGTCGTCCATGATGCTTCAATTTACCTCTGTTTGTGGCTGAGCTCCAGAATCCTCTGCACGTCCTTTTTGGCCACTGAGTCATCATTCTTCAGCGACTTAAAGAGCACAGAAGAAGAAGAAGAATTATTTCAAAGTATCCAAAAAAGGCCCGAGACAGCAAATACTCTTTATAAAAACTTTCCTTGAATCGTTCAGTAAATGCTTAAAATATAACATGGTTTTTAAGTTTACAAATAACCTCAAGCAAGAGGGGAAAGTGTGAGTGTTGATTATACGAGTCATAAGTGTAGAATACTGAAAAAAATGTCAAAAGCACCTGACACTTAAAGTAATTGGGATGAATATTATTGAATGATGAAGTAGATGTAAAATGGTGTTGATGCGAAAAAAACAAAAAAACAACGATATAGCCTACATCAGTGTGGGGATGAAGTCTTCCAAGAATCCTAACGAGGGCACAGATTGGGTTTTTCGGGTGTGTAAGCATCTGCCTGATGGCTAATTATGGATTAGTCAGGTCTCTGATTGCTCAGCAATCCCTCCAAGATATTTCTTACTTGTTATGAGCCAAACAGACTTCTAAGGAAGTGTGGACTCAAAAAGAGAGAACGCTTCTCTTTAAATGCGCTTGAAGGGAATATCTATGCAATTAACACAACGTTTCCATAAACCCTGTTTCCTCCAGTCACAGAGGAGATGTTCTTCCTCAGCAGCCCTTGAATTCACTTTATGTTCATTTATTTTGGAGAGCAGGTCTAAAAAGAGGACCCAACAACAACTCTTGACAATAGAGAATGTATATCCACTTCAGATAATTGAAGTTGTGCAGTTAGAAACAAAAAACAGCTTGAAAATGTATGTTGTTTGCAAAATAGCATCACTTTCTCTCTGTTGTTTCCCTTGAATTCGATAATTTGTATCATCTGTCATGGAGCCAATATCTGAATGACCACTTTTCTACTCCCCCCAACATTATTGTCCACAAAAAAGAATGATAAGAGCTCAGGCCTCTTATTTTAACAAGCATAGTTTTGTCATTTACTGTCACAAAAAGCAGTTTACTGTTTGGATGCAAGGGATCTCCAATGCTTTGTCTATAATTTATCCCCAAGGCCTAAAATGAATACAACATATTTATAAATAAAGACATGAAGTGATAAAAAAACAAATTATTTTGTGTGGTTTCATTCTCCACTCTGCCTCAATTAATTTCTTCCATAAAGAAACCAACATGATTTCCCATTAAAATAGGCCCAGTTTTGCACATTGTAAAAGGCTTCTGTGGTTAAATAGTAAGTGAATGTGGTTATAAATTACAGTTCCTACATTTTTATGTCAAAACTAAATGGAGATGTTCACTGGATCACACAAGTCACTGTTCTTCACATATATCACTGTTCTATTATTAATGTTTCAATGTGAAAAAATAGAAAGTTTACAAGGTTTTTCTTCAAGAGATAACTCGAAAGTTACACAATAAAACATTTTTAACAATCAAACAGCCTTTTATGTGCAAATGTCCAATATAAGGATAATCTAAATTGACGCTGGAGCCCATAATAAGGGGCAAGATAAAAATATAAATAATAGCGTCTAATCTTGTACTGACTGCTTAGCAAGATTTCAACTGGGAGCGTCTGCCAGGAATAATTTCCCAATCAGACAAAGCTTAATTATAAAAGGGTTTCTGACCACCACCTATGGGCGACTCGTTAAAACAATAAACCCTTGCTCCATCAAGTCTATCCATATAACTGCTTCTCCCTGTTGACTTGATTCCCCTTTAAAAGTTGATGATTTATTTTTATGTAGATGATGTTTTCCCCTCTGAAGATTTGTTCCAGAGCACACTATTCCAAATCTAACCCAACCTCTGTCCTGCCCACTGTGCTGGCTCAGTGCCCGGGGCCAAGATAGATGCCAACCTGGCTAGCCTTGAGTGAATAGACATCAAAGCCTGCCCCGTGGATAATGACTGTCTATCTGCATGAGCTTTTCCCAGACACATTGGACATCTCTCGCACACATACACAAATGTCGGAAAAAATGTGTAAATCAGTTTCTTGATTTTCAGACAATTCTATTGGCCCATAAAAATGTGCTGAAAGTGGAAACATAGACACCCTGCGAAGAGGAAACTATCACTCACACTGCAGCTTGCACCAGAGCTCTTAATGTCCAAGAGGGAGGCATGTTTTGCATCATTGTTTCATACACTAATGTGACTGAAAAATACTAAATGATTCAAATGTCTGAATGTATAATTGAGTTTCTCTCATTTCTTGTCATTGCCAGGAGCCATAATGAAGTTGACCTAAACTGACTGCTGGGAAATGTGTGCAGTATGTGGCACTGTGATAATTATGTTATGCGAAATGTTCACAGAATTATAATCTCACCAATAAAATGTGGCATTACTCAATGAAAAGTGAATAATACCACAAAAAAACATTACATTTGTTCAGATTAATTGGAAAATGAACAGGTTATGGTGAACTTAAGGGTTGTAAACAAGCGGAAAGTAGAAACAATTCATTTTTTTATTTCATGATGTCAATTTTAATTGAATGGACTAATATGATGTTCAAAAAAGTAGTTTTAATAACTGAGATGGATATTTGTTCGCCCCACATTGGATTTATTGTTGGTGATGTTCCCAGAAGCAATTAATTTGGTGAGGAATGTTATCATAACTGATATAATTGAGGGCTGGAGTTTTGAAAAAAAAAACACGTTGTAATTAACTATAGTTCTCCTTTAAGCACAGTATTGATCCAAGCAGTTAAAGGCTTTAAAATTGGATTGGGAAGTGTTTACATTTTTGTGAATTGATGGTGCTGTCAATCTTTTTTGTTTTATCCTTCCATCTCCTAAGCTGTGTGTTGCCAATGCTGTCATTAAAGCTAATAAAGTGTGCTTGCAAATTGATCTGCTTTTCCATCTTGCATTGCATTTTCAGCAACTGCATTTCCAGTAATAAATTGCATAAATAACAATGCTCGCCAAATTGAAAAACATTTGCACATTCATTTTGAATAACTATGAGTTGCTAAAGAACAGATTGATTGAAACATAACTGAAAAGATTCATGGGTCCTGGTATGGCTGAAAATAAAGGATGGAAAATTGGGCTACTGTGGCTGCGGGGCTGTCTTTCAACCAGCAGGTTGTGGGTTCGGTCCCAGCCTCTGCAGTCAATATGTTGATGTATCCTTGTGCAAGATACTTAACCCTGAGTTCGCATGGCCAACGGTGTGTGAATGTGTATGAATGTTAGTTCCTAGAGCAAGGTACACTTCTCTGTATGAATGACTTGTAGTATGTAAAGCGTTTTGAGGGGAGACTTGATAACTACATGTTAACACACTAGGGGATTGCTCCAATTTCGTTGTTCTGGAAACTTGTTTTTTTAGCAGCAATGACAATAAAGATCATTCATTCATTCATTGATAAAGCGCTATATAAGTACAGTCCATTTAACCTCCGGCCTAGAACGCACAGCCAACTAAGCCTGTTAAAACGGCTGTATATTTGAAAAAGAAACAGTAAATTTACAACCTGTAGGTTGCCTTTTATGCTGTCCAACTCCTTTGATGTCTTGGAGAGCTGATGCAGGATGTTGCTCCGTTCACTGAAGACTTCCTTTAGCTTCTTTTCCAGCCCATCGTAGCTTTGTCTGTTGAGAGAAGGAGAGATTGAAATTTCCCTATAAAATGTCTTCACTGGCTAAGAGAATTCACTCTTTATTGGCACCCTTTGGAGGAAGAGGTGTGTTTAAACTGGATTAAATGCACCATCTCTAAAGCTAAAGGCTCTATCAATAAGGGGATAAGAACTAATATCTACTCTACGCAGTCTCTGGAAGAATAGAAGAGAAGGAATAACTCATATTCCTTTCAATCAACCAATTTATTAAAGGCTCATTTTACAGAGATATTTCTTGTGACCTGAAGTATGCCCCTGCTTCTCCAATTTAAATATCAACATAGTCCATCAAATCATTAAGGAAAAATTCTACAGGGCACATTTGTCAAATCCTATCCGTCTCTTTCTGAACTCTTGAATAGCACTGCAGAGGAGTTCTTTTAATGTATAACTGAACTCACAGAGGTAAATGTTACTTAAAAACATTATATATATTTAATTGTAGGATTATTAATATTAGACTTATTGAGTGACACACTGAAAATATGGAAGATCAGGGTACAAAAAGAGGAGTTTAACGGGCATGTAGGTCAATTGGATAAAAGATGACCCAATACATTTGACCTTTGTTGGATCCATTGTTGAAAACTGAATTTCCCTTTTTACCCCTTTTTTTGATTCTGAGAGCAATGGAGTAACAACTAATCGCATGATCTCTTTTACTTCTGTACACAAATCAGAATACAGACAAATATTATTGTTCACTACCAGGTTTTCTAACTCAAGGGCAGCAACAACTGATCTGAGAGGTGTTTGAAATGAAGTATATCTGAATGTGCAGCCCTGCAAATAAACAAGACTCAAGATGGTGTATTTCTATAATAATAATGAAAATGCTCAGTCAATTGAATATTGTGATGACCTCTCGAGTCTTCTGACTATGAAAAAGTCTACAACTCTATCCCTAACCGAATGGCCACCATCCGCTGTTCTGTTATGAAGTCAGCCGGAAGAGGAAAAGTAAAAAGGAGAGAGAATTTGCATGTGATAAAAGAGATTTTATGCAATCTTTTTAAATGTTAAAAATATGTTTCATCAGAATTTCAATAAATTAAATGGACATGCCTCATTCTGTATTTTGACCTATTTTGCTTTGGCCAATTCTTAGCAAGTAGGCTAATGCAGTGATTGGTGGAAGGAATAAACTAATTTCACTCTTCAACAGGCACCACACTCTAATATGACTTATGAAACCATGGCTGGATACATTAAACTACGGCCATTTCCAATGTCTACACAATTAATGGCAAAAACAGGACTACTTGGATCTAGCAACTCTTTTCCTTCACATAATGTAAAACACAAGGATTCATTAAATAAAGATTCCATCGTTTTGGCTAAATCCTGAAAATGTAAACGCCTTATTACTTGAGCTTTAAGTCAATGTATATATATTTTTTATTACTCATCTTAATTAACCTTGTGCTTTAAGTGGCTAGAAGATAACCATACACACTTTGAATCCTGCTCTTTAGTCATTGAAGATTTAGCTTATTACGTTAATGAAACATTTTAGCAGCGATTCCTTTTTTCTTTTTCTTATAAATAGGCCCCATATATATGTAATTATATGGAACACAGGTTTGTTTTTCAGTAAAACTCAAACAAGGTTTATTTTTTTTTTAAATCAAGCAAACAACAAAACAGTTTGGTAAATACGTTGCTCCAAAGAATTGAAAAGCTCAAAATAATTGTCTCTGCCTACTTCCTTATGTAATCAGAAACTCCAAATGACAGATTTAAAGGTCTCCTATTATGCTATATTTTAACAATATATTGTAGGCAATATCTATACAAAACTTGCCTGTGAAGTGTTTTCCTCAAAATACCAAACAGATCACCCATTGTAGCATGCCTCATACCCCTCTATTTCAGCCCTGTTCCTGAAGTGCTGATTCTGTGACTTTCGCTTTACATTTGAGCTGAGCTGAAGCTGGCCACGCCCCTCTGGAGCCATGCAGCTCTCTCTCCTCTGTGAACGTTTTCTGACGGAGAAACTCAGCTAAACGCTGCCTTGATTAAACCGCATCTTATGCTCCAAACCACATCAAGCATTCTTTCTGAAACACTTCTCAGTGTTTACCACTAGAACAGAGACATTATATGTTTTATATATACAACAACTCTAAGTCCCTCCTGCAGACATCCTGCACAGACACACAGAGGTGCTGCTTGAGGGGACTCAGCTCGCGACTGTATATGGAGGACGATAGGTTGGGACGTCTCACGTGGTCGGGACGTTGCCAGGAGTTCATTGTAAAGCCAGCTCACATTTCCGATATGATGTCATAACCAAAGCAAATCTGGATCAGCTCGTTTGTACCCCATTTTTTACCCCATGTGTGTAAGGAGGAAAAGAGAGAAGGTTGTATTTTCTGACACTTTGTGAGTCTCCTTTCACACCGGGGACATATATTTATGTATAAAGGACATCAAAAAGTGCATTTTGCCTAATAGGGGAGCTTTAAGCAATACGTAAGCACTTGACATAGGTGAATAATTCCTCACTCAATACTTGCTTGTAGTCCAAAGATCTCTCACATTTGTTCCCTTTTACATTATTCGCTTTCTATAGAAACACTCTACCATTCCCCACTTGCTACTGAAGGTACAACAAAATAAATAAAAATGAAATGCCCGTGGATGGAGCTTAGTGCTGCTACATTATTCTGCATCCATGGCTTCCTTTCATCCTGGGCCCTCTTCCAAAAAGCCTGCAAACCCCATGTCATAGATCCTAGGCGCAGATCATAGACAATAACACATAAATCACTAATAAAAAAGCAACACCTGGGAAATAAATAAATAATACGGCACACTGAATCCCACACATGACTTGCCACCATATGGCATTGGCGGGGAAATATATTGCAGGTTCAGGCGACGAGGGAAGACGGGGTTAGAGATTCCTCCCTGTCTGCCCTATTATTCACTGCCCAATGGAATAGGCCCTTGGGTATCTGAGAAATAAAAACAACCTATAATTTGAGGCCCACTGACACAGAAACATGTATATCACAAGTCTCTTAGATTAAGTCTGGACTTTTCCCCACCAAATCCACTATAAACTGCTCATTACAGCAAACACATGGTGCCAGCTGCATAACCACATAATGACCTCTAAAAGTCCAGTGTTCTAGAAGCCTCCTCCCAATTTGTTTAGTCAGAGATGTAGTTGTAGATGTATGTTTAAAAATGAGGAGCAGAACGCCTAACAAAAAAAACGACGATCAGAAATAGCACCACCAGGCATATTTCCATAACGCAGTGGTGAAGAGATAATGAAATATTTAATTTCAGACATCTTCAGTTTCAAATCAGTCCCTTGGTGTCTTTATAGAACTCATCAAACCCCCAAGAATGAGGCGGCGGCATCTTTTATTGGATCCGACTATGGACGGCAAATATTTCTTTATATGAGGCTGATCTTGCGTTGTGGGAAAGAACTGCTGAGGATTAAGAAAACACCACTGAACACTGCAGTCAACAACCAAACAATAGCTTAATAAAGCAATCCAAGGCTATGGCATCACAGAGAAATCTGCAAGAGCTTAAGATTCACTGTTGACAAGAGCTAGCTTCTAAATACAAGGTACATAAGTGTAGCTTTTCCTGGACAGCCTACTACTGCAACTACCCATAACATGCTGTTGACTATGATAGTGTTTGACATGGAAATAAAATAAAAACAAAACAAACAAGTACAGTTAAAATTGTAACCCTGTGTGGGCAAATGTTTTTGTGCGCCCACACACTAGCATTAGTAGCTTGAAGTCGGAGGTGCGGTAATGGAGCGCAGCCACTAATAAACTAACATCCTTCTGCATGCATCTATCTCAACACACAGTGATGCCTGATGTACCCAACTGGTTGTGTTGCTATACCTGTATCATCTTTGTTCCATCATTTTGCAAAATTTTTGATATGCGGTCCAAGAGCCAATGTAACTGGGAATAATACTAAAATTAAAGTTGAGTCGATAGCAATTACCGAACAATGGCTCCTTGTTTGTAGAGTCCAGTAAAACTTAATACAAGGACATTGAGGATATCATCCACCATCTTTTACTAAGCAATTAGCTGGAATAAAATACTCACGGAGGAGCTCCGTGTGTTAGCAGGTTGGGTAATCTAATGTCTCCCCCCTCCCTGACCTTGATTCTCAAAGCTATTTTTGGAAAATTTGCAGGATAAACGTTCAGACAAGGACAAATTAAAGGATTCCCCTGGGCTCAGTGTCTTCGGAGGCCTCTCCACCACCAGGCTAGTTATTTTAAAACCCACCCAGAGCTGAAATCTGAGCACAATCAGTAATTATTCAACATGTCATCTATAGTATACACATAACCCAATGAACATAACAAATGTGCAGCCAAGAATATGTCAGTTTTTCTTCTTGGAACTGAAACATGCTGACTAAGACTCTGCTACTCTGTATTATTTGGTTTTATGTTTTGAGGAACATTATTAAAAACCCATGATGAGCTATAGTGGCCATCCACTTCTTTTAGCTAAAATAGACTTGTTGTTACTTCCATCTACCCATTTTCCTTCTAATGTCTAGCTCAATATATGCAATGGCTTTTTAAGCATACTTTTATTTAACACTTCTTAAACAATCCACATGTGATATCATGTGTAACATCAATAGCAATGGTAGATTGCAGACGACAGAGGGAAAACATAAATTGTTGTTGTGGCGTTTTAGTCCATTTATTAAAATAAAAAGCCACTTTCTGGATGTCGGGATTGTGGGTCAAGACACGCCTCTCTTTGTTTCCAAAAACATATGCGGATATCGTAGGGTTGAATCGTCAGATTTGGAGATTGATCCGGCATACAAACAGGAACATAAACCTTCTTGCTTTAATGTAAATAAAGGTATTTTTTCATCACAAAACTATAACAAAAAGAACACGGTCAAAAGATTATACCACATCCCGTCTTATAACTCACACAGCTGTGTCCGATTGTCCTGCTATATAAGGGCACACAGACATGCGCATCATAATCCCTGACAGCGCACATTTGACAGCCAAAAAATATAGACTTAATAAATAACTAAATAACTTATTATTCATATAAATTAACATATTTGAAACTGTATTGTGACGCACAAAAATAGTAAAGAGTTTTACTCAAGCTTTATATTAATAAGCTAAGAGTTCACATCTAACACTTAGTTTATGGTAGGAGACTAAGAGTCAGAGTCCTTTTAGCTATCAGTCAGAGGTGCAAGTAACTGAAAGGCTAGGGCTTAGTAGGCTCAGTCTGCTGCCTCCAGGAGCAGACATAACTTAGTTATGGGTCTTTCAATGGTAATAGTCTTGGTTTTAACCAAGACTCTTCTAACAAGTCCTTTTGAACCAGGATGGGTCTTAACTACACATCCCAGGGGCCAGGTGTTCCTCGGGGCGTTATCATGAACGATGATGACCAGATCTCCAGGGGTGGAGTTTATTTGATAGTATTCCATTTGTGCCGTTCTTGCATCAAAGGAAGATATTCTCTGGTCCAACGCTTCCAAAACAGGTCAGCAAGGTATTGCGCCTGCCTCCATCTTTTCCGCAAATATAGATCCTCTTTCTGAAACAGTCCTGGGGGCAAGAATAGATTTGTTTTTAACTGAAGTAAGTGATTAGGTGGGATGGGCTCAAGGTCGTTTGGGTCATATTTTTTGGGGGGTCACTGTTGTTATTGGCCTATCGTTCATTATTGCTTCAACCTCACACTGTGTGCAAAGCATCATCATCCAATGTTTGTATCGGGTGAGTGTTTTGGATCCGCTCCAAATTTGTATGGGTTTTCCGTTGGCCCAATGCTACACCGTCCCAACAACTTTCATAAGAATCTGACCAGTATTTGTTTTCACATAATGCTGCTGACACAATAGCGAGACAAAAAAACTGAGCTCAATATAAGCCTACATTGCAGAGTTTGTACTAAATAATTTATTCCAAATAAAAAAGCATAATTTGACAAGTCGAAGAAGTCTTTTGATCAAACTCAAAAGGTATACATTGAAATACAGTGAATGACTTCAATGTTGGTATACGTTGAAGTGATAACTAACCTGCAAGCCTTTTCAATATGCTGTCTCCTGTTTACAATATGTGTTTTGATAGTGGATGAATGTACTTCGAATCACCAAATACAGCACAGAGGGAAAGAAAACATTGTCGCCTATCAGTTATTAAACCAAAATTCCAATATATTTACTCTAATTTGTTTTGCAAATACCTTGAAATTCAAACAAGTTATTAATTATGTTCCTCTTTCTATTTCTGAAATGGAAGCAGAAAGTTAGTAAACATTGGGTAGATGGCTGAATTTGAACTGTAAGAACATCTTAACGTTAGATGTAGTAATTACATGAACATTGTTGGACTTGAAAATGGAAACACATTCCAAACAATAAGTGCAGCGCCAGTGTAACGTGTCTTAACACACCATGCCATGTCCCTGGTTGTAGGATCACAGTTAAATATTTATCATGTTACAAGGCAGCAGTCAGAGAAACCAACAGCTCCTAAGCATAAAAGCAGTTTATTTGCCGTCATGCAGATTATAGGCAGACAGCGGTTTATATGGTACTTCCAATTTCAGGCTGGATTAATTATGCCATTAGGAGGGGCCACGTAAATAGTTTTAATAAGGGGGACAGCCCAAGGCCTGTCAGCGAATTAATATATTCCTCTAGCAGAGCATGACCAACAGCTAACATCTGCAGCAGAAGTCAGTCATGTTTACCGACTGTTGTATAAACATAGCACACAGCAGGGAATATTAATTGCATGCATGTCAGTGGATGTCTGGCACTAAATCCTCCCTAATTGTTTAGTGGGGGGGGACGTAAAGAAAAACAATTGGTGGTGAGGAAGCCAATTTAGTTTTGTCAATAAAGGTCAAAGCAACAGATTCAGGACATCTATTGCACATACGTGTAATATGGAAATGTCAGAACAGAAATCCCTAAACTTAAAGACAATCACAATATTGTTTTAATATGATATGTTGTACTGTAGGTAATACAATCTTATAGAACTTGAGTCTATGTTTGGAACTTTTGCTTTTTTGTCTTATTGTAATGCCGGTGTTGTTCGGAAATATTCAAGAATAACGCCTCTTTTATCTCTCATGTTATCCATCTGAGTGCAGACTACATCAAAGATATAATTTATTTTCTGAGCACCCCAAATCGTCTAATATTGTCTCCCAGATATTTTTCCTGTGGAAATGTCTTTATGTATGGGCACTCTTGTGTAGTATAGGTTTGCATTTGAAAGGACACTTTTTTCTTTTCTTTTCTTTTCATGTGTTGCTAACTCTATTCTTTGCAACAGTTATGAGTCATTTTGTTACAAGCATGAATCACAGAAAGAGATGTCCTTGGGTATTATTGCAGTACTGCTATGGCATCCACAATGTTCTCAGCATGGCAATGACACTGCAATTGTTGAGGATTAGCTTCTGTTTTCAGTGAAAGGTGCTAAAAATAAAGCTTTTTTTAAGGTTAAAGTTGAGTGAACATATTTCTGTGAAGTTGTGGAGGAAGAAATAGTTAACAAAAGCATGAAAGTCTTCAAATATAATGATATAATGCAAGATTAATGATTTTGAAACAAATACCATCCAAAACTGAGAGCCTGATGCGTCTGAAAAATAATTAAGTGAAAAGCAATTTGAACTTAAGTATTTTATCATTTAGATGGATGAAACTGTATTGGTATCAACCGATTTTACACATGAGCAATACATTCAGACAGTCTGCATTTTCTCTACTCTTTCTTTCACTATGTGGTTTAAATTGAGAGCATGCAGAAATGTAATGGATTTTTTTACCTGTTTGTGAAAGTGGATGTAAAGATCACAGCACATTTTGACCGCTGGTTAATTATGTAAACTGTCAAGCAAAAAGGGATTGTCTTTATTATTTTTTCCAGGCTGTGTTTGAACAGTAGATATAACATTACACTGGCAGTCATTAAAATGATATAGGATCTCTCCATTTTTCACATACTCCTTCTAATTTGTTAATCAATTAAGTTATGTAATTTTCCACCATGGGAGGTTTAAGGCATTGAAATAGAAATACTTAACATATTAAATGAATAATTCAATGATTACTTGCAGGCATTTTTATGCATAAATAGATGGCAATTACTTTCCCTCTACACTGAACACTTTCATTCTCTGCCTGTACTTCGAAACAATACTGTTTCTAGACAATTTCTAGGTTCAATTGTCACATAGCAATCCCACATAGAGAACCAAATACACAATAGAATGTGAAACTTAAGCTGGTAAAATAAAGAATAAAGCAAATAAAGCAATTAAAAAAATACCAAGTTATTATTTAACATCTCTTTCAACCGGCTTCCTGCTATGTGTAAAGATACAAATACAAGTCTTTCTCTTTTTCTGTTCCAGTTGAGCTGATCACAGTCCTTTATTTATATTGTCATTTAAAATATAAATCCCAAATCATATTCATTGTGACATCAAACCTAGCATGCCTAGAGAAAAATCTGCATTTGATTTAAAATTATCCAGGTCAAAGCCAAGCCCTTTTTTCTGGCTAATTATATATTCATACTGTGTTGGTTTTTCTATTCATTGCTCCAGTATTTTATATACGTTTATCATCACAGGGATGGTGATGTTAAGTGGCTTTCCTCTGCTTGATGTATGATATTGTTGTGACTCATTCTGTCTTCCTATGGCAGAATCTCTCATCTCGGAATCTACTGTATATCACACATATTACGCCTTTGAAAACATCCAAAGGACCTTGTACGGTTGCCAGCTTCAATTAAATCTTGGATTTGAGTATATCTAATGCATTTCCGCCCATCCTGGCTTTTCAAAGATGTCTTACACTGTGTTTCCGGCTTCAATAATTGTTGCGCTATAATCAAGCTGGATTGAGTTCAGACTCTTTTTGTTTACTATGAAAGGCGCACTGCCAGACATCAATGCTTACTGCTACTGTGAACAATAAAAGGATTTCTTTCAAATGGAAGAGCCTCACCTTTTCCCTCTGAGACATTTTATGACAACTTCTAATCCAGTATTGTTTCTGCTGTTTTGTTTGGAGAATGCTACAAAAAGGTAGCTGTTTTACACCAGAGGCAAATTCCTCAGGAAATTAACACTACAAGCGTAATACTAAGAGTTTCTATCTCAATTTGCTCAAGCAACAGCACAATTTGACAGAAGGTCCAAACATGAACATTTAAAAACATGTAGCTAAAAATAACACAGATCTAGTTCAATACATACAAAAGTGTTATTTTTTCTTTGGGGTTAATATAGCTTAATAATCCTTAAATAGCATGTTGTACTTATTTGTTCTGTCATTTATTAAGAGTGCAAATTATCCATAAAA
This sequence comes from Eleginops maclovinus, assembly GCF_036324505.1. NCBI lineage: Eukaryota > Metazoa > Chordata > Actinopteri > Perciformes > Eleginopidae > Eleginops > Eleginops maclovinus. The sequence goes on from NC_086352.1 coordinate 25,703,804, forward strand.
CATAGTTAAATGAAATCGGTTGAAACGCTGTGTGGAGTGCCTCGATAATGCATTTCAGTGTTATAAAAGGATAAATCTAGGAATGAGAGGAGTGAAACCCTTCAGGGACAGTCTTGAAAAATAATGTACTTTTCACTCAATGAAATAACATTTAAGTGCACTTAAAAACAACTCGAAGGGCTGTTACATTTGCAGGTGATGTTATATCAGTGATGGTAAGTGTTTAATGGAGGATTTCATCCACAGGATGACTGAAAACACCTCTTTGTGTGCGTGATAGCACGCAAATGATCGTCTAGCTATTCAAACTTTAAGCGAACCTCTGTTGCAGATGTGAGTTTGACCTCAGTTTTGACTCCCAACCAGGCTGATAAAAACTGGGCTGTTTATTTCCACATGGCCCAAATCAACTCTTTAATTATAGTTAATTATCAGACAGTTTCCTGGCTTATTAAATATGTAGCATTTGTCTGTTTTCAATAAAGGAAGGGAGTTAATAACAACTTTTCTTTCAATTAAATTAATTGTCTGGTCTAAAACATGTCAAAAACATTGTAACAGTGTCCATCTCATTATTCAAAGCCAAATAATACAATTCAAACTGCTCTCTTTTTGTGTAACCAACAGACCAAAAGCTCAATCATGTTCTCTTTCAAATAAGAATTTCTTAAAATTGTCATATACAAATAACAAATATCTTAAGGTACTAATCAACACTTATTGTGTACGTTCCAGTAATGATTTCTTCTCACACTAGTTGCTCATGTTTTACTTATTATTTTCCAAATGTATAAAGCATCTTTAAATCACAAAGTTTGTGAGTGTTTTGATTAGTTAAGATTAGTAAGATCTACATCTTAAGATTTAAATCTTAATAGTAAGTAATTGAAATAGTTAAAAATCATCAGTTGAAGAGACCCTATTATGCTTTTGGGGGATTTCTCTTTCCTGTAGTGTGTTATAAAGGTTTTTGTGCATGTAAATGGTCTTCAAAGCAAAAATCCCAAAGTTCCCTCCAGAGGGAGTTTATCTCCCACACACTCCCCCCGGGCCCCCTGCATGAAACGCCTCCATTGGACTTCTTTGTTTATCTCTGTTAAATAATGAAATCACTTTAACACTTGCGCTCCAAAGACAACAGAGCCGGCCAGCTAACCAATCAGAGCAGACAGGGCTATAGTTTCAGACAAAGGCGGAAAAGAGGGCTGCAGCCCAGGCAGTATGAAAACAATAAAGACCTTTTTTTTATGTCACACTAGAATCACAAAATACAAATATGAACCTGAAATTGAACACAATATGTCATCTGTATATATCACAAAAAACATCAGGTAAAAGATGAGTCTTGAATGAAAAGAAGAGATTTGAAAAAAGAGACTGAGTTCGCCTGCCACAGCGCATTGAAATAGATGGCTCTTTGGCTATTGATAATTCAACAGTTATACATTTATAAAAGGTGCATTATTTCCCCCTCCATCTCACAATGGCTAGGAAGTTGGGATGGGCTAGAGGCAGCAGGCAGATGAATCTGATTCACATCAAGGGCAATCAGTGAAGCTTCTCCCCAACTTCCAAATGTCACTCTGGGAAAACACCCGAGGATGAGTTAAGTCAGGCAGAGGGGAGGGAGGAGTGAGGAGCGTGAGGTAGAGAATTCGGAATTGGATGACGGATGTGACTTGATTACTGGTTAAGTACCCTGCCGGTGCACCACTCCGATGTGGATGAGAAACCCACTGGCGGCTGGATTATCAATTTGGAGTAGGCAAGTCTCTATTTGAATCTATTGTTTCATTCCAGGCTGACAATACCAAGGCCCTTGCCTTTCACTGAGCTGGCTTTCTGGCTTTTACGTGCCTCAGTGATTTGCCATCTCACCAACCTTTTAATCAAATCTCCTATCAAGCTTTTCATCAGATGTATCTGCACCTGCCACAGAATTCTGCTTCTCACACAAACCCGCTGGTCACAGTTAGGACTGACATGATTAAATGAGAAGTCAGACATGCAGGGAGAAGAAAGCCTTTTCTCACGACAAATTACTTCAGAGGAGAGCTGGAAAGAGTCAAGTAAGAAAAAAGAACATGTTTTGTGATCCAACAATTGTGTTTTGTTAAAGTATATGGAATAGGATCATAGCAAACTGAAAATAACTCATAATGTGGGTACAATTACTGTTATTTAAGTATTATTTACTTCAGTATTTCATATCTTAGTTGCTCCACATTTGTTTACTGAGATGGGAATCATCCATGATCCCAACACCCACATGCTTACCACCCTAGAATCAGTTTGTTCTTGTAATTAAAAAAAAAAAAAACACCACATATTTGAATAAGAGGTTATAACCTTTTGTCTTTCCTAAAAGTCCACATACTGTACTACTGCAAGTTGTGCGTTTTCATCCCTCCTGTCGTACAAATCTTATTAAATGTGCGGTTTTAGAGATCAGGAAAGCACCGCTGTCTCTGGTGGATATTTGTATGAGTATGTTGTCTCTGATGTTTTTGCTGGTTTTCCACAAATCATCCTGAGGCAAAGAAACCAACCTGCACACAAGTTGCTGGACTGTGATTTCCTGCACACTTACAAGCTGCAGGCTGCTTCTTGTCTGACCTCAGCAGCAGATTTGACATTGCTCCCACAGGTAATGAGCGTTCAGATTTTTTACCGGAAGGAAACTCATTTATTGATTTCTCATTATCCATAAACAGCTTTGGATTTAGTTCATTGCTTATTAACATAAAACTGTATTTTTGAGATACCCTTGATTAGGTAAGATATAACACTACTTCAGTCAGTCTGGCACTGAAAAACAGGAAGTATAATAAGCTGCTGCCTGTTTTAAGAGAATAACATTAAGCAGTTTATACCACTTACATAGATAATACTGGATTAGGATTTATGCATATTTCAATTTGCATACCAATGCATGCATTATATTACCCATGCCTCAAGATGAAGTGACTGTGAACAAGCCTAAGAAAGCAGTCAATGCAAGACAACACAAGAACTGCTGCAGGATCAGTGTATTGAACACATTACAAAATGATAACATATGTTTAGAAGTTGGTCTAAATTTTGCAGAGTTCTAATAAGAGAGCACATGTAGGTAGGCTACCAAATACCGGAGGGACTTTTGCAAAGCTTCCGAAGGGAGAATATATAACTAGAACTAAAGCACTACATAAAAGTAGTTCAAACTAGTTCAAAAAAAGGATAGATATATTAAATTAAAACAAAATATTTTGCACAGAAACTTGGTTGAATTTTCTAAAATGCCCGCTTGTTTACATGTCAAACATGAATAAAAAACAAAGTTCCCCATCAAAGATTATTTCTAAAGTAGTCTGTACTTTTTGTAATTACAGACAAAAGGGCAAATAAGTAGAATCACTATGGAGCTAAATTAACAGCAATATCTATTCAAACTACGAGTTTATTAACCTGAAGTTAACTCGTCCCTCAACACATTATGTCCCTGCTGGAAGTAGTCCATTGCTGTCCAAGCCACCATAAATAGCATTTCCCCATTGATTATAGTAAAAAGGATGAAATAAAAAAATCTCAGGTAAGATAAATCGAAGTATACAGAATATATAAGTATCGTATCATGGCTCTGAGCTTCTAGGGTGAACCATCTTTTGTATATTATAATTATGCTATAATCCGTGTTACAGGATCAGGCATACTTCAGGTGATGGGAGGATGATAACAGGGTTCCTGAACGTTTGAAGTGTGCCTTTAATGCACAGCTGTGTGCTTGTGCTTTGCGGGGAATCAAGGGACAGCACCACGCTGACACCTGTTAACACCAAAGCATGTTTTTCTTTGTGAATAACAGGGACCTCTGCTTCAGTAATGCATTGATTTAGCCACTACAGTCAGACACGCTTTTAAAAGAAGAGCACTCGAGTCTGTAACCTCCAAAGTGATGGAGGTTAGTAAAGTGTTATTCCAATCTGTGAGCCAGGGATAAAAAACATTGTAAACCAATTATCAAACAAAAACAAAAGAAATAGTTTGACCAATTTGTGTGACATTCATGTAATTTCATTTGTTTTGAAGGAGCAGGAGGTGCACAGCACAATATATGGCTCCCTCAAATGTGTGTCTTATACTGCGAGTAGGGATTACATAGACACACAGTTCCTCGTCAACAGGGCTCTTGGGAGTCTGCAAAGTTTAAACAGTGCATACAAAAAACCCTCACAACCACACGTTCCTATTAAATGTGCTGACCGGGATGAGGGTCTCTGACATGAGCGTGATGACAGACAGCCGGATGCTGATAGAAGTGTTAGGGTCAGAGGGACAACCTTGATTTCGGCACGTAAACAACACACCAACTCCACCTTCCGCAAATGCAATTTTCTCAGCACCAGACAAATCAGTTTTGTCGACGAAAGCAGGTTATTGTAATGCAAACACACAAACATTACCAAGTCTACCTTTTATTCAAAGCCACGGACGATGAAATTCCATCTTATCTGACAGAATAACACACATTTAACATGTTGATATGCAATAAGCAAAGATTCTTGAGTTAATCCGCATGGATTTCATATCTAATTTATAATTACACTTATTAGCATATTAAGTATGACATTCAACTCTAATCTCCAGGTCATTTACATCCATTATGCTACATTGAAACCAAAATTATCTACCACGGCTAAGAGTACCATCAATCTGAAAAAAAAAGACTGAAGGTTAATAGAGGTCTTCACCCACAGATGAAAAGAAATAATGTGCCCATCTAAGGTTTGGCTCTTGAGTGACAGGAAAACCATTGAAAGTATAATTTTATTCTAGCCTGCTTAAAAAACCATCCAGTCATCTGATACGTTGCTTTAAAAGACAACGCGTCCTCTGATACGCACCAGTATGGGAGCTGGATGTTGTTTCTGAATACTGAAGCAGGGCTATAGCAGGGCTATTTACAAAAACATGAGTGTAGAAAAATAAATTAGGCTTTGCTAAACCGATTATTAGCACAGAGAGCAGGATTTAAAATAACACCACATTGCTGATCATCCTCTAACAGTCTGGTTTTATAAAACAACAACATTTGAGAACAAGATTCAAACAGCTTGTCATGGAGCTGCTTAATATATTTTCTTCAGAAAATGTAATTTAAAGTTAAGGTTTTTGGTTTTTCTCTTCATATAAAAGGTTTTGAATTTCTTAGTTCTCTCTGGAGAACACTTTTCATTATTGAATCAAACACTCCTGAAAGAAACCTGTGTGTTTGCTTTTTTCAGTCAGAAACAGTAATAAAGTCTACTTTGAAAAAAGGAATCCAACGGTAGCTTTCACTTTTAACACTACTGTTCACAAAGCACATTTCTAACTGCCTTTGTATTGGCATAACTGTGCTGCTATTTATTGTGCTATTTCAGTGAGGCAGTCAATCAAACGATGTGTTGCTGTGCTCCCCGGTACCTGCCCTCTCAATCTTTGCCATCTGTTAACATGCTTAATGTGCTGCGTACTCTTTTAGCTTGACCCTGTCTCAAATCACACTTCAGCATAAAAGCATCCATCTCTTTAAGATGTACTCTGCTGCCTCAGTGTCTTTTTCACTTGAGTAAAGCTGCAACGGAAGATTTCTGAAATTGCTTGTCTGAAGAATAAACTGCTGCTTGATTATTTTTGTTGGGGGAGAAGCCACTTTGCCCTGAGGCATGGGATGATTTTAAATAGGGACATCATTCATTTCTTAAAATCTCCTGTAATAGCCCAGCTTGTCCATGAATATTAATAGCATAAATAATGTCCTACAGTATATTTTCAGCTAAATGCTGATAAAAATAGTATTTTAGTGTCTATTTGCATAACAGTGAGGTAAGATATGGGCCTCATGTGATGTCTTTAACTAGGCATGAAACAGGATTATACAGACTTAAGTCTAAATGGAAAGATTATGGTCACACTTCTTTGATGGTTCTAGATTGAAGTATAGACTCGCACATTGTATTAGATAACTTTAGGTATTCAAGGGTTCACTTGCTTACATATTTATACCACTTTCTTGTTTTTAAAATTGTATTGCATAAAAAGGTAGGCAACACTTAGATTTTTACTTGTCAACGAAGGTTAATACATTGTGTGTACCCTCGATGCCTGACAAAGAGTTCGAGTCCATTTCCTCATAAAATATATGCAGAACTGATCTTTTGAATTATTTCAAACCTGCATTGTTTACATCCATGTTTGCCAGCTGTCAGTCTTCCCTCAGTGGAAAAGTGTGTATGTGTATCACTGTCTCGGTGCACAGGCATGGAATACAAACTAAACTGTGTTTTCAGCCATGCAAGGCAGCTGTTTTCAACAGAAAAACAATCTATACCTGCTCAGCACCAGAAAGCAGACAGACATAATATGAGAGACTAGCTGCTGTTTATAATAGTAGTAGATAGAGAGCCAGATACCGTAGTAGGTGGAGACAATCAGAGCTAACACAAAATGAATAGTGGATTTCCAGTGTATACATGTGCAACTATTAGTATAGAAAGTTTGTAATACAAGCATAAAAAGGGATGGTATATGTCAATGCTGTGATCACAATCGCTCACCTTATATGTCCAAAAAATAGCAGTTCTGCAGGTTTCAATACTGAATATCCAACAGTGAAATATAAATGATGTATTGATGTATACCTTTATTGGGCTCTTGTGATAATAGGTTGTTTTTTTAGTATCAATAAAAGTCAGAAACATTTTTCTTTTTCAAAGGTAAAAGCTCCAAACTGACTTTAAGGAACAGCCATCGTGATGTTCCCACAATGATTACAGAATTACAAAATAATATTAAAATAACGAATGCATATTCAACATTTCGCCTGGTACTTCAGGGTTGTGAAAGGGGCGGAACATCTAATAATGAGTTATTTCTGGACTGCTTACATGCAACTTGGACTTTAATCCTGTTGAGACCATGCCAAGCCTTCAGTCCTCCATCTTTTCTCTAAACTATTCGCTAAAAATGTCCAGGTTTTAAATGAAGTACACCATTAAACTAAGCTTTTTGCAACAAGTAAAAGCCTACCTTTGGTTTCTTCATGGTGTTCGATCAACTAAGCGATTGATAGGTGAATAGATTTTGGCCTTGGCTTAATTTCGCCTAATGTTGTCTCAGCACACACTAGTTGAAAAAGGAAAGCAAGTGACCTCTATCTTAATGGAGAGGACACAAAAAAATCCTGTGCCCTTTAAATGCTCACCACTTACTAATGTAAGTTCTTGAAGTGAGGGGCAGTGAGTTTAAATAGCCCAAAACACTGTATAGTGGCACTGCTTAAAGGTTCTTTCAGACTTATTAGGTGGATCTGTTATCGTATAGCTCTTCAAACAATCAATGTCAGCTCGCCTCCTCATAGAAGGGTCTCACTCTGAAAAAGGCTTTTGAGGACTAACAAGTGGATACAAAGCTTTAGAAATGATCAAGGAGGTTTGCAGAGGCTACACAAAAAGTCATCAATAGTTGTTACATTTCTCTTCAGGTTAATATTATTAAAGAATACTAAACAAAAAGCAAAATGACAAAAATATATACAATTCAAAGATGTGAATTAGGGGTGTCACAATATACCGGTATTTACGTTAACCCTGATATTTAAAAAATGAAATATTTACGATATCTAATAGACAGTAACTATCGGTTTCAATTTCCAACCAGTAGGTGGCGATAACGCTCCTTAACACTGGTTGCGCCACCTCGCCGTAAAACTGAAAAAAGAAGGCGCGGTAACTAGCTAGCTAGCAGCGACTACCACAGTGTATGCTGTGCTGTGTGGCCACTACTGTTGCACAAAACCATGTCGGAGGAGAGCGAGACACTCCCGCACCCAAAAAGAGTTGCCTCGCCAGTGTGGGAGTTTTTTGGATTTCGTTAACCGACAAGAAGCGCCATTAAGCTACAGTAAGCGCAAAAGGTGGCAATACTACCAACCTGTCCCCCCACCTTCGCGTCGATCACCCTGCAGACTTCGCCACGGTACAGAGAGTAAGTTTCATTTAGTTTGCTAGAGACGATACATTTTACATTACGGTCTTAGTTGTGTTAGAGCTTAGTTATCATGGCGTTGGACTAAACAGTATTGTCTCTCCCCTGGTTATTTGTTAGGCAGCTGCTGCGTCAAAGAAGCGACACAGAGCCAGGGATTCAGGTCAGCTAACGGTGTTTGAGTCAATGGATAAGAAAAGTTAAGTAGACATGGCTAGTGTATGTCAGAATGAAGCCATCACTAAATCTTTGGCCTACTTTATAGCGAAGCATGACGTCCTTTAGAATTGTTAGAGCCCAGGGTTTAAAGCACTGATGACAACAGTTGCTCCAAAATATAAAATCCCAAAACAACAGTTTGTGTTGTTATTTTTGTAAACTAGACACAAAATGCACAATAAACTAATGAATTTGAGATTAATTTGACTGATAGCATTATTATTATTATTATTATGATTATTATTATTTTGTTTAAATTTTCTATAGATAATATCGTTATCGTGAATTATTTTGGCCACGATAACCGTGGAGTGAAAATCTGATATCGTGACAGCCCTAATGTGAATCTCAATTAGAAGATACGCAGTTTGTTGATGTTTTTTCAAAGTCAAATGAGAGTTTACCTAAGTTTAGAGCTGAATTACCATGTGGGAGACTCTGCACGCTATACAACCTTTATCTATTCAGTAAAACATTCTGCATTTGTGTTCACATTATGTTATATACAGGTATTTCTCAATTTGTTCACAGTATTTGATTGTAAGTGCCAGATAATAGTCTTGCTTCACGTTTATTGCAAACAAAGATATTCCAACATATTTTTCTTCATCCGTCTCATCACAGTCAACACCAAACGTAACACCAAGTCACCTCGTCTCAACTCCGAGCTGTCAACGACTTGTTCAAAGCTTTTCCATCCTCTTCAGTGACATTAATTAACTGAGCATGGACTGGCAGCAGCTAATCCTCTGCACTTGGAGTGTGAACAAGTTTAGAGAAGAAAATGAGAAGCACATGAGAGGCTGGCTGATAAAAAAAAATAGAGGGTCGTAGTGCATCTATCAAAGAAAAGATGATGTCTAATGAACATATTCGCAGCTGTTGTTTTCAAATCCCCAGAGATGATTTTTCTTATTTGTTGGGGAAGCAATCTGACAGGAGAACATTTATTTTTACAATGAAGCAACTGTTGAGCATGTTACGAAAGGCTTGCAGGAACTACTGTTTTTTTATTTCAATTCCGTTAAACATCTTTAGTTACTTTTGATGGCATCCTTGAACGTGTTCCACACGAGGCACAAACAGTATGGAGGTGTTGGTTTTGTGCATTTTAAATGGTCCAATGAACTATCTTCAATGTGACATTGTGGGTAATGTTTAGATTCTGTAGAAACATTGTGCAATGATGCATCAGGTTTGGCAAGTCTGATCTTATAGTATAACGGTTTTACTTTGAAGGTTTCAGGCACACCAATTATTAAAAGGCTCAGTTCACCCACACATACATGCAGCACACTTGGTCTAACCTCTACTTATATAAGCAAGCACATTGCTATATGTCCACTTTTTATAAGGTTTTTTTCGACTAGAAAAAAGCCATCACACCCATGTTATTCATTAACAGCCATATGTAAGCCATGACATCAGAAACAATGGGCACACGTCCTGGTTGTGAATCACTGATGATGACTTTTATCACATTGGAATTGAATTAAACTGTCATCTTACTTTGGAGAGCCGTACAATGCTTCTACTCTGAATTGTAATAAATGTGACGTATGCTTGATGAGGACCATTTTTTCTCCCAAATTGGACAAATGGAGGAAGAATTGCACACTGGGCACGAGAGACAATTTCATCACAGACAAGTCTTTAATGATGTCTCATCTGCATTTTTCAATTTGAACAAGGCCAAAAATAGATCAGTGGCCCGGCTTTGTTGAATTGAGTCAAGTTAAATGGATAGCAGTGAGACAATCACTTGTCCAAGGCCTACGTGTCTACTTTACCAATGTCCCATTAGTATGTTTAACAAACCCTTAGTTATAATTAAATGATAATTTCCTGTTAAGTAAAGTAAATACTATCAAAGGTGAGTTGTTGATTTAGTTAAATATTAATTATCTTTTACGGAAACAGAGTTGTTTCTTTGGATTTCAGTTAGATGGCAGTGGAGGCGAGTGCTCTTGAAATAAGAACAATTAGTTATCAGTTACAACGTAAGACAACGTTTACCAATGTACTTTAAGTGCTTAAAATGTAATCAAAGAGCAGATCTACAAAAATATATGGATGAGTAACCAGCAAACAAATCAAGTGATTCAACGTTTTTGCAAAGAATAATTGAGAAAAAATAATACGTATGTACAGATGGAAAATAATCCTATATGCAGGAATGAATGTTATACATTATTAATAAAACGTTCACACATTAGCTGTAAAACTGTCTTGAATTGTTGTCATTTGAATCATGTTACTAAAAATACAGTCGCAACCATTTCAATTGCAAATAGTAGATTAATAACGTTGCATTATACAAATTGATTCTAACTAAAAAATGTACAAATAAATTCCAAAGACTCTGCCTGTTAATGGCAAGTATTCTGTCATTCTGCTGCTGTATCACATTTGCATAGTACAAGCATGATATTTGAATATGTCATGTGCAATATTAGCCACTATGTGCGAGTGTTACTTCCCCCAAGGAGCGGCCTGCCCTGCTAAAAGCCTGCTAAGAGCCTGCTAAGAGCCTGCTAAGAGCCTCGGCCTTCCACTTAAGATATTGGCAGAGCCAGTTTCAACACTGATGCTCTTTTTTGTTATTGCTACGCAGCCAATGACTACGAACATTTGGATAAACTCAGCAGGGAGCCTGAATAGCACAGGATCATAATCAGATGCCTGTGATGAAGTGAGACAGATAGTGGGTAAAGCTGGCACTATTTAAGGGGTCAGAAAGCTTTATTTGTCGGTCTGGATTTTGCATTCTTCTCTCAACATAGCTCATGCTATAAGCTCCTCATAATGTCTCCACTTCTTCACAAAGGCAGAGTAGGGAGTGCCGGCTTAGGCTCAACACACCCACCCTCCCTCTCGTGTGGCTCTTATGTCTCTTTATGTGAGTGTCAAAGTCAGAAGAATCTCTTATTCTTCTTGCTCTGGGTCCTCAGTTCATTCATGACCTTTAAGATTAAAGACAAGTCAGAAGGAGTTAGCTTCACTCCACCGGTCATTTTTCCACATATTTTTTGTTGGTTGATCTTTGGTTATACATTTAGAATTGCAGTTAAAGTAGCCTGATTGCCAAATATAACTAAATCTATCCTAAGATGTAGGTGTTGTATGGCTTCGCCAGTAAAAATATGCTTGATGAGAATCTCCTTCGGCAGAGACGTGAAAGCATGTATGAACGTTTAGTGGTTAGCTTACAATGACATCAATCTAAACACGTTTATCTCCAGTAGCTACGAAAGAATCTACTAGCTGACTTTAAACATATTCAGAAAAAAAGTATGCGCCAAGTGCTAGCAAAAGAAACAAAGGAACCCTGTTCTCTGAGCTACACAACCAGAACACAGTATAGGTAAACCACTTGTTCCACTGTAATCAACCGCTAAGCCGTAGCAGAATGCTAACTGCTCTCCCTTTATGGACTGAATGTTAACTAGGCATAGTTTAGCGTCTTTGTAAAGGGCTGAACACAGCCCCACCTAACTTCTGAGTGGAGGGGAGGCAAGTAGAAAGAACTCCAACCAAACCATTTGTTATAAAATCTCAAAGCCATACATATCATTCAAAGAGACACGTACACGCTTGCAGGTGCCTTTCCTTAGTTTCCTTAGTATAGAAATGCAAATAGAACTCCAAATCCGTTTTTGGTTGTAGTTATCACTTAATTATAAATAACACACAAAGTTCCAAATAATAACAATACAATTTATGAAATAATGAACTTTTTTCTTTGCAAAAGGTGGTTGCCTTTAACATTTTATAAAGTTATTAACCAATATATTTTTTGCTATAAATACTGATAGCCATTTCAACTCCTGTTTAACTGCTGTACCTATAACGTGTAAAGAACAGAGGGAGGGGTGGGGGCTCAGGCAGAAAGCTTTGATGGAAGGATAAAAAATACAGAGTGGCATACTCCCCTCGGGCAGCACAAAGACATCAAACGAACTCAAGCAGATGTTTTGTTGTTGTTGATTTGTTGAGTAATTACGCACAAATGTGTCATTCCAACCAGCTTTTCACAGAGAAGACTGAGCAAAGCACTCATCACAGAAACAAAAACCGCTAAATGATAGACATTAAGTATGTTAGAATACAAAAGCTCTACAGTAAACATAGAACAATATATTTCTATTTTAGTCAACCCGTACATTAAAACACAATACCTGAGCTGCCGCATAAATACTTTATGAAAGAAAATATTGTAACATGTCAGGTAAGTTTACTTTTATTTGCTATATGATAATTAAATTCAATGCCTTGAGAAAAGAAGGAAGAGTTTTGAGGTTGAAGTTTAACTTGGCAGATAAAACAGTGTGTGGTACTTTGTCACATATACATCCTCTTTAACATTTTGCTGACATGGGGTGTGCGGTATTTATCACTCCATCACTTTAAACTGATGCATATGATAAAGATACTGTATCACTTGGCTGATAACACTTTAAAGTTTCTCATATAAAACTTTGAGTTTAACTTTTGATCTTATATTATGAAATAAGGATAAATATCCATAAACTAGACTATAAGGAAAACCCACTCGCATGACAACGACTACGACTGTCTTTATTGATTGGATTCGTTAAGCTTGTCATCCTAATTAATGTCCTCTATTGGTTTAACTGTAAGAGTTGTCAATAAACATTTACCCACGGTCTCCATGGTGACAAGATTGTATGCTCATAAGCCTGCAGGTGGTGTTGCTTTGTCAGACTGCAAAACTTGAGACTGAGATGACATTTTAAATCTTATTTAATTGAACTAAACTGAATTATGAATGCTGGTAAAGATAATAGATAATACAGATGTCTACAACATAGGACTTGTGTTAGGAAATAGTGAATCAGTCTTTTCCGTAAATTCAAGGTTTGAAAGAGACACTGTACTTCCTCCAGTACTGAATAACATGTATCAATGTAGCATTAATGCTATGCCCTAATATACTGTAATATACACATACAAATGTGAAGGAACGCGAGGGGATTATATAACTAATTCTGTAACTTTTCAGGAGGAATCTGTTGAGATTCATAATACCTCTCAAGAGCATCAGAGATAAAATGGTTAAATGTAAAAAAAAAAATGGGACTGTATGTAATAACTGCATGGTATAGCTGTGTCTCCTTTCATCATAAAGCTGGGTGTCAAATGCTTTTGTTTCGCACATTTTAAAACTGCATTTAACAAAATGTAACAGTCTCTGGCTGCTATCATTATATCACAGACTTTATATTTTTATTTAAAGAATATCCACTCCTTTTTCCACCATCAGAGTAAACAGAGCAACATATTTAGAGGAATTATTTACTTTTCTTACTCAAACTTAGTCTGAGAGTTTGGTTTCACAGTAGGACTCAGTCTACCTGCGTAAACAAAGCTCTCAATGTAGGATTGAACGATTTAATCAGCTGCACCGCCTGCAGAAATGTATTCACACCACCTGCTGTTTTATTATGATATGTATGCGAATTAGTGTTCATGCTGGGAAGAAGACACATTTCAGAAAGATATTCTTATTACAAAGTGAAATAAATTCAAATACCACATCTGATTTTTAATAATAACAGAAAAGACATAGCAAATACTCACAATAGCATTGGCCTGGTTGATGACCTAATAGAAATATTACCTCATGTGTAGGCAACATCAAAACATTGTGTCTTCTCTAGCCTTCACCAATAAACCCAAAGTCAAGACATTTTCTAACTGAAGTCTATAAACTCATCAAATTGTCTCTAGGAGTGAGAGCAGCATGTTCCCAGCTCACCAGCGCTGCAATTTGTAGAGCAGTCTCAGCGGAGAGTGGCAAATAGAAAGACAGAAAACAAAACAACATCCCCGATTAATCCTCGTTTAAAATCATATTATTGGGTTGAGCTTGTGATTGTGTTTACCAGGGGAAAAAAGGGAGGGGGGAACGGTGTAACAATGAAATAGTAATTAAATGGTATGTGTTAAAGCCCATGTTAAACTAACCCTAACCCCCTCACGTTAAGCGATAGCAGACTACTATTTCCTTAAACCTATACGCACCTCTTTCAACTCATAGAAAGGAGGTTGTGACACAAATCAGAGGAATGGGTCCGATAAGAGCTGCATATTACCACAAAAATAATAAATAAAGCAAACAACTCTATATACTCACACCTCCCACTATACATACATGAGCAGAGAGAGAGTGTCTGCAGCTGTAGGGGAACGTGCCAGGAATGAATAGTAGAGCCCAAGATATACAGTGGGGCAAAAAAGTATTTAGTCAGCCACCAATTGTGCAAGTTCTCCCATTTAAAAAGATGAGAGAGGCCTGTAATTTTCATCATAGGTACACTTCAACTATGAGAGACAGAATGGGGAAACAATCCAGGAAATCACATTGTAGGATTTTTAATAAATTAATTGGTAAATTCCTCGGTAAAATAAGTATTTGGTCACCTACAAACAAGCAAGATTTCTGGCTCTCACAGACCTGTAACTTCTTCTTTAAGAGGCTCCTCTGTCCTCCACTCGTTACCTGTATTAATGGCACCTTTTTGAACTCGTTATCAGTATAAAAGACACCTGTCCACAACCTCAAACAGTCATACTCCAAACTCCACTATGGCCAAGACCAAAGAGCTGTCAAAGGAGACCAGAGACAAAATTGTAGACCTGCACCAGGCTGGGAAAACTGAATCTGCAATAGGTAAGCAGCTTGGTGTGAAGAAATCAACTGTGGGAGCAATTATTAGAAAATGGAAGACATACAAGACCACTGCTAATCTCCCTCGATCTGGGGCTCCACGCAACATCTCACCCCGTGGGGTCAAAATGATCACAAGAACGGTGAGCAAAAATCCCAGAACCACACGGGGGGACCTAGTGAATGACCTGCAGAGAGCTGGGACCAAAGTAACAGAGGCTACCATCAGTAACACACTACGCCGCCAGGGACTTAAATCCTGCAGTTCCAGACGTGTCCCCCTGCTTAAGCCAGTACATGTCCAGGCCCGTCTGAAGTTTGCTAGAGGCATTTGGATGATCCAGAAGAGGATTGGGAGAATGTCATATGGTCAGATGAAACCAAAATAGAACTTTTTGGTAAAAACTCAACTCGTCGTGTTTGGAGGAGAAAGAATGCAGAGTTGCTTCCAAAGAACACCATACCTACTGTGAAGCATGGGGGTGGAAACATCATGCTTTGGGGCTGTTTTTCTGCAAAGGGACCAGGACGACTGATCCGTGTAAAGGAAAGAATGAATGGGGCCATGTATCGTGAGATTTTGAGTGAAAACCTCCTTCCATCAGCAAGGGCACTGAAGAGTAAGCGTGGCTGGGTCTTTCAGCATGACAATGATCCCAAACACACCGCCAGGGCAACGAAGGAGTGGCTTCGTAAGAAGCATTTCAAGGTCCTGGAGTGGCCTAGCCAGTCTCCAGATCTCAACCCCATAGAAAATCTTTGGAGGGAGTTGAAAGTCCGTGTTGCCCAGCGACAGCCCCAAAACATCACTGCTTTAGAGGAGATCTGCATGGAGGAATGGGCCAAAATACCAGCAACAGTGTGTGAAAACCTTGTGAAGACTTACAGAAAACGTTTGACCTCTGTCATTGCCAACAAAGGGTATATAACAAAGTATTGAGATGAACTTTCTGTCTCTCATAGTTGAGGTATACCTATGATAACAATTACAGGCCTCTCTCATCTTTTTAAATGGGAGAACTTGCACAATTGGTGGCTGACTAAATACTTTTTTGCCCCACTGTATGTCCCATAGTAGTACTTGTTGTGTACTAGTTGCAACTACATGCTCTTTCCACACCCACTGCTGCAGAACTATACTTCAAAGCTACATCATAGCAGGGTGTGTGGGATGTTGAATGAAGTTTACCCTACAGAGTATGAGAGTGTTCAACTGCAGAATACAATGCTAGCACAAATAATTATATTAAATTGCTAAATTTAACATTTTTTTTTAAACCTAGTTTTCTCAGATAACGCGTACAGAGCAAAAAAACCTCAGCAACAGGGCCGGAAGTACATTACTACTACTCTTGCGCCTTCATTTAGAAGAATAATGGCTCTATGAATATTAAAATATGCAAATATTAAAGGCCTTGTCCTGCCAATCACTACAATATGCACTAGGCTTAAAAGAGCAGTGCATATCAAGATGGCTATACTTGTTTTACCCAGATGTCTGTGGTGCAAATGGATGACTTTTTTTGTTTTCGTTTTCATGTTGTCAGCTTCTTAGTGGCTGAAACAGCACAACTGGTTGTAAAAGGTACAATGACAACCATTGGTTTTGTTATTGTCAAAACACTGTATACTCATGTTTACATTTTAAATTTCACTAATAATAAAAGCTTTTAATTAAGATCAGATTTTAGGGACATTTGTCCCTTCAGTAGAGAAACATGAAATACCTCTCTAGTAAAAGGTTTGTCACACAATCCAGAATAGTCAAGATCAGACAATTGAAGGGATGTATGAAAACATTTTTCATTTTTTAAAAACATTTTTTCGAGCGACAGTGTACTGACTTTTCAATAAGGTAGGTGTGCCTACTCCAACAGATTGGATTGGTGCCTCCCCCCAATAGAGGCCAGTGAAGCAGAGAGCCGGTAAGCAGCTAAGCCCCATCACACCAGGCAAACTGTCAACCCCTGTTCATCAAACATGGAGGCTTAGCCCACTGACAGCCCATCAGTTCTAGCGTTTGTGTTGTGTCCGGCACTATTAACTTGATGAACCTTCATTAGCCTTTCGTCCAATTGACGTTGAAGAGGGGATTCATGTTTGTTCTTAGCTTTTTAATGGAAGCAACCCAGTGACCTGCGCTGCATGGTTGGACACAAAGAACCCTTCTAGCTTTAATGGAGGATGTGAGGGTGCTTTGATGATCAGCTTGTAAATAGACGAAAAATGGATCGGATGTTTCAAACGACTGTAGTCATGGAAATAAAAATGCTCTCATCTTATTTCCTGCTTTTAGTGATGTTTGTACTCATGAACTTTAGTGTCTCTGGATTCACATCAGCAATGCATTTTGTGAGAGGGTCAGTGGAAAGTTTTGTTTGCGTGCCAGTACTCAGTTTGCAATGGATAATACTGGTATATGGCCATCTGTGAAATCTAACAGTGCAGACGTTAGCATACTGAGCCCTTTGAATGCTTCATGACATCAAGTACATTTTTAAATTTGCTGCATCAAATGGTTAGCCAAAGTTGTTTTGTGATGCATGACAGCACATGGCAGAGTGGTATTGTGAGGAAAGGGCTAAAAAAAAGGGATGTTTTTGTCTTTTAAAAATGATCTTGTACAAGCTGATAGGCAATATCCCTAGATGAAAGGTTATGCTTTGCTCCAGTAAGTGTATTTTGCTGTTCTGAATGTAATTTGCAGGGCTTTATATACAGTCCACAAAGCAGCTCACAGCTAACAGTGGATATCTGATAAATGCATGAGTTGAAGGCTGACCAAAATAGGCTGAAACTCAAACAATCATTAGTGCCAACGATAATGTTATTCAGACAGTCGACAGCTTATTGGCTGACCCACAGTAGACATCTTAGTTCCGGACGATTATAAAGAGACACACTAATGAATGCTTGCACAGGTATTTGTATCTTGACTATACCAGAAATCTCCAAAATGCATCAGTCTGCATCAATAAGAAATAATGAAAAGATTGTCCCCTGGAGCAGAATCTGTCTGAACAGAAGAACCTCTTTCCGTTTAGGACAGCACGGCTGCTGGTTTGACTATAATGTATTTTCTGGTGGATCGAGTTGATACATAATTCAATACGCAATCTTGTGGTTGACCTTCCATTGACTATCTACCACCACACACATGCACACACACACGGCCTCGCCATTTCATTCTGTTTCCATCTTTCAGACAGATCTACCTTATTGCATTATCTGTTTGCATCTATTTATAATTTGTGTAAATGATTATTGCGTCTCATCACAGAGTGTGACAGAAGAGGGGATTGTGTTTCATCGATCTTAACCAGGTACCCTTTGCAAAAGATCGTAATGAGGGAAAATTGGTACAGGAAGAAACACAGCGGTTCATTTCAGGTGAATTTTGCTTGAAATCTTGGGGATGGAATTATTCGCTAATTCGAGCAAACGAAACTCAATCTGTCTTAATCAGGGGCTGAATTTTTGTATCTCAATGTATTGCCTTTTGTCTAAATGAATTGAAACAAAACACTCCAACCTTGCCAAATAACCTTCTTCAACAGGACAATCATACTGCGTACAATTACCAGTGGAATTTATGTAATGACAAACACCCTTAGGTAGATAAATTGAGAAAAGCATCTGCAGAAACTAACTATAAACGTAATTGGAAGGTTGGAAAGGTTTGCTCTGCTGAATCGCAGCCTCTTGTGTTCACTGGATTGTGCATGATAAACAACATGCAAGGAGCCGTGTTCATTTATTATATTAATGGACTGCAATGAGGTCTACACCATGAAGTGTGCACATTTGTAACCCCAGGGGAGCTGACAAAAGGATATGCATATAAACCTAAGGCAAGCTTTTGTGAGTGTGTTAGTTTTTCAAATTGCACATGTAATTTTTCTGTTTTTCCATTTAATATATATATATTACTGACCCTTTGGCCTTGTTGGTCAAAGAACAATTTTCCCATGTAGAAGAAGTATTACAAATTATGCATAATGATTGCTCGAGTCTCAGCGAAGCCTAAAAGCAGACAACCAAACAAGATTTGTTTTTAAATGTCCATCATTACTGGATAAACCTCCCTGTGTGATGGGTCGAAATGAAGAGGCTAGTGTTACATTAATCAAGCAGATACCCTTGTCATGTTGCTGTGGACCAACCACAATTAGAAGGGTTCTAAAGTCTGCACATGTCTGTACTTCAGCAGGGTACTTTGTCATTTGCTATGGAGAGCTGGGAACTTACTCACTGAAGGTTTAAACACCCACAGCAGTTTTTCTAATTTCTATTAACAGAATATCATTAGGATCTAAGAAGACAGCATGTAAGATATTTCGTACAATAGGTATCCATTCATAATTGGAATACATGTTTGGTCTTGTTTAACTAGGTGTGTCTGTATCATTTTTAATCTTCCATAAATATTAATAAGTGAACTGCCTGATAGCCCCTAAACACACACTTTGGTAGTAATGGTGACTTATTAACAACTAACAAAGATGGTGCTGATATTTTGATCTTGAGTGAAAAATGATCCCAAAAGTCAGGGAAACCCAACTCACCAAGTCAAAGGTAACTTCAAATGTAGGGACAGGCCCTTTAAGATGTCCCCCAATTATATTGATAACTGTGGCAGCCGGGTTTGGTTAGAGCGCCGGCTGCTGGGGTGAGGGGAGTGGCTCGGCCGGAGACCAGACAGCTGATCAGAATCAGGTAATCAGTCATTTAATATAAAGCATGTTGGTAACCTGGTTCTGGTCTGTTTTGCAGTAGGCTGGGTCCTGGGAGGTTATCACAGCCGACACACACCGTCCTGGCCTTGCCCATCCTGGAAGTGCCGCGGAGCTGTCTTTTTGTTTGCATTTTCTTATGGAATAAACGCCCAACCCCGAACCCTTCTGTCTCTTACATTCCACCTGAGCGATCCTGCTCACAATAACGTTGTTTAACAAGGATGTAGCCATTTATCTACTAATGGGTTGACATGAATGCACATCAGTTATTTAACAAATCAATTCAATACTGAATATTAACAAACTTCTCAAGGTTGGTGAAGCTTTCTGTTTTTTGTTTTTTTTGCCATCGCAACGACTCAGTTGTCCTGACATGAACTAAGTACCATAAAAACATAATGGCATGAACTGAGACATCAATGAAACCATGAGCGGATGATGACTGAACTGCAGTTAAAAGCCTTGAAAAAATGAGTAATGGACTTTGAGTTAATTTATCAAACATTTTTTATTGAAGATCAAAACTTCCTTGAAAATAAAAACAGACCTTTCTGATTCTCTGGAAACCCATGGAGGTGTACTAAACTACTGCCACCTCAGATTCATTATTTGATGTAAGACTTTGGGAGATCGGAAACTATTAAACAACTCACTCCTAAATGTTTTTCTTTTAAGATATTTTAAAGATGACACTATGCCACAGTTAAATATCCACTGTATAATTAACAGTTTCACCCTGGTTATTAACCCACAAAATCATTATAGAGCTCATAGAGTATGCATTTCCAGCTACTTAAGGGATCATTTAAATAACCCAATAAACACATTCAGTGTCCTTTAACTGCCTGTCTAACTGCAGTAGACTAACTTTACAGTAAATTACCCTCAATTTGACGATAAACACATGAGTTAGAGTTAGTTATATGCCTGTCAACAGTGTGCATCTTAGCAACAAATGAAATGTCCTTCATTGGAAAAGGATATATTTAAACAAGACAATTTAGTTTTATGTTAAAGGTCTCCTATTATGCTATATTTGAACAATATATTGTAGGGCAATATCTATACAATGCATACATATGTGAAGTGTTTTGCTCAAAATACCAAACAGATCACCCATTGTAGCATGCCTCATACCCCTCTATTTCAGCCCTGTTCCTGAAGTGCTGATTCTGTGACTGTCGCTTTAAATTTGAGCTGAGCTGAAGCTGGTCACGCCCCTTTGGAGCTTCATGATCTCTCTCTGAAGAAAGACGTTTCTAACGGAGATACACAGCTAAACGCTGCCGTGATTAAACCCCATATTATGTTCCAAACCATATCAAGCATTATTTCTGAAACACTTCTCAGTGTTTACCACTAGAACAGAGACATTATATGTATTATATATACAACAACTCTGACCCCCACTTTCCACCGGGTCCGTCTGCGCCGCGCTACGCCGAGCAATCGCGGCCACTGTAGTCAATGCGTGTGATTCCACCAGACGCGCCGCGTTGCATTTCAGACAGACCCTCCAGGATTTTGCGCTGTTGCGATTTGCAACTTCAACGCAACATCAACCAATCCCCGCAAATTCAGGGCGGTGTTGCAATTTTAACCAATCACCGCAACTTTCCCGCAAATTTGACCAACCATTTTCGTCGTCTTGAACTGACGTCAACAAACTACCTTCCGCCTTACTTCCGTGTTTACTAGTTCAAGAGATTCAAGAAATGCAGCATGAGCGCGTCCAACGTTTTCAATTGCAAGCACGGAAAGAATCGAGGTGAGTTATTTTAAATGTGCATGCTAGTGGTAAAGTTTGTATAGATTATCATGTAGTTGGAATGGTGTGCTTTCTTGTTTGCCTCTCCCTCTCGCTGTCTCTCCCCCTGTCTCTCTTGTTGCCAGGGTAGGTTATATTAGCCTACACAGTAGTAGGCTATAACAAGACAACAAAGAAACATAAACTAGCAGACACTTGTGTGCTATCATGAGCAGGACTAAACAAATGTCTTTTTTCAGTAATAACTTAATATTTAACATCAAGAAAATCGCAACTTTTACTTCCTCTCGCACTGTTATCGCAACAAAAGCCTAAAAAACGCCGCAACTTTCATCGCAATTTTTGGGAAAAGCTCATGCAACAGGCACTTTAGGCCGCAACAATCTCAAAAAAGGCCCGCAAAATCTTGGAGTGACTGTTCAGAAGCGTCTTAGAAGCGTCTCGGTGCTGGGCTAGGGTGGCCAGACGTCCGGCTTTTCAATGCCCTGTCCTCCTTCTTGAGGCACTACGCTTGAAGAGCGGAGTTCTAGAATCTTTGCTGGGACGCAGCACAACGTCCAATGCCGTAACATATCTGTTCTAACAAATGATTGGCTAAGAGCGGTGTCAGATAAATATCTGCTATATCATTGGTTAAAAACGTAAACAAGGCTCCATGTGCTGCTACGTCATACATATGCCGGCTTCTTGGACAGAAAGTTCGCATCATGCCAAAGACCTCATTCAATCCAGAATGGACGAAAGAGCACAAATTTATATCTAAAAGCAGTCGAGACTCCTTTCATGGCTTCTGCACACTTTGTCGTTGTGATTTTTACATAAGCAGTAAGGGAAAAGCTGCCATTGAACGACATGCAGATACGGAGAAGCATAAAACTAATAGACGTGCGGCAGGTACCTCTTCAATGAGGACATTTTTTCGTGAAGCCTCGTCGCCCCTGGATAATAAAATAACCGCTGCTGAGCTATGCAAGGTTTACCATGCTGTAAAGCATCACCAGTCGTACAGAAGTGTAGACTGCGGCGTGAAAGTGGACCGGGAGATTTTCAGTGACTCGCCCACAGCTAAAGGGATGACCTGTGGCCGAACAAAAGCCAAGGCATTGTGCGAGAACGTCCTCGGGCCCTATTCTGTACAGTTACATACCGACTACATAAAAGAAAACAACCTACCCTTTTCCGTGGCAACCGACGCCTCAAATAAAGGAACGACCAAGTGTTTTCCCATTGTGGTAAGGTATTTTCACTTTGATGAAGGCATCCAACATGTCCTGTTGGATTTCTATAGTGACAGCAATGAAACGTCACAGGCCATAACAAACCAGCTGCTGGCAAAACTTGAGATGTCTGGCTTAGAAGTGAAGAACATGTCTGCATATGCAGCAGACAATGCCAGTGTCAATTATGGCAAACATAACAGTGTGTATCAGAAGTTGAAACTGAGCCAAAAAGATGTGCTCCCTGCAAACTGTTTGGCCCATATTCTGCATAACGCAACCAGATATGCAGAAAACAGCCTTGATTTTGATGTGGAAAATGCTGTGCTGAAGGTTTACAGCCATTTCAGCATATCAGCAAGCAGAACAGTGCAATTAAAGGAATTATGTGAGTTTGTGGAGGTGGAGGAATGCAACCTGCTGCAGCATGTTGTCACCAGGTGGTTGTCCCTGCTGCCATCCATTGACAGAATCCTGAAATATTGGAAGGCCCTGACCAGCTACTTCCAGAGTGAGGGTGAGGGGGACTGTGCCAGAACTGTGTGGAGATGTTTTGGAGAGGAAAGCAATGAGGTGTCAGAGACATATTTTCTGTTTCTCAGCCATGTTCTTAAGGTGTTCTCCGACATGATCGAAGCACTTGAGGCACAATCCTTCAGCATTACATCAGTGTTTAAGGTAATGACTGAACTAAAACAAAAGCTAGAAAGAAGGATGAAGGACAGGTTCTTTGGGTTTACTGTTAACAGCAAACTGAAGCAGCTGCGCCCTTGCCAGTCAAAAAAATGTGAAGCAGATTTTCTGCTTTTTTATGAAAGAGCAAAGAAATACATCAGTGAAAGATATGACTTCTCTGACACAAGCTTTCATAGCAAAGTGGCCAAGCTTGGCCTCACAACTTCTGTGCCATTTGAAGACTACAGTGCTGCTGTCCAGGCCTGCAATCTGGACATTGATATGGATGGACTGTATGAGGAATATGCCATGGTGGAAGGTTCCTTCAGCTCACCAGAAATGGAAGGTTGCCACAGTGAGGAACGATATTTGAAACTGTTTTCCAAAGCAGATGTACCACTTGTGAATCTCAGGAAGGTCAGCGCCTATATTTTCTCCATCCCATGCAGCAATGCACACACAGAACGTGTCTTTTCAATGCTGACAACTGCATGGAGAAACGAGAGGAATCGCCTGGATGTGGACAGTGCCAAGGCTGAGCTGCAAGTGTGTGTCAATTTCACTTATCCCTGCACAGAGGTGTACAAGATGTTCATTGAAAACCAAAAAACTCTTGGATGCAGCCAGGAAAGAACAGAAGTATTGCAGATAGACAATCAACTACTTTGGTGAGTACCAGGGTTTCCGTTAGAAAAAAAATCTGCCGGTCAAAGTGACCGGCCGAGGTTTCACCTTCCGGACATTTTGATAACACCACGGTCAAATATTCCATCGTTCCTAATTAGGCTAGTGTAGAAACATTTGAAGTAGACTAGTAGCTTACAAAATGACAATTTGACACACAAAAATAATTTAACACATTTATTGGCCTTACTTTCAAATAATTACGTGAACACTTATTGCGCAAACGACCCTGTGCGTTATTTGCACGAGGTGCCCGAGTTAATTTTAAGAGACGTATCTGATGAACCAATCATCCTTCCATATATATCAAACAAATAAAAAATAAATACAAATATTTCTATTTAGTTTAATAAACTAATCCCCCTTACCCACATACAATTAAGACTTTTAACAGCCCAACAATAGGCTACACGTAAGTTATATCAACGGTCTTGACGTGCACCTGATATGGTGCGGTTTAAGTAACATTTTAAATTAATAGGCATGAGGCCATCAAATTATTCATAGGCCTACACTGCCTCGTAGCCTATAATTACACTACTTTTTACGGTTTTTGGCAGTGTTGAAATTGGCAGCTGCCGACATGAAATCGAAAGTTTGTAATGTCTCTCCACAACTTGCGATGCGCATAAGGCGCGTAACTTTGTTCTCTGAGAGGCGACTTGGCAGCAGCAGCAGCACCTCTCTTGTGAGTCGCATCTGGAGTCGTCGCATCTTTCAGAAAAAAACTTTTAAGGCTACTCTGCCTGGGACCGGCCATATTTTAACAATAGCCGACGTAGCCTATTTGTTTGTTAGCAGAAGACGCTAGCCGCATTCAATAAACAAAGTGGTTGTCATGTTTACGCTTTTCGCGGTAGAATCTTTGCTGCACGCAAACGCTCGTGGGCCAATCACACGCCATACACCTTCCGATGTATTTGTAGGCCTGTTAGGTTAAATTATTTTATTCTAATAGGCTACTGTGTTACTACATTAGACTTAGCCTAAATGGTAGTATTATTCTGAAAATCAAATTGAGTTAGATAGAGGGATTATTAGTCAATTTCAAACGGACACTTTGACCGGTGAGATTTCATTTTCTCGTGGTGAGTACACTAGTCTTATGATTTCACTGATGGGCTACATGGAATATTTATATTTATTGGGTTGAAAACAATACAGATTTTTGAAGGTTGATAACAGTATTCTTGTTATGTTGTTATTTGTACCAGTCCCTGCAGGATATAAACAGGCCCAGGCGCAGTGGGGGCTTGGAAGCCATGATGTCAGAGGTGCTGTTGTCTCCTGAGCTGCTACAGCGGGTGAATGTGGAGTTTGCTTAAATACAGGTGGACTGCTGCACACACACACACACACACACACACACACACACACACACACACACACACACACACACACACACACACACACACACACACACACACACACACACACACACACACACACACACACACACACACACACACACATATACAGATGAAGACAAGTCCCCAAAAGACTGAAGCACTTTAGAAATGCTATACTTTTTGAGCTGTTGAATGTAAATGTTTTTTTTGTTTTTACAATCTCCTTTGTTGTTTACATAAAAGGTTATTTATGCTTTTCAAAAAAAGCATTTTTGTATTATTATGTATGTTACCTGTTATTTGTTTTTTACATTCAAGTCCACACATGTTATGCTTTGTGGCACTCTGCACTTTAAAAGATTCATCTCAGTGGTCAGTTTTTGAACACCACAATGTATTGAATAAATACAAATACTGTGAACAAACTCTTTTTGACTTTTCATTCATATTTTTTCCTATTCAGCTACACAAACATCATCTTTAAACCACACAAAATTGTACTGTAAATGAGAGTATACCAGAGTCCTATGTACACCATAGTAATTTATTGATATGCCGCATAATGTCCTCCTTTTTGGTGTTATGGAAATGGTCACCCTATGCTGGGCTCTGCTAAAAATACGCGGCTGGTCCATTTTGGACGGAGACGCGAGGCGTTGCAAAGCGCCGGGCAGGAAGTGGAACGGCCAGTCTCTGCTTGGGTTATATGGCAGCTCTGTACTTTGTTGATGTCTGGTCAGTTCAGGGCCCAGGAGGGACAGAAGTTCATCCATCTGCTCTGCACTCATCCTAAAATATTGATGATGTCGTTGGCTGTCCAGCCTCAGCTCAGCCACAAGGTGATAAAAATCACCTTGTTGTCTCCTTCACTAGTTGAGGGGGTGCACCCAACCATAGTCTTTCAAATAGGAGAAGAAATGCCAGCGTTCTCCTCCTGTTTACAGGCACTGTGTGTAAAGTATATAGAATTATTATGATGATGAATTCATTTTTTTTTTACAACTAAAATACAGCAACACATCTTTGATTCATGTAGTTTATAACTGGACTATTACAATTCTTATACAATTTGTCTGTAGGCTACAACACAACAACAATAACAATAAACACAATCTAAACAGACACAAATAAACCATTTCACTATGTAGCCTACTACTTTCTTGTAGAAGTACAAATGTCCAGGAAATATGACCAAATCAACAAAAACTGCGAGCCGTGCACGCAAGACGCTCTGCTTCTGAAATGCTCCCGGTGGGGTATGACGCCGTTCGGAGGTCGGAACAAAACCGCGGCGCAGACGCACCCGGTGTAATCCCGGCGTAATACAAACACAGAGCTGCGCTAGGGGATTCAGTTTGCGACTGTATATTGTAGACCAGGGGTGTCCAAACTTTTTTCACCGAGGGCCACATACTGAAAAAATATATGGAGAGCTGGGCCACTTATAGAGGTGAATATCGGCTCATAAGTTAAGTTATAAGTTAGCAAAACAAATCAAATGTAGGTGAATAATGCACGATACTTTCAAATGGTTTAAGGAAAAAACAGCCTACATCCCGTCTGTCTTTAGGGTTTCATTAACTTTGTTGGCAGCTCATTCCTTAAAACAGAAGCCCTCAGATTGCTGATAGGAGTAAATTATGAAGGTTAAATTTCAAGCTTGTTATAGAAATAAGTTATTGGGCTTTTTTTTTATCTACTAAGGTTTGTTAGAAAGTGTTTTAAATTCTAAATGACTGAATTTATTTGAAAATTGGGCTCATTAATATATTTTAACATATATATTTGAGAAGTACAATACAAGACAAGCAAAAGCTTAATTTGTGGGCCATATTCCATTATACTTTTAGAATTTGCTGAGGGCCGATTCAACATGGCCTGCGGGCCGTAGTTTGGACGATAGGTCGGGACGTGTCACATGGGCGGGACGTTGCCAGGAGTTTATTGTAAAGCCAGCCAACATTTCCGATATAAAATCATATCGGCAGCAAATCTGGATCATCTCGTTTGTACCCCCATTTTTAGGGATGTGGGTAAGGAGGAAAAGAGAGAGGGTTGTATTTTCTGACACTTTGTGAGTCTCCTTACACACCGGGGACACATATTTATGTATACGAGACATCAAAAAGTGCATTTTGCATAATAGGGGACCTTTAAGATACATTTGTAGAAGAGTAAAGACGTGCCTGTAAATTTTTAGTTCTAGTTCTGATACAATTAGGGAGTTTGTGTATCAGTCAATACAACTTTCAAGATCTTAGTTTTGCCTTGATTGTTTATACAGAGTATAAAATGCCAAATTCCATCTAGTTTAGCTTAAAATAAAAACACAAGGCTGACTCATTTTCAATGTCAGATAACACAAAAGCAAACATATCTCACAAGCCACTGATGAACACTTTGCTCTAGTTTTAACACCTAAACAAGCCATGTTTTTGCCTTGTTTTTATCCATCTGGATAAAGTCAACTGCAGGTGAGAGTTCGGGGGAGCAGGTCTTGGTACGATATCACTGGTAAAATCTCTCAGCAGGGCTTTGAGCTGATTTAGATATCCGGCATTCCGATTTGTTAAATAAGTAACAAGACATGAGTATAAAAAAATATATATATTTTTTACCATAAAAGTAAATACAGAAGCTGCAAACTTTTCCTGAATGTCAATGAGCAAATATTAAAATGGCAGTGTCTATGCAATTTTTTAAAAGATCTGCATCGCAGTATATGGAAAGAGAGATAGTAATCATAGATGTATCTGCTTAATAAGTTTGGTTTAATCAATAAGACATTTGGTTCATAAAATGTCCTGGACATAACAAAATGTCTTGTTTTGTCTGATCGACAGCTCAACAAACCTTAAGATATAGCACCAGTTCACATTTAGAACCCTGAATCTAGGACAGTTTTGTTTATGAAAATGGTATAATCCATTAATCTGAAGGTTAATTAATCCATTATTCTGTAAAAGACGACAAGATAGCGAGGGAGACTGAAATAAAGGAGGCAGAGAGGAAACACAAACAGGTGCTGATTTCAAAGGTAATGGAGGCTAGACTGCTTTTCAAAAAATAATTGAGGGCATTGCTAGAAATGTGACTTGCTGCTATTATTTTGGTTGATTACCATACGCCTTTAAAGCCGGGACATGCTGGGTTGCATATCCTATTTGCAATCTGCATAATACTGACAGGTAAAAAATAAATCACTCACAATGGCAGGGAGACTTCTTTCTGCTCTCATTACCGCTTCTCATTACAGAACAGAGTTGAAGTAAAATATAGTATCTGGTTTTTTTTTAAGATTGAGGAATCGAATTGGGCCCTTGTCTGCTTCTCTGCTTTTTTTTTTTTACAAAGTTAGACATTTTCCTCTCCTTAGAAGAAGTCACTTGCTGTCAGTCAGTCAGAAAAACAACCTTAGACTAAATCTCAAGTAATATAATCCACTGCATTGAACATGAGCCTTAATTATTTCTCAGTTACTCCTGAATGATGATCTGCGTATACCTGACATCCAAAGAAGGACATAAAGGTGAGAGGAAATACACACAGCTTCTTACATAATAGGCCCATCTAGCAAAAAGTATGCAAAAACCCTGCAATACATAAGATGTCTAGAGATGGTTTCTATAATGTTTAGTTTTGTGGAAAACATTTGAGAGTTGAGATTAAAAGTTCTTTCTTGACCTCAATCCTAATTTTTAAGCCCTTTATATGCTCAGTGAAAAAAAACATAACTTGGCCATCTGTTTTAGTGAGGTCACCAGATCTCATATTTTTCTTGGTAGAACATTGTTTCAATCTGAGTTTCTCAGTCCAAAATATGTACATGTGAAAAACAATCCAAATACAACTTAATATTCAGACAGGATTGAGAGTCTGGAGCCATGTTAGCAGCTCCATTAGCCTGTTGTAATGCAAAGCTATGCATTGAGTTAATGAATTAACTGTAATATACCTGTTATAGCAGGTATAATATAACCATCTTTAACATTTTAGCTTGTTAGCATGCTAACATTTGCTCATAAGCACTAAACACAAAGTACAGCTGCAGGCTGGTTGGAATTCTATAATATTTGTCACAAAGCATATTGGAACATTGGACCATTCTTTTTCTCAAAAGACGAGGCAATATTTGTATAATACCTGTGCCGATATTTCACTGAAAAGCACAAGTGTGAACCTAATGGTCGATCAGGGAACCATCGACAAGAAAAGGTTTTTACCATTGCATCCAGTAAATGTTGTATTTTACAGGATAAGTGAAACACATGAACTGCTGGTGGCTCTACAAAACAAGTCAGGGGATAACACAAGCCATTAGCTTTTGTCCTCCCAGGACCATTAATGTCTGTACAAGATCTTGTGGCAATCTGTCGATTATGTCTTGAAATATTTTGGTCTGGAAAAAAAAAGGGTTGCACCAAGCAGCTACTAGACCGACCAACACGTTGTCATGTCTACAGCCCAGTTACTAGCGCAGCTGATATTATACAGCAGGCATATTGGAGAATGTTTGGGAGGAATGCCAATGACAAAAATAGTTTAGACATTACTCAGGGGTCAGAAACTTCATATGACACTGGTAATATTCCTGAAAGGAGCAAGTTATCCATGAAAATATCACCTGCAGTGTAGTAAAAAAGGGTCTGCGGCATATCTACAATGCAGTGTATATTGATTTTCCAGCTCTGAGCCTGTGTGTGATGCTGATTCCATTTCTTATATTGGAGCCACTGGCCTTGAGGTAGTTTTTCGAACGTCCACAGTAACACATGAGAGCAGAAGACTACATCAAGAGATGCGACACGGTGCACGCTTGGTTAGCACAGAGGATTCAGAATCGAAGCTTGTACCCCGAGATGAGGATGCATGGGTACCTCGTAGAGAAAGGACTGAGTTAGGTATCTACTTTCATCAAAAGGCACACGTGAGGTAAGACTACACACACACAATCTATTGACCAACATCCTACCTTCAAATGATAATTTGGATTGTGAAAATGGGAGTTATTTTCTTTGCCACTCCATTTCTGAGACTTTGTAGGGCTTTTCTCTATGGTGATAATTATTTTTTCAATGTGTGCAAAAATAAATCAGTTCAACCAAAAGCAAATGAACCGTACTGAGAATTTCTAGGCTGCAGAACCTTGTTTTCAGTGTAATGCTGGTGGATTTTCTTGTGTTTGTTCTACAAAGAAAATAGATAAATATGCCCACATCACAACTACCGAAAATCAAAGGACACCTCTTTTGGTGTCCTATTTTGTCAAACAAATTAAAAGTGGCTTAAAAAGGTATACAAGACTAAATGAATAATCAAATCTTTATTAATTTTTATAATTATTCGCAATACATTATTGTGATGATTAATAATAATAATAATAATAATAATAATAATAATAATAATAATAATAATAATAATAGTAGTAGTTTTGAGTACTTTGATGTTTTTAAATGTGTGCCGTTAAGATAACTATACAATTTATTTTGTAAAACATATATTCAAAGTTGAGTACAAGGCTCAAATGTGACATACTATTCATCATACTGCGTGACGTTATGAAGGGTTGCCATAATCTCCATTAAAGGTCAGAAAAGACAAGGACATTGAATTAAATGGGTAAAATTCAACAGAAATGGAAATAATGATCTAAATTATTAATGCATTAGAATAGCAGTTTGAGGTTAGCTACTTATGACTTACATTTGTTCTCCTCTACTCCCCTCTTTGTCTCTGATTCCAGAGCCTATATCTCATTTTGCATTGTGTAGTTGTTGTTGTGCACCGATTGTTATTTTAAACCCTGTCAAGACACACCTCGTTTCCTCTTCTGTGACTCCCCTGTGATCCACCACCTGTCTACACAGCTGCGTGGCATGTACTGTACTGTATGGCGTTTTTTCCCTTGCTCTTCATCTAAGCTGTACGTTTCTATTTTTCCATCCTCTACATTTGAATATTTTTCTTGTTCCTACAGAGTTTTTCTCCGGTGCCTTGTTAAAGACTGTTAAGCATGCCTGACCAGCAAGTAGAGAGTTTTTTTTGCAAGCATCTGCTGCTGACTTCTCTCTTTTATTACAATGACTATCATGTATTCACGCCCTGACAGCTTTACTTGACAGCTGTCATACGGTCATGTCGGAGTGCACTACACCCACAAAGATGAGAGAGTACAGCAGTGACATGTTTATATGTTTATAAACTATATAACTGCTACATGCACAGCTATGCAATCCCAGTGATGCAAAGAAGCTCATGTTTAAATATATTTCCATTTATTTAATGCAACAAATGCATACGGTTTTTACACATAGGAGATATTCCATCAGCTGAATGAGGTTCACACACTGAGTGCAGGGTGCAAATTATGTTTTTATGTTACTGACAGTCCGAAGGCTCACCGCACTGTCACATTTCCCCAAATAAAATCTCGGGGAAAGTAATTTTCCAGAAAAGGTCAATAAAGTGACACAGGACCTGATCGAGCTCCTTTGATCAGACTATTTGCAGAAACCAGAAGGGTGTTTGTCTAATGTGTTGTCTCTGGGTGGTAATCTTTATAACAGCTTGTGTGACATTGTATGAATTCCACCCCAGTTGCCTAAATCCCTCGAAGTGATTTGCCATTAACCTTGAAATGGTGACAGACTTTTTATATGACAGTGGAAGCTTGGAGCAATTTTTCCCCGTTTTCCGCCTGATGAGGAAGCAAATGGCCAAGAGTCTTACATATGTCAGCATGCAAGGACAAATGTCAAATGATTTTGATTGCTAACTCAAAGGACACTCACAGCACGTTTTTACGGATACCGCAATGATTAATAATCCTGATTAATTAAGTTTCTTCAAAAGGGAGACATTTATGCATTACCTCAACAAGTATGGGCGCAAATTAATAGGTAGGTTTGCTAAATGTCAAGTTGTATTATTCATTCAGTGTCTTGTTGAAAACCAAAGTCAGAGACCATGTGGAAAGAAATGTAGATGACCAAAAAGTTTGTAACAATTTAATTCAATAAACTATGGTGTTAAGCCAATTTTGTCTGGTGTGGCTGGTATATTAGCTATAGGTAGATATAGCTTGTAATACATATTGCTCGGTTAGTCATTTATGACACTTTATTCATTTCAATTGTATGTGATGGATAACAATTGTATTAGTTTCATCACAAAAGGGAAACAAAAAGCAGCACATAATTTGTGTTCTAATTTCCATGTAATTGCTACTTGTGGCTAGAGCTGAGGCTGTTCCATAACATTGACATTGCCTCGCTTTAAAGAGGCACTCTGTACCCATAGAAAAATAATATGTTTTGCTGACAACACTTATCAATGGCAGTGTGGCAGTGACAGACGACTGGCTAGGTAGCTAGTCCTTCTCAGGAGCACATGGAGTTAGTCAACGTTTACCAATTTGCTCACTGCATGATTGAGTCAGCAACTTAAAACCAAAAAACACATTCTGGAATGCATCATTGGGAGCCAAATAGACATTCAACACCTGTTTTCAAAGTGTGACGAGTAAACTGATCTTCAAGTGTAAAATCTGCAGTTATTGACTATTTGAAATGTGGTTTAAAAAACAAGCGTACATCTAAATCCAGAAACATCAATTCCTGAAAATGATCCCCGTCAAATGAAATGAGGCAACACTCTGTGCCAGAGCTGCTATGAAGGTCAGTCTCTCAGAGTCAAGTGAAAGTCTGACCTTCACGGCTCTTGCACAATCAATAAAGAAATCTAATCAAGGAACGTTAGCCGGGGTTCAAAACTAAATTATGTCAGAATAAAGGAGCTTAGGATTTGTGGGCAACCTGTTAAATCAGGGCAGAATGTTAAGGATAATTTCATTAATTGGCAAGCACTTCAATGTTTGCTTCATCTGTTATACATTATAAGAACATTTGGGTCCTCTTAAGGGTTCTAGGTTGCTAATCATCCTTGAGTAATGCTTGCAGTTAACCTTAAAAAAAGGCCACTTTGAAAAAGTAATTTCCAAGTACAGACAACATCAAAAGTACACCCATAATATACACTTACTATTGCACTAACATTGACGTGCATTTCACGGTTTTTGCATGCACACATTGAGAAGATTCAGCTTATATTGCTCAAATGACTGCAAGTTGGCTGTGTTTATTTATCAATTAGGCTGTCATGTACTGTACAGGATCCCCTCTGCTACAACCACCATCAGTCATGTCCAACCTGTCACCAACAGCAGCCTTTCTGCTGCCCTGAAATTTATGTTAGATGTTTCTTCATCACACTTTGTCATAGAAACTCAGGGTGGACCCACTGGATATAAAGATAGGTATTACAATAGCTGGGTATTACATTTGACAACCTCAATATTTTGATTTAGTATGTTGATTTTATGATGTGACTAATTTTGCAGTAATTAATGTGTTTCACAAATACTTCATAACTGGAGCAACGTTACTGGGCAGTACATTTTCTTTGAAGTCTCTGTATTTCGATGTCTTCACCAAGTTGGCGATAGGCTACATAGATGAGGTACACCTCAGGTTTTCTCCCAAGTGTAAATACTTTAAGCATGGTTTACTTTAGTTTAACATTGTATTTCATCATACCGTCAGTCTGCTGAGCTGCACATCCTTAAATAAAGGCAAAGCTCTCTGTCTACCGGGCCATCTTCGTTCCTACCCTCACCTATGGTCATGAAGGATGGGTCATGACCGAAAGAACGAGATCGCGGATACAACCGGCCGAAATGGGATTTCTCCGCAGGGTGGCTGGCATCTCCTTTAGGGATAAGGTGAGAAGTTCAGTCATCCGGGATGGACTCGGAGTAGAACCGCTGCTCCTTCGCGTTGAAAGGAGCCAGTTGAGGTTGTTTGGGCACCTAGTGAGGATGCCACCTGGGCGCCTCCCTAGGGAGGTGTTCCAGGCACGTCCAGCTGGGAAGAGACCGAAGGGTAGACCTAGGACCAGGTGGAGGGATTATATCTCTTCGCTGGCCTGGGAGCGCCTTGGAATCCCCCAGTCAGAGCTGGTTGATGTGGCCAGGGAAAGAGAAGTTTGGGGCTCTCTGCCGGAGCTGTTACCTCCGCGACCCTGACGGAAAAGCGGGAGAAGATGGATGGATGGATGTATTTCATCATTTGGTTTTGTGATATTAAATATGTTGGATCAGGATAAGCTTTGTATTCCACCAATACTTTGCAGCCTTAAAGCTTTAAACGGCTTCAGGGAAAGAAAGGGTTTTGGGAGAAACAGCATTGTAATTAAATGGAAAAGTACAAAAAAAAAAAAAAGATATAATCCTAAATCAAATGTTTGTCCCTCTATGGCATGACTTTTTACTTTGGGAGGAAAAGAATGTTTCACCATGTGTTTTAGGAGCTTAGGGGTCCTTGATATCATATCCATTTTAAAATGTGCCTCAGGGCAACAATGTGCTACGAGGGTATTGAAACACCAAGGATTTCTATAATTCAGAAGAAATAGTAAAAACAACTCTATATGAATTCAAAAGGTTTTATTTGAGAAAAATAAACAAAACTGGCTACAACATAACAGGAACACATTTTAAAATATAACAAATAACATTTCATGCATACATTTCATATTAACCAACGTGTGTGTGTGTGTGTGTGTGTGTGTGTGTGTGTGTGTGTGTGTGTGTGTGTGTGTGTGCGTGTGTGTGTGTGTGTGTGTGCGTGTGTCAGTGTCTCAGAGGCACACATTTAAAAAAAATAACATTTCATGAATACATTTCATTTTGACCAACCCAAATCAGTTCGTTTCTGTGCGTGGCTAACATTGTCACTCTGTGTGAAACCTCAGGAAGCAGCTGTTTGTGGATGTGAAGCGGAGGTGGATGTGAAGCGGAGGTGGATGTGAAGCGGAGGTGCACATCACCTTTCTTGCACTTGGCTTTGGGTGTGCCTGTGCACCCTGGTACCTTGCATCTCCCCTTCTTTTCATCCATTATTATCCAGTGGGCCGTGGCATCCAGGCGAACATCAGGGACTGGAATTGGAGTTGCTGGTCCTTTTCTTCTCTTCTCCTCATGCTCACCAGCAATTGTGAAACTGGGACGACCTCTCTTGCGTTCTGGACTCTTTCCACTCTTTTGCAGACCTTCAGCCTCATTTGTTCTTTCCTACTCATGCCTGCGCCTTCACAATCTCTTCTGTAAAGAAGCCAGGCGGTCACAATGATCATGTCTATGAAGTGAAACACCAGCCGGTGATACCACTTCTTGGATTTTGTTCTGGTACAGTGCAATCAGTGAGTCAAGCAGATCAACCCAACCCATATTTGTGTTGTATTCCTTTACAACAGCAGGGCGGGGGACTTTCATGTTACGCTTTTGCTTGCGATCCCACAAGGGGGACACTTGTGAACCAGTTATCGAAGAAGAGCTTGTAGTTCTCTTGCTTAGGTATAGGCTGAGCCAGGCGGAGGATACCATTTGCACTTGCTCCCACATCTGCTAGCTCAGGGGGGTGTACCGCTCTCCCTGTGTACATTTCGAAGTTGTGCGGGACACCATCAGAGCCAGCCAAGAGGAGTATTTTGTAACCCTATTTTTTGGGTTTTGATGGCAGGTATTGCTTTAGTCTACTTCTCCCCTTGAATGGGACCATCTGCTCATCAACTGCCAGCTTCTCACGCATGGGAATCGACTTCAGTTTGGAGATTAGGTGAGTGACAAGCGGTCTGATCTTGTATAATGGATCCTTTTCTTCCTCCTGTATGTTTTCATTGTTGCTGAAGTGAAGGTATTTTTTAATGGCCTCCCATCTATTCAGGGTCATGGTGTCAGCTACTTGGGATACTCTGCAGGCTTTGTTCCAAAACATGCGGGTCCTTGGTAAACCAAACAGTGACATGTACACAACAGTTCCCAGGAAGTGCTCTAACTCTTTTGTTGTGAGGTTTAGGGGTTTGTTCCGGTTATTTTGCATTGCATATAAATTTGACAGCTGAACAATAACTTCTAGAATGTCTCCAGAAAAAAACTGCCTGAAATACTGGAGCGGGGACATGATTTCATCGCTTCTTAATACCCCCTGCCATTCTGGGTAAGGATTGTATGATGGATTGTGGACTGTTCTCCACCGAGGTAGGCTTGGATTACCAACTTCGGCTACATCTTCATGTTCCTCTTCATTGACAGACTCAGTGTCATTTTGAATAGAGATGCATTCTCCTAATAGAACACAGGAAGCAAAAATAGAAACACACTTTTGAATGTGTCGCCTCACACAGTCTAGTATTCACCATAGTTATCTGACATCAGGCTTTGATCTTTGAACACGACTGTCGATCATGAACTAAATCAACCCAAGTTAGCATTGGGAAGCGCACCAAAGTTTCAAAGTCAAAATGTCTCTGAATTTTCTAGTTTACATTTTTCCTTCCGCTAATATGCTTGCCAAATAAACACACAAACACACTAGTACTCTGCTTAATGATACTGTATGACCCCTAACCTAACAATTGTCAAACCTGATTCAGGGATCCACTCTTACTGACTATCTTGACCTTCACTGTCCTCACTGTCACTCCCATCAAGCTCACTGTCCTCACTATCAGACGAAATAGCCCTAACAGCCTGATCGTGTCCCTTCTGCCTATAAAAGGTTTTGGTGTCCATTTTCCTGTAAATATCAGTAGATAGTAAAGACTAGGTTTATAATTTTACAGCTGAGCACATTTGCACTCTTGCATGATACTGCCTGGAAAAAAGTGGTCTAATGGCACAGTGTTGCCCTGAGGCAACGGACATAAAAACACAGTTTTAGCAAATGAATAAATACATAAGTCTTTAAAAAATCAAATATAGTTATTTATGTATTCATGCACATGCATACATTTTTTATTTAAAGTTGTATACATTTTTAATATGTTAAAAAGTGAAATGTATCTTACCAAGCGGTGTCGCTGTGTCCCATGTAGCTTTGCTTGCAGAAAGGAATGCTCCAACCCCAGACAAAATACCACACCCACATCATTCCTTCATTTTATTGGACACAAACATGTCTGGTGACATTGCATGTATTTTAAAATATTCAAATATTTAAAGGGCCAGTGTGAGGTCGAAAAAAGTGGTTTGTTGACTGAGGGCAACAGTATGCTATAGAGGGTGTTAAAGTTTGTTGTTTTTTATTTCTGTAATGTATTGCATTATTTATGTATTTCAATGTGATTTGTGGGGCTAGATTTAGAAAAAGAGAGCAGAAAGAACAGTCCATCTGTTGTTGGAAACGGGGTACCTCCTTTGTTTTTTTAATATGATTTAAAGTTGGACCAAAATGGAAGATTTACAATGTTTTCTTTTTTCCAAATGTTTGTTCTCTTAAAACAATTGAAACTGATTTGGTCTGGAAGAGATGCAAAGTACACACAAAAGAAAACCCTGGAAAAAACCGACTTCTGTGTAATCAGCAGTTTGAAATGGAGCCATTACTTGTGGTCCCATGTAAAATGGCATCACAATTTCCAAGAAAGCCCAAGAGCTAATCATGCAATTGTCGAACCTAAAAACATCTGCAAATCCAGTTTAAAAATGCATTCATATCTTTGAAAAGACTAATCCAAAAAGCCTCAATCCACCAGCATAGGCAGATAGCAGCAGTGCTTTGGTTAGATTCACTCCTGTGGAAAATCCTTTGCCTTGCCCGTGGCAGATTGATTTTAAGGATCATTTAGGCCGGAGCAGTGGACATTTCACCTTGGTAATGCAGTTCTTAGGTGAGTGTTTAGGTTTATTGGGGATCCGACTTGGTATTCATAGCCGGGTGCATTGCCATGCATGATAAGAGAGTGAGCAGTGTGCATGAGTGACAGATGTGAGGCAGTACTCGTTCAACAGCCCGCTCAAGCGGTCAGTAAGCTTACAAGGTTCCAATTTTCACACATCTGCCTATGACCAGGAGACTGAGCCGGCGACTTGGTATTTCTGTCACATTCGAGGCATCTTGTCGTTTTCATCAGTCTTCCAAAGCAGCCACTCTATCAAGAATCTCCTTTGCTGCTTCTCTCCAGCTCCTTGAACAGAACTCCTCTATTAAGAGATCGTCACTCCAGGGTTCTTAACTAGGCTAAAGCATGTGATTTCATTGGATTCTGAGAGATAGTCAACACACTATCAGATAGTCAATACACATTTTGGAGCAGCGCTGAGCATCTGATCACAGTTATTCGAGGTGTGCAACATCAAAGCCTCTACTCAAGGCAGGGAAAACTATTTTGCAGATAGAAGAGAGCACAGAGGCAATGATTTAAAATCTAAAGGGCCAATTAATGTATCTCCTGCCCAACAGTTTCTCATTTTCTCTGCTCATATATCCATTTACTACTGTTTGCTCAGAACACATATTGGCCGTTTCCCCCTCTTCCTTGGGCTAGATTTTCTTTGAAGTCACTGTATTCGATGTCTTCACCAAGTTGGTGATATGCTACATAGATGAGGGAAACCTCAGGTTTTCTCCCAAGAGTAAATACTTCATGGTTTACTTTAACATTGTATTTCTTCATTTGGTTTTGTGATATTAAATATGTTGGATCAGGATAAGCTTTGTATTCCACCAATACATTTGCAGCCTTAAAGCTTTAAAGGGCTTCAGGGAAAGAAAGGGTTTTGGGAGAAAAGGCTTTTTATTTAACTCTTAAAAGGAAGAGTTACAAATAATGTATAACCATTTATCCCTAAAATTAAAATAGAAAGGATAAAGAGATGAGGGAAACAAAGAAACAGCTTTGCACACTAGTAAGCACACAAGTATAACATTAATCTAACAAACCATGTTTAATATATTAGAGCTACAATTCTTAGACGATTTATATTTTTTCAGATTTTCAGACTTTGAAAAAGCAAGGCAAATCGGTCAAACTAGGCTCCGGAAAACTGACAGTTCAAACACAAACATGTAATAGTCAGATTAAGCAGTTTAATGATGCAATTTATCAAGAGTCGCAGCCCAAAAATAAGATCATATAAGCCCTTTACCTTGTTTGTCTTCAGTGATGGTTTAAAGATACTTTCAGTCTACTTAGCAAGCAGCTGCTCAGTTCCCAGCTGGATAAAGTGCGGGAAGTAGCAGGTATGAAGAGAATAAATATGATCACACTCATCTGATAGTGAAGATTACTGTTTGCAACAATTCACACAAAGCCGGGTGCACTTTGGATTTCAAGAAAATGTTGTATTTACGGTTTGTTTTGTTCTCTGCATAACGATGATATAAAATAAACTCAATCCAAGAAGTATTTTTTTTCCCATATTTATTATAGCATAGACTTGTGAACATTTTGTGACAGCCATAATTGATTCTGACACATTGATATCTTCAGCAATAATACACTGTCAACATTTACAAACAAGACAGTGTTTCAACTGAGAGCAACAAACTTAAACTCTCTTTTGTTTTGTCTTCTTCTGTCATATTCTTTGAATATTTTAATGCATCATTCAATCTTTTGTTTTATCCAGTTCCTTTTGGTCTTTAACCAACACGTGTGTAGCCCTAAAGGTTTAAAGGCTACATGAAAAAGAGTGTTTTGCAATTATTTGACAAAAATCTGCCTCTTGAAGCGAAGATATAAAACTGAATTTGACTTGTGTTTAATCAAAAGAGGAACAGATCTTGAAGCTCCATTAAAATATAACAGGTCTTGGACATCATTCATTTTTCAGAATGCCTCTTGGACATCATTCAGTTTTAGAAAAGAGCTGCGTAATAATAATAAAAGTAATGGCACAAAGATTTCAGAGGACTTGTCAGAGAATAGGATCTTCAAGCTTTGTTCAATGCAGCCTGTTTCTGGTAGCTGCAGAATCTAACATCGATAATAAACAATGCTTAAGACAGCTCTTTCTTTCAAAATTCATTACAATTCATCCCATGAGAAACTGCCACATGTCAATCCACTGCTCTTGGTAAAAAAATATTCTGACTTTACAAAAACTTAGTCAACCTCAAAGTTGGAAGCACTGCTGAGAAAAGTCAGATTTTTTACATTATGCTTAATACTGACAGCTTTGATGTGACTTGTTTTAAAGCAGCAGCAGCAGCATGTACCAATGGATGTGTTTCTGCTTTGCTTCCATTATACTGTCAGCTTTGGATTTCTCCAATTAGATATCAATTATGTCACTAAAACCTGACGCTATTGGCAAATGCTCCTCGTGTTGATTTTTTCTGAGATACTTTGGAATAAAAATGTCATTACTATTCTTGCTAAATTCAACTTAAGCTTATGAGCTATTTCCTACCAGTGGTCAAGAAAAAAAGATGCAGCCAGCTGGTTTGTTTTAACCTTAAAACATCAACATATTGAGCTAATTTGCATTTTGTTTCATGCCAATCCAGACTGTTAAAATGCATCTATACATACGCAGGTGGCCTTCATATGATAACATTTTGGTCTCAATCCCAGTTAACACAGTCTTAGTATTCACTTCCTCTTATCCTGTGTTTGGTTTCATTAAGGCCAAACAAACACAATAATAGCTTTTTGTAAAACCCTGAGGGAAGCAAATGAAAAGCTGCAATGCAAGGCAGGCCGTTCCAATTAGCTCTATGAAATCCCTGTGAATGCTGACAGCTGGATATTATGATGGATACTCTTGATATTGAACATTCCCAATCCATATAAATCAATTGGGGGCCCAATTCTGGCCCGATTGGTCCAATCCCCCTAAGTCACCCCAGAGTGAGTGTTTTTCTTTTCTTTCTTCAGGACGATGAGTAAAACCAAGCATTCCTCCAGGGAGGTCTAGATGATGTGCCAAGTACAGACAAGGGGATAATTAACTCAGTTTTTCCAATTAGGACAAAACAATCCGCTGAGGATACAAGTAGGGGGAGCATAAGCATGCAAGCGTCAGTATGGGAGGAGGACAGGGACAGGCAGACAGACAAATAATGAGGGTAAAATACACAGGCTAATGATAAACACAATCAAATGCCACAATATGGCATTGATGCTATGTTCCATGCCTTTATGCATTATTTACTACAGTATGTCATTTTACATTTTGAAGAATAATAATCCATTTTCCTTCCTGGTGTCAACATATCAGGAGAATTTTACCTCTAATAGAGTAAATGCATAATAAATGCGAAGGATTCAGATTAAATAAGTACACATTTACTTGTTTTTTCAGTCAGTATCCCCTATAGTGTGGCAACCAGTGCCATTACGTAAAAATGGAAAAATGTGGATTTTCTCCAGTTAGATGGAAACCTACACTACTCAAATAAATAGTTCCACTGAAGCCAATGTGTGTTACTTTCCCTAAATAGACTCTGCAGACCACTGAATGTCATAGCACTTCTTCTAGTGGCCCGTGAGATTTACTTCAGTGTAGCCTTTATTTTGCTAAAATCACTATAAAACCTTAAGAAAAAATACGTTACGGATTGATAGTTCAAGCACAGTACACACTGATCTTTTGGGTTGGGTTTTCATTGCACATTGAGGGGGTTGCAATCATTTTAAACTGTTACTAATGGTATTATTAAACCAATTGCCCTGCTTCCAATCTTTGCCATTGTACATCGCATCCCTTTTAGCCTATGTCTTGTGTAATGATATCGCTGAGAAGGCTCAACTGAGGTCAATCTGATTTAGCTGCTACTGCTAAGCTTTTAGAGGAAAATAGTAAACTGAGGAATACAACTATTTGTCATTCTCTGCCAATGCTCTTTTCTTCTTCTTAGCAAGATACCAAACACATCCGCAATCGTCATGTGGTGCAAGGACAATTTCAAAAGAAAAAAACACACTGAATAGGATTTGCTTTGTTTCGAACATGTTATCCCAGTCTTAGTTTCTCCACAATTACAGCGGTGCTGGCAGAGAAATGAGCCTGACATGGAAAAATGGACAGTCTCCATATTTATGGTTTTAAGACAGAATAGAATAGAATGCAGCTAGCAAGTGTTAAGCAAACATTAAAAGTAAACAACACAACTGTACAAACCAGACCTAAATGTTGAAGTACGCCCCTCTTTCTTTTATACATGTATCAAATAGAAACAACCCTGTGTTTTATGTGTTATAGTTTGGACAAGCCTCATGAATACTGGGTGAACTGCTCAAGCATGTATTCTGTTTATGGGCGGATTGTTTATGAATACTGGACCTGTGCTTCATTTCATCCACTGACACTGATTAATTTATTCATAGATATTTATCTTCATATCCATATCTAGTGACAGTGGCTCAAGGCAGATGGTTCACAGTCATGAAAACAAATTAACGTGCAAAAATCAGCAACTATGAGGCTTAATGAGAAAGCTTTTATGTTCTAAACGTTTCTATTACTTACTTTCTACATGAGGATTAGGGAGCACTGTTTTTTGTTTTTATTAATCCAAAGAAATGTAGGAAATCCCCCCAAAATCCAAGTGAAAACATGTATTTTCACAGAGCTCACATTTTGATTGGTTTATTTTCCAGGGGTTCTCAGCATATGTGATTCTATCAATATTTATTTTATGGAATACAACATGTGTAGATACATTTCAATTTGTAAAAACACTTTGTAAAAGTCATAATTTTGGATTAAACCCAACAGTGAAATGTGTGAAACTTTGATTTGATGTCTGAGTTTTTAAAGATGTTGTGTACTATAAGGTTCTTGAACCAGAAAGTGTTTTAATAGTGATAACTGCAATCCAGTAAGCAATACTGTGATCCAGGCCAAACTAATCTCATATCAATACTTATTCAATATTCAAGCTTTTCAGCTGCATAACAAATCTGCATAATTATATCACAATAAGTGCATTTTGTGTGTTAGTATTACACGTGTTGTCTATTTTCAGTCTTTATTTGCCCAGCGGTAACCAAAACAGAGCATTTAACAATGCCAAGTTACGCAAAAAAGGTCAAATATGGATCTTTGAAAAACACTCACTTTTA
Source organism: Eleginops maclovinus (assembly GCF_036324505.1). Classification (NCBI taxonomy): domain Eukaryota; kingdom Metazoa; phylum Chordata; class Actinopteri; order Perciformes; family Eleginopidae; genus Eleginops; species Eleginops maclovinus. The sequence continues at coordinate 25,747,057 of NC_086352.1, forward strand.
ACTACTGTAAGTCTTAAACCTACACCGCTGAAATAAATAGTTCTTACTGGAGACACGTTCTGTTGCTTAGTTTCACTAAAAGGCTTTGTAGAGCACTGAATGTAATAGTTTTGTTTTCAATAGCAAAGGAGTTTCACTGATATATCATTTCTTTTTGCTATAATGACTACATACACACTTGAGAAAGAAGTATATATTTTGGAATTTGGTGTGGTGTGCAAAATGCATTATAACAGTATTGAATGTTTTGAGAAAGGAGAATAACTCCATGAGCAAGTCAAGGGGTGGTGAGTAGCTCAGACAAAAGCAAACAATAAATATATGCACAAAACCAAGGTTGTGCAAGGTGAGCCATACTTGTTGCCATACTTGTAAACTATCATAGAATAATTTTGCTTCATTCAAAGCATTGTTGGATAAACCAGTGCTGATTTGTTTCAGAATATGGAGAATATTTTCTTCGCAAGACATGAAGAAAGAAATGGTGGATGAGATATTGCATTGTGTTCCAGGAACTGGTGGAAAGTGAAGCTTTTTGATAAATTCTACCAATACGTTGGTCACACCTGAGCAGATAGGAAGCATGTTAGGTGGAGGGATCAGAGATAGCCCACTGATACATGACAGCGACACAACTTGAGAATGAAAGTAAAAATCTATCAGCCCGAGGGTTGAATGTTCAGTTACAACCTGTCAGTGTCACTGAGTTCCACTTCTTTAGTTGACGTGCTAATCAGTCACGCTTCTTTCATAGGGGGCATCATCCATCATTAAGAGAGAGAGACACTTATTCTGAAAACACATCAGATGTAAGAAATATAAAATAATAGAGAGCGAGAGATAGATGTATCTACATTTTCATGGCTGTTGAGTCTATTAATGTGTTTGAAGATAATGTGCCAAAACTGTTCCTGGCAACCGCTGTATGCTGCTTAATTAATGCTATTAAAGTCCCTCTATTTGTGTTTCTTTACATGACAAATGACCTTTGAATTCTGGTTATATCAGATTAATTGTTTTATGGTAGCATTGTATACTATCTGTTGAAGCATAGTTGTGAAACTGCCAAGTGAACACTAACATGTACCTTTATATACCCGTTATAATGATGTCCCTCTGTAGAACCTAATATCACAATTTATGTTCATGTGCATATCTGTTTGATTTTAAGATGCTATAGCTTTTGCATATATTTTCTATATACTCTGTACATAAACTGCTGTGATTTACAACCAAATAAATCAATAGATCAATATATGAATAAATCTGGGGCTTTCCCTTTATGAGAACCACAATGGTGCAGCAGAGTTGTGCTCTACTAAGACCACAACACAATGTCCAGTGAATACGAAAACAATGTACTAATTATTTTATTTTTTTAAATGAGGCCAGAAAAAAAACATTTCATGGTTTAACAATAGAAACATTCTCAGGAACCCAAGAAACTATACGTCTAAGTTCAGGCTGGTTGTATGTACAGACACCGCCACTATTACTTTCTGTTGGGTTTCCAATTTGAGTGACAGGATTGTAGAAATCCAATTTGAATCTTATTTCAATTTACCCAAATGTGGTGGCGATCAGATTTGCAAAAATTGCATTAGAGTTGTTTTGTCGACCGGACTTTCTAAAATCAATGTTCCCTGTGCTGTAGTTTCTACGATTTAATTCGATAAGATAATACACTTACCCCTGCTAAACAGAAACACACCCAGAATCCTCCCAATGAAACGTTAGCATTCAGGTGTTTTTGATTGCTAAATTGACTGGACTTTAGAAGTTCACCCTTTGGCTAATTCACTCCATTCCTGTCAAAATGATTGGCAGCAACATAATCACGCCTCCATCTCAGTGTTAAGATTGTTAGATATTTGAGTGTTGCCATAGTGACGGAGCCGTCTCTGAATCACAGAGTGTGCAATAAGTCCGCTGATCATTTGAGAGGTGTATAATCTGATCAGAGACTTTAATATCCGAAGGTAACACAACATCCATAGGTATAACATTTCATACAAGCCACTCGCAGTAACTCTATGAAGGGAGATGGCTCAGTTAAGTGTAATATAAGCTTCAACAACTTCAAAGTTTAATTTAATTTGTCAAGTTCATACAGCTCAAAATGGACTGCCAAGGGATATATTCCGGGGTGTACATTATGTGAACTACAATAGGAAATATGTTGTGTCATGTTGCTACATGATGGTGGATAAGTGGTTGCTACCGAGCGCAAACAGCTCAGCAGGAGCTCTGACACTCAACAGCAACCCTTTTAAAGAGAATCATTATCAGGCGCATGTATTTCTGTGCATGCACAGGTGGGTGTGGGTGTTGAAATGGCGTCATTGAAAATAAACAAAAAGCAGTGACATATACATTTAGTGACATAGAATTGCAACAACTACTTGAGTTGATGCAGGAAGATCACTTATTATTTGCACATCTCTTATTCATTCTTAAAATATCTTTAATGTTATATTTTCTTGAATGTTTAACAACTCAGTACAGGATTTATGAATTATAATAATTCTTCAAAATGTATATTGTGAGATATAAGAAGCACATAATTCATGATTCATATATGATTTTCTCAGCTCATGTGTGACCTTTTCCCCTGCCTTTTAAGCGGAGAGGAGCAGATTAAATGTTAATGCCATAGTAATATGGCAAAATATGCCCTTAAAAAATGAAGTGTTTTTATCCATCTGCTCAGATAAACATCAAAAGTCTGCTTTCCATCTGCTTAAATGTCACTTTATGTTGGCATTGTTTTCAGATGAACTGAGCACAATATTCTCACTTTCACTTTGCAATTAAACACTGACAATGTATGTTTTATGTGCCAACAAATGGAGACACCTTGAGTTTGTATAAATATGTTAATACTTGGACTTTTTAATTAATTTAACAACGCTCATAACATGTGCTGTCTTTGACCTATCTGATTTTAATCTGTCATCTTGTGTAAAATATGTCCCTGAGAGGACACGGTTTATTATTGGCAGTTTTTAATGTGGCCACATTATGAGATGCAGGACTCTTCCAAGAAGTCTGACAGGTTCCCCTTTTCACCTCTGATGCCTCCAGCAAAGTTTTTTTTTTGTTGGAACAGTTGTCTTGCATTTGACATTGTAAATCTCATTATGTAAATATGATTGATTGGGGGCACGTTTGAATCACCGGGCTGGACCGCGGGGTCGAGCTGATAAACTAATTCAAAGTGAAAATACATCTTTGTGAGGAGATGAAGGTGATGATGCCCTCGGTTCAAAGTCCCCGGAGGAGACACTATTCACTGTCAATGAATGTCTCAGTGGCCTTCCATTACATTATTCTTAAGGACAGCTGTCTACTGACACATAAATATGTACCCCCCATTCCCATAGGGGTCAGTGCAATCAATGCCCCGCTGAGGATTGGCTGTCACATTAGGTGTCGGGGTAAAAGCATCTTTAAGTGAATGAGGTAGAGTGGCTTGCCCAGGCTCAACAGGGGTTCTTGCTGTCTGAAGGACAATGCGGGTCACAGCCATTGATTCGAGGGGTTGTAACTGTTATTAATTAGGACCATGAATTGTGTTTATCAATGTTACTGGAAAACGGAGCGTCAATATCATAGTATGACACCCATCACTCAACCACAGTAACAAGAATACTCTGACAATTAATAAAAACGTAATTTGTCTGACGTTGCATATCCATACAACAAGTGCACAAAACTGCATAAATGAATTGCAGGAAAACAGACGTTCCTGTTGGAGGCGCCTGCAACAGGGCACCATATGTGCTTGCTGAGATAAAACGGAAAGGATGAGCATACCCCCTGTAGGTAAATACTCATCAGACCAGAGTATTGGCTGCTGTGTTACTAGATTATTCCACCATTAACTGCCAGTGCCAGACCCTGTCCTGCAGTCCTCTGATGAGTTTGGACCCTGGTGGGCAGGAAACGGGCTCAAAAAAATCCTTCCGCATCCCTGGAAGGAGCACATATGTCTTGTTTTCCGGGTAAGTAGCGAGTTAATTGTTAGTCTCGATTATTGTTTTAGGGACCTGCCTGGACAACACTGATGTAGCAACATTGTTTAAATGTAATTTTGCTGATAATAAAGGTACACCATTGGTGGTACATCACCACCAGACATATTCACGAGTTTTGCTTTTTATGTTGCTGATATATATAATATGCATGTGTAATAGTCCTGGCGGTACATTACTAGTTCAATATCTAGTTTTGAAAATCTGGTAGAATCACATGTTTGTACATATTTGATGGATGTGGACATGATTTTCTGATAAAAGCTGCACGGAAAAGTGCAACTGAAGTTACCTGCCAGCCAGGCATGCAGTATTCATGAACCACCATATTTTCAGTTTGCATGCTGTGAAGCATAGGCAGCCATGCTGTTCACATGACCCCCATAAAAAATTCAATTAGAAGCAATTCCATAGTCTCATACACAGCACACTGGATCGTTCAATGAACTTCAATGGAGCCGCCTCACATGCAATGACTTTTCATGCCCCAATGAAGATTTCATAATAGAAATTCAATAACTGACTATGGTTTAGTCACTGCAAAGATAAGTACTGTGCTCTGCTTGGAGATGTAGGAAGATGAGATGACATTTTCGGCACAAATACAGCATGTGTACGCCTTTCGCCAGGATACAGGCTCTTTATGACTGATGTGATTATGTTGTCACCCGAACGCTCCTATCTGCTGGTGTGTGTTACCAGTCAAACGGCCCATAACTCAGAAATCATGTGCTGCCTTTTCATTATGGTCTGGCACGACCCACTTGGCATTTGTGACTCTCATATTCTTCAATGGCGCTTGTGATGAATCACATCATATACAGCTTGGACCTTTCCCATTAAAGTTGTAATAAAAAGGGCTTTTGTTTGGCAGATTCTCCACAGCAGAATCCACCTTATTTAAAAAAAAATTAAAAACTGAAATGAATTAGGCTCACAATATATGTTTAATTCGAGGAAAAATGTAGCCTAACACTGTGCCAATAATTCTAGATTCCCCAACACACTTTCCTTTCCTCTAATCACATGAACTGTCATAATGGGCACAATGTTTGCACCATGGTGTGACAGCACTAGATTATGCACAAAGCAATTCACAGAGGATTGCTTTACCAGATACAATATGGAGTGCTTCACTGCTTTTGTTTTCGAAAAGCCATCTCAGCCACCCAGCGCTGTTTCATGCAGGAATACCTCAATGTACTGAAGCATGACACCAGAGATGCTGGCTACTGGTAAATGCAAAGACAACATCATGTGGAGCGAATATCTTTTACATAGACAATATCTTAAGATGTATCGATCCTTTAATGGAGGATTTTATGTAGCTTATAAATTCTACATTCTTTGTCAAAAATGTCGAGAAATGTTTGATAATGTGCCCATTATTGATAGTCAAATGCATATTGAAAAAAACATTTTAAAATGTGATTTTCTGTCTCTAAAAGTAAAAAAGTATGAGATACAAGTTACATTTATCTGTGTTAAATCAAGTGCCTTTGTGGGGTTGAAGCAGGATGTATTACCTGATAATGTCATTTCTGGAAACACTTTTTATATTATAATATATTATGCTGCCAATTCTGAGCGTCAGCCCCTTCATTAAAATAGAAATAAAAAAATAAATGAACCCATATAAAGGTTAACTCTAAGATGCACCAGGCTGCACATCTACTGAGTGTCATGGGGACAGCCGGGAGCTGTCAGACTCTCATCGCGGTAATGGGAAACCCCAATTAGTGACATTGTGCCAGGAGAAGAGGGCGACATCAACATGAGGCAGATTTTCTCTCAGGCTGCAGGTGCCTGAGAGAAAATCTGCTTTTCCTGTCTAAATACAGTGAAGGCAACAACTCATTCAATATGCCACATTCATTGGGTTAGATTTATAGATGAACAAAATGACTGTTATGGACATTTAATATAATTTCCCTTACGATATATCTTGTTTGTCTTGATAAAGGTCCTGCTGTTATGTGTTCTTCTATTACAATCAAACAGACTAACAGTAGACGCACATGAAAGTGACCCTCTTCTAGTTTCTGTTCCTTCTTGTTGCAGCACTGGTTCCTATACCTGGTAGGTTTGTCTGAACTGCCTCTCTGTCAACCATCCTCAAAGCTCCTCAAAATTCTGCTACTTTCTCTGTCCTCTCACTAATGCGCTCTACTCGTTCTTTCAGCTTTTTTAGACATTCCTTTGCTTTCTGCCAGATACATCTTTGATAGACTTAAACCTACACTGTTCTTTCATTTATATACCTCTCCTTTTCTGAATATGTTTCATTCTTCAGGGGCTCAGTTCTTATCCTCTGTATATCCAGACTCATTGTCCTTGGATGACTCTTGGAGTTACCAAAGTGTCATTCCTGTCATTGTTTGCACTGCATCATCTCACCTCAATCGTAAATAAATGGGTTTGCATCTCTTAACTGGCCAGTGGTATAATTTGTGAATAATTCCACAACCAAAATATAATGGACTGATTGTATTTTGTGATTTGTTTGTTTTGTAAAATGTCTGAAAAAAATGTAATATATAAATGTGTGCTAAGGGTACTAGCACGTATCAAGTCCTCCATAATGCACAGCGGACACTGTTATTTTGTCTCTTGAATAATGTCTTTATAGATGACGTTGTGCACTTTGTGAATTTAATTTGGAATTTCATTCTTCAATTCATGCAAATGGTCCTTATACAGTAGCATTTATATTGTATAAAAGGGTAAATACTATAAAGATAGCATGCACCTAATCATAAAAGTGGCCAAAAAATCAATGTTTAGTTGTTTTGAAGTCACATGGTTTTGTTATAGTGTTGCATAGAGCAAAATTGCATCAATTAATATCGCATTAAAGAAGATTTAAGATTTTCGTCTAATAACAACGTTCTTTTGTATCTGTGAGGCTTGTCAACAACCAAAAAATAACAGTTTTGAGATCATAGAAAGTTTATTGTAAATGTTTTGTTTGTCAAATCACGGCACGACAATTAAAAATGTCTGAAGAATAATCAAACTTTAGGCATCTGAACTACCTTTTGTTTTTCAAATAATCTACTTTAAGTACTAGCAGAGCTGTGTGAAGATTAATATTGATGCTTAAAAGCTACTGATAAGAAAATCTATGTCATTTCAAGTGTTATGTTGTGTCATTAAGAAAATACATCATACAGTGATGGGACATTTTGACCGTTACATCATTTCAGTTTGAAAATCCGGACCTGCTGGTTGACCTATGTATCATTATAGAATGCCCTACACCTGCAACATTTAAACATGACCACAGAGCAGGTCACTCTCCAACCACACAATTACTGCACTTCTTGCTTAAGGTATCGCCCTATCCGCTCTAACTGTTGGCCCACTGGAGGGCCGTGACTTGAATGCCAAATATGTATCTCCGCAGTAACAACCCCAGTTAGGATTCTGCAGTGCAAACAAAACTACCTTTACCTGTCAGAAATAAGACCTCAGCGCTGTCACAACACATTACCATAGTGAGCAGGGTGAGAGTTATATTCCTTAACTATTACAGAGGATCTGATGTAACTATAGAGTGTGCTATGAAATTGGGGCTAAAGGCGATGAAATGTTTGCATGCAGGAGAAAAGGTCACAGTGGTCTTATCAAGTGTTCGACTCCTGTCAGGCGTTTCATTAAATTAGGCCCAAGATACCTTCACCAGCCTATGCACTTACATCATCTCTGAGTTATCTGTATTCATAATATACATGCACACGATTCGAATGTATCATGTCTCTATAGCACCGTGGATATGTTGAGTGCAGCCCATATATGTGTATGACCAGATGACCCCGTTAGTTCCCTGAATTCTTCATATTTCATCGGCAAATTACGAGATCTAAGGTTTGAGCACTGTATTTTTTTCCTGTCAGTCCAATTTACTGGTTCCGCTTTTCAGGCTACTTCAGAATCCGGCTTGTCAAAAGTCTTAAAAATAAAAGCTTCCTGAACTATGTCTGCCCTTTTCCAAGTGATACAGTGTTTATTACTACCGGAGGAATTGCCACGGTTTTAAATGCCAGTCGAGTGCAAGCTCCTTCTTAACACATAATACATGTGGAGGATCTCTATGCTTCCTCAGTGACAGTCCTGATTGTGTGTGTTGTCATAGTCCCCGTCATTTTTAGGAGACTGAGGACTTTGCTAAAGCACATCTCTGCAATAACCTTGCGTCCCATATCCATTGTTGTCCTACTTGGACCTCTTCCTATCCTTGATTTCCTCCACCAAGAGATCTCTGCATCTTCAGAATGACAGATTTGGGCATTGTTAAACAATTACGATACCAGTACCAATATCCTAAAGTGAAAGTAAATGAGCAAATAACAAGTTTCATTAAATCGAAGAGCTCTTGCGCTAATTGGGTGCAAGCAAAACCGTACAAGGAGTCAGGACTGATTGCAAACATAATTGAATAGTTTGACTGGGTATGTTGCAATACTACTTACTACTACTGGATTATTTGGGTCAATACCAATATCTTAAATATGTATTGAGTCCCGATACCAAACCCTAATTATGACATATTTGCTTTTGTGACTGAACAAATTCACCCCTCAAATCTTTTGCCTCAACTTCACAATGTAATTGGCCCCTAACATCTAAAGAGTTCTCTCTAGACTTGGGGTTTTGATCCCATAGCAAGGAAACATTGAAGTGGTGGAAAATATATCACTCAGCTTAAGTAGACCAGAGTCCTGTGCACAGTACAACTCAATGTTTAGACTTGCTTGCTGATTCACTGCGTCTTACCTTTTCCTTTCATCTGCATTTTTTGTGTTGTGAAGTCTACAAACTGATTGTATTCTCCTGAGCTTAGCATTCCCTTAGCTGACCTGACGTGCATGTTCTTGGCATTAAATCATACATATAGTGAGGTGCAGCAGTAAGCAAAGAAAACTGACTTTTTAAGAATCCCTGCCTTTCTCCCCTCCTTGTTTGTCCCACATGCATTTATTGTCGTTGCTCCAATCTATGAACACAAAGCAACAGAAGTGAAATGAACGTGCTTAAAAGCTTTGTATATAAAAGATGTGTTTATATGGAAAAGGAGCTCAAATTCCCAAGTGTACAAGACCATTGTTAATCCAGTTAGCCTGGAAGAAATATTTTATAATATGTCCTATCCATTGCAGTAATTGGATTCTGCTCACTATGCAGCAAAGCACCATATTCAGAGGAACCTGTTGTCAACTCAGGTTGGGAGGTGTTGGATTAATGTAAGTTGTATTACATATTATACAAGCTTTGAGACTCTCAAGGGATGAGCAGTCAGAGATATGGTACGCCCCAATATGCTGCAGCGACTCAGTTTAATACTAAGAGGGAAAGTGTTGTAGGTGCCAATGGACTGTTTTTTATTCTATTGGCACCTACACTTCTATCTTTGCACTACATCAGATTCAGAGGGGAATTTGAAGGACTCACACTTGAAGAATATTTTCTAACTCAAGGAGAAACAGGCAAACAGAGAGTTGGCCCTACTGGGTTGCAGTGAATGGCACCGACAGGTGACACTGCAGACCCTTTGTCTGGATTGAGGCTGATAAGGAGAAGATTGACAAGGTCGTGTCCACAAGGGAACATTTCTAGCTCCCACAGGTGACCATTGTTCATGTCTTTTTAAACCTGCCATGTGTCCAGCTCGACACCATTATTCGACATTCTCTCACACTGCCATGTTTCAGTATAATGATTTTACTTGAATGGTGGTTGAAAAAAAATCATAATACCAACAAAATCTTTAATTGATAAAGTCCTTGACATTTTGTCAAACGTGACATTTAAAAAAATTAATTTCATTTACTTTCATGCGACATTAGGAAAACCAGAACAGATTCATAGTTGAGTAGATCCATATTTTTCTTGACAAATAACTCGACAAATTAATTGAGTAACAAAATGTTCCTGATTAACACTGTGGCATTCAACACATTGACTAATGTTTGGAGCTCTAGCTGTATAATCTAGGTATTACTGCTATTATTATTATTAATAATTACTGAGCTGCTTTCTAAACAAGACATCTGCACCCCTTTTGTTTATTCATACAACAAGCATGCATAATGTGCTCACCAGTACAAAGACATTACACCACTTCTAGCAACAGGACCAATTATTCATAATGCCTGCAGGTGGACAGACACAACGTGCTTTGTAATGCAGATTCCCACCAACTCAACTTTGTTATATTCTAAAATATACATGTGACTTTGTGATTTGACTCTGTATGTGAAAGACATAGTGAGCTTCCTGAACATACTGAGAATCATTCTGAACACTTTATGGACTTACATTGTTTGTCTCCCGCAGGTTCAGCTCTCTGCAGGAGGGAAACTAAATATTCTCATCTCTTACTCGAGTCAATGACCTCAGTAACGTAGAATCAAGGAAGGAAAGTTTGTAAAATATCCTGTTGTATTTAACCCAAATAAAGTATGACTGTAGGACGCAGCAAGGACAATACAGCTTTGTTAGAAGAACTGATCTCACAGGAGTATATAACAAATGAATGTAGCTTTTTAATTTCTGTATACAAAAAAATACTGTTGACGTGTGGACTTAACTACAGAAGCTTTTACATTAGCCCTGCTAAACAGATCTGTGAGCAATTATGTTTTTCACAAATAACAATATGCCAATTAGAAATAGGAGGTATTCTTAGAAAAAGACAACCTTTAATAACATATTTTGCTGTGGGGAAAAAAGCCATACATGCATATATTGTATGCATTGCATTTATTCCTCAAGGACTGAATAAAAATAGTGTCACTGCCGTCAGAAGCAGCTTCAATCAACAATCACACAGCTAGGTAACCTTGGAGACAGCTGCCTTGTTAACAACCTTGTGCATGCATTTCTTATTAAGCATTTCATCAAGATAAGGAACGGCATTATGACAATCATTCTACAGAGACACATCACAAGGAACTTCATACTCGCATATTGTGAGGTTCACGTCTAAAATAAAGGCATCATTTACACATGATTAAAACATATGGTGTGATGTTGTCTAAGTGTTGCCGGTGTGCAGATAAAGTCACACAAACATTTTAGTGTTGCAGCAGACACTTTCCATTTGCTTATCTCTTAAAGTATCCTGGAAACTAGATAATCCCAAAATTCATCCTCCAGGGACTTTCATAAAGCTCATTAAATCAGTTTTAATCCAAACACCTGTCATCACTTGCTAATTTGCTCAAAATAACATGCAGGTTGTTTGGTAATTTATTTAATGATACAAGTTAAGTGTTGTCAAAACATCTCCAAATGCACACAAATTGTGAATGCTGATGTGAGTCTTATAGTTTTAAATATGTAGTAAATGTCCCTGATAACCTCCACAGTCCCCCATACTAGACCTGTGTTTGTACCGTTTATTAAAAGGGCTGTAGTGTAACTGTGCCTGTATTAGGCAGATTATGAGATTATAAAACACATTAGAATGCAACTGTAATCCCACCAGTAAAATCAGGACTGTAAGCAAGGCAAGGAAAAGCTTACAGATCACAGGATCTGCTCCTCAAACGACACTGAATCAGTGCTTAGACACACACCATCACCACCTTGACATAATGATAAAATGTCAGGTGGTATTTCTTTTCTACCCGACAGCTAATTGCAGTTGCTGGGATGTATCTTAACTCACAGCTCGACCCAGTTTGCTTGTATAAGAGCAGGGACAGTGTAGTGTAGGGATGGGCATGATTAATCCACGATCGATTAAGAATTTCGTCGATGACATTCATTTTTTATTGATAAAACTAATGCAGGTTATGTTGCGTAGTGTGAGTCTTGAAGGAATGCAATGAATTTCGTTATGTGGAAGCAATCACACATTTACAACATGGGCGCTATGTTTGAAAAAAACGCCACAGGCCTACTCAGATACCTGGGAGTTTCCGTGTATTTCAAAAGTAATCATGAAGAGGTTACTGCTTGTGTGGTCTGGAACCATTTTGATTTAAAAAATGACTCACTGCCAACACTGCAAAGCTGTGTATAAGTACAACTCGTCCACTACTCAAATGATGTACCACTTGAAAAACGCGCATCCGACCCTGGTTAGTGGCGGTGCATCCTGCTCTCGGTCTCAACCTAGCAACACGGTGTTTGCACGGAGGACCTGCGATGCACAACGAGCAGAGAAAATTACCCAAGGGATCTGCAAGTTCAGTGAGGTGGATATGCTGCCCTTAAGTATTGTTGAGGGCGAAGGTTTTCTTATTGGAACCAGCATATCACATTCCGTCACGATGTACCATCACCAGACTGATAGAAACTCACTACGAAGAACGGAAGCAGGAGCTGTTAAAAGAATTGAGCAAAGCTGAAAGAGTTGCTCCAACCACAGACTGCTGGACCTCTTTAACAGCTGAGAGCTACATCACGATCACCTGCCACTACATCAGTGATGACTGGCACATGAACTCAGCGGTCCTGCTCACAGAAAGCCTGCCAGGTCGGCATACAGCTGACCACCGCACTGAGAAAATGGATGAAGCTGTAGAGCAATGGGGACTTGAAGACCGAGTTATTGCATGCGTTCATGACAACGCAGCCAATGTTGTTGCTGCCAACAAGCCCACCAGAGTGAACTGGATTTCCATTGCCTGCTTTGCACACACACTCCAGTTGGCCATAAATGACAGATTTGCACTGTATCTATATCGGGTAATATCAGCGGATAGTAAACTTGTTAGCCACTTCAATCACAGCACTGCAGCAACCAATGCACTGCAAAAGAAACAGGAGCAAATGGGCCTCGCAACTCACCGGCTTATCCAGTAGGTGGGCTGTTGCTGCTGTGCTGTCGGACCAAACCGTGACCAAGCTTCAAGATGCCAGGATCCTGGAGTTGAAGGATGAGTACTGGCAGATGATGGAGGAAACACAGCCTGTGCTGTCAGCACTTAAATGTGCCAACACGGTTATGTCTGCAGAGAAAGACGTCTCCATCTCGAACACTTATCCCGTCACCTTCGGCCTCATCAATATCCACCTCATGCCAAGTGAAGAAGACGGGCCCAGACTCATCGAATTCAAAGCAAAAGTGCGGTCCTCCCTCATCAAGCGAATGAATTTAAGCTAAACTTTTTATCTTACTTAAAATGATTTGCATAATAAATAGCCAATTGGAGTAGGCCTAATTACATGCATACTTGCGTCTTATCTGCGTTGTGTTGCCTATTTAGATATAGCATTTTTTCGTATTGATTTCCCCTATCATTTACAGGTTCACTCTGATGAGTTTGTGTCATCCACATGATCTCATCAATGCTGGACCCTCGTCACAAGCACCTGGGCTTTCTCACACCAACACAGAAAATGGCTGCTAATGTGAACCTGGTTGAACTGGGAGAGGCAGTGGAGATCGGTAGGGCGGCTATCCCAGTGGCTGGGGGAGACGAGGAGCCTGCGTTGTCTCACACGGACGAGGGGAGCACAAACACTGGAGTCACGGCCTCCCAGTCTCAGGTCTGTACTATGACAGAACTCCTTTGGGAGCACTATGCCACTCAATGCGAGTCTGGCATTGAAGGAGCAGAACTTCATAACTTTCTGAGGGAGGCTCCCCCAACCCTGGATTGCAACCCTACAGATGGGTGGAAAGTGAATGGAATAAGGTTCCCCAGGCTTACCAAGTTAGCACGGAGGTACTTGTGCATCACAGCGATGTCAGTCCCCTCAGAGCGGTTGTTTTCGCCGGCTGGACTGACGGTCACCAGGCTGCGCTCGCGTCTGACCCCAGAGCATGTTAACATGCTTATCTTTTTCAACAAAAATCAGAGTGGTGCTGAAGTTGTATGCGAGTTACTTGGTATTTTTATGACGCTTTGTTAATTAGCCTAATTCATTGTTAGGTTGGCTAATCTCTCTCTCCCCCTCGCTCGACTCCGGTGCCTTTTTGGATAGTTTTGAGGTACATTTGGCCAAACCTGTCAAACTAAAAGTATTATATATTTTTGGTTAAGTTATTGTTTAACATGATTGTTTCATTATTATTATTATTATTATTATATATTTTTGGTTAAGTTATTGTTTAACATGATTGTTTCATTATTATTATTATTATTATTATTATTATTATTATTATTATTATTATTATTATTATTATTTTGAGGGAAAACAAGGGTCAGTTGTGTTCATGAGCACCGGCTTCTAGCTGCAAGCTCCGCTGCTTAAGAGCACAGCAGCGCATATTTTCAAGTTCAACCATTGAACGGATCGGGTTGAACTGCCACAAGAGTTGTTCATCTTGTAATACATCGCTCAATGAGGAAAACACGCTGTGTTTTTTGTATGTTCATTGCATTTTTTAATATAGCCTATAAATAGTGAATTTTAATATAAAAATATTAATGATTAATCGAAAATTGATCATCGATTCTCCCGACAATCAATTAAGACAATTTAATCGAATGCCCATCCGTAGTGTAGTGTATGATGTTCTACATTCACGTAACCCTGTGTGTTTCATGTAAATATTCAAATGAGGGGTCATGCCACTTAGAAAGTACAGCTCTCTTCCCATTCACTTTTGTTGGTGTGTGAGAGCTTCAGTGCTCATGGGGAAACTGTGCTTTGCAGCAGAATTGACATTCACTGGAGTGTGCCCCCCTCCTGTCATTTTGTCAACACCATCACTGTGTGGAGCTCAGCCAAGCAAGACATCTGACAGACAGGCAAATGGGAGTGGTGGACTTCAGCAACATAACACCCTCTTGCTGCCCTCTCGGTGCCCAGTGGTGAGGTTCAGTGCACATACATACACATGAAAAAGAAAGAAAGGCCATCTTTTTCAACCTTGGCTTGCACTTTACTCTCTTGTAAAAAAAATAAATCTGGGACAGACACAGATTGATCAGAAAGATGCAATCAGCCAGAGAGACACTGCATGAGAGGGTTTCCATTTGTTGCCAAATACTGGACCCGACACCAAAAATTGATTGGCAAGTGACAATACCGCCTTTTATCTAGAAGCTTCATCCGGAGAACAATGTTTCAGGGTCAAGAATTATGACACTGTGCCATTGGATGTTTTTTTTGCCAATGCCAGGCTCACAATTAAAGTCCTGTTTTAATCTCTTTGAAGAATTGCACAAAGATTCAAATGGCACATTGCTAATTGAACGCCATCAAGGAACAATAAAAAAAGGTTTTTAAAAACGGGATGATATAGCTGTAATTCATAACCGGCATTAGTTTTATAGCGGCCACAAATTCATGCAAACTCTGCTCGTTTGACCGATGCCTGTGGATTAATGACATCTCTGACTCTTCATATTTCCTCAAGACACCATTTTTCTTCTGCATTGAATGAGCATGAGTCTCAAAAGTGCCATCAAATGCTGAGGTTTGCAGGCATACAATCCTCGATCAAAATACAAATCAAAAACATTTATGAGTTAACTGCCACCATTGGCAGCACGGAATGGCTTCGCTGCACTAAATGCTGTGTGTAACTGCTGAAATCCTTCCCCCTTCTACAAACAGCCTGAGTAACACACTTATCAGTCAGGTGTCATGGCAAAACACTGGGAAAACAGGGCGATAGGGGACTCAAATGGAACCAGCACTTGTCAGCCAGGATGGATCCTGACACCAGAATATGCTCAGGAAATGATTAGATAAAAATAACAGGATCAGCCCGGGCGTCTTCGAGGAGGTGTGCTGGCGGCTGATAAAGGATTCAGATTTATGTAGCCTTCACTAAAAAAGGAGATATTATGTGTGTTTTTTCTTTAAAAAATGGTACATTGGAGCTTGGCTGTGGTCTGCAGTATACTCAGCAGAGAGAGCAAATATGGAGGGGTTAATAAAAGACAGGAAATGAAACACAGTGCTCCAGTTTGGCAGCTCTCTGTGATATCTTAAGGAATCAATTTCAGCTCTGCGATGTAAGTTTGTTGCATGTGCCCTTGAATATTGACAGTAAATCTCTGTCAGACATGTTTTGTGTTATACCAATGCGGTTAGGAATGAGTGCCTTTGTAGAAACTGTAGTAGGTTTGTGTATAAGCGGAAAAGAGCTTAGTAATCAAGTGAGCAACTCACATCAAATATGTTTTGTTGAATTATGCTCAAGACCACTGACAGCAGTTGAGTAAATTCTGGCAGCTCAGACACTCATCCAACTGGCGCGCTCAACACTGATCAGACCTCAATTACTCAACGACACGGTACCTACACGAAGGCTTACATTTAGTTTGCTGTACTGCACCAAATTAATTTCAGATTTGCTTCGGTCTCAACTGCAATAACCCATAAGGGACAAGTGTCGCAAAAGAGTTTGAAATGGCCCTTAAGATTTCCGAAAGCAAAGCGAGGACAGATTAATCCGATACCGCACGGCTCGCCTGAGAGAGCTTGCTCTGTAATAATTCCTACAGGGAGAAGGGGAGGCTGTAAAGAAGTGAATCCCCGCCCCTCAATATTGTGCTGTGTTCATACAACAGCTGTATGTAGGAGGTTCTGCTGATTGTTCACTTGCCTTCACACAAGTGGGTCTGTGGGGCGATGTAAAAAGGTTGAGGTTTGAACAAAATACAATAGTCTAAAACTCTGCCATACTGTTTCTATCAAGCTAATATTCCTCTACATGCGCTGGTTATTTCTGAAAAGAGCTTTTGAATCAATTTCCTAAAGTAACTAGAATATGTCTGGCATCAAATCATGTGGTTCAACATTTTAAACAAGGATAATTTCCAGAACATTCACAATATGCAGTTTTAGTCAGGTCTATTATGGCAGCATTAACAATTAATCCTTCTGTTGTGAGGGTCATAATGTTGAGTTTAAATGTATACTATTCTACAAAAGTGTTGAAAGAAATACCTATGCTGTCAATCACTCATGTTCTGTTGTTTAGTTATTAAAATGTATGAACATTTTCAAAAGATGTTTAAGGTGCGGTCTATAATCGTCCTGTTTGGTCAGTGCAAAATCTAATAAAAGCGGTAAATTACCATTTCTAAAGAAACAGAAAAACCTGAATATTTTGAAATGTTTGAATACAAATGTAATATTTATTGTATTGGATGTGATTTATTATTGTATTTGGTCAAAAACTAGAGATGTTTCTAATGTTGTCTTGTATGAATTGTAAACATATGTATTATCCTGGAGTGGCTCTGGCCTTGGCCTGAAGTCCCCCAATTGAAAGGTTGGTGGTTTGATCCTGAGTCTCTGATGCATGTCTTTGGGCCAGATACTGAACCCCAAGTTGCACCTGATGGCAGCTTATGGCCAACTGTCTGTGAATGTTAGTTTCCCTGAGAAGGTGGCACATAATGTAATGTTTTAGGGGTCGCAAAGACAGAAAAGTGCTATGTATCAGTGCTATATAACTGCAGTCAAGTCAATGTTAAAACACGTTTTGAGAATAAAAACCTGTCAATTTAGATAAAGACTGCAAATACAGAGAAAGGTACTACATTGTTTTACCCTTCAGCACTTTAGCTGTGTGTGGTCTTAACTCTGTGGGAAGTAGCAAACAGCATAGTATTGGATATTGTAGCATTTTTATGAAAGCAGACCTAGGGCATAGTGAGAGAAATAAAATGAAATTCATTGAGGACTGCAACCCTGAATTAATGGCACAGCTGTTTGACTGGACTGCATTATTTTGCACAGGTGTTTCTGGTATTGTACCTGGCACTTCAGCTGTAATAGATTTTATGTCACACCTCCCTTTGTTTAGGCTACTCACCACTTATCTGCATTGAGGTCTTTCTGTATCCCATTGTACATTCTAATCATTCACAGGGTTTTAACTCGCACTCCCAGCACCTTTTGATGTTTGCTAGGGCCTAACAGGTCTTTTTGCTTAAATTCTACTTTTGGCAATCCAGATTTTAGCAACACATCTTACTCTTTATTTCATAGAACTGGATAGCTTGTGTATCGATGCCAGCATTTACGAAACAATGGTGAAGGATGTTTTGAAATGAGTGAATGAAAGACATCTTTCAATTGTTTGACCTGTCTTAAAATGCTACTAATGGCAGCTTTTATAAAAACCAGCAGTCTCATAAGAGGGCAACAAAGAACTAAAGCACAACCAAACACTGTATGTATATTGAAAAGGACCAACCACTGCTTCTCTGTGTGATTTCTCACAAGATCTAAGCCTTGTGTGTAAACCTAACTGTATTATGTATGATTCTCTTCAATCCAAAACCAATAACTCTACATTCTCTGATCCCTCTAATATCTTGTGTGTAATGCCTCTGAGCACTTCGGCTCATTCCATAGTGAGCCAATTAAAGTGCAGAAAAGAATAACACCTGGCAATGGATAGATTGCTGGCAGCAGCTTAATGATCAGAGAAATAGGATATGACTGAGAGCTGAATCCCAAGAAAGGCGGAGAAAATAAAAAGGCGGGGAAGGAACATTTTACCCCCCCTTATCCATTTTTCTCTCTGATAACTACTGTAGAGGAAGTCTTAGGCCAGCCCTAACGTATCTGCTTCAGTGGAGCTGTTCAATAGAGTACCATGTGATCTGTGAAGGGCAGCAGGGAGTGTAACTTTATGAATGTGGAACACGGCGATGCAGGGAAAGACAGTATCTTATTAGTAACAATGGCAGCCAGGGGGCACAGCAAGAAGAAAATCACTCAAAAGCAGGTAACATTATTATCTCCCTCTGTCTGAGAGACATACAACTGGAGTACAAAAAACTTAATTTAAACTCAATAAATGCACTTTTTTAAATCCCTATCAAAGAGTTTAAATACAGCTTGTTAAGCCTATGGTAACCATGGTAACTCTGCAATTGACAGTATTATGGAGATTTGGATTCTGTAGCGATTTTACTTCGCCATAACGGATGTTTTTGTCAACCAGTAACAGCGAAAGAGGGTCAAAAAAAGAGGGCACAGATAATAGAAGAAGTATGGCGAAAGCCAGAGAAGCATCCAAGACAAGTTTCTGAATTCACCAGATAGAAAATAAGAAAATCAGAGAAAGGATTTCAATTACAAAAGAAAAAAAATATCAGAAGATTTGTAGGGTGAGCTCTTTCGTGCGGGTATCTAACCTGCAGGTATACGTCATAAGCATGCGTCGCTAGTGTGTGTTAAATTGCTTTCAATGCCGAAAGGGGACAAAAGTTCCACATTTCAATTCGACTGTCCTAACACAGATGTCACATTCAAACTGAATTAAATGATGTAAAGCATGGAAGATAAATACACTTCAACTTAGATCAAAATGCTGTGACTGACATCTACATTAAAGAAAATATGAAAGGCCCCGTCAGTCTATGCATGAGCAAATAACTGATGCACTCTCCTTTAGCTTCAAATGGAATAGCTGCTCGGAAACAACAAAAGGAGGCACTTTATATGTAGTGCCGCTTTGGTGAAGGATGAGGCTCAGCTTCTGTTTATTATGGTCATACATCATGCTCTTCACAGCAAAACAAAAACCTAGCCTTCCGCTAATGACTCATCACTGAGAGAAGAACACGGGCATCATGTTTACAGGGACTGAGCAATTAGAGGCCTGCCAATTACAACAGTGACAAATCAACGCTAATACACATATTGACAGCAGCCAAGGAGTGAAATAAAGTGCTGGATGATACAGCAATAAAGATTTGCATTAAACAGAACCTTCTTTAAAATCAACAGCTATATAAATTGTAGTTGCAATTGAATTCAGCAACAGAATGAGTAGAAACCAACCATTTGAGCATTAACAGGAAGTAGAAAAAGTCTCTTAAGATACTGAAACACATTTGGCACTTATAGTAGTATGTGAAATGTGTCATTTCTACTTTAAGTACACAGAAAAATATCACCCAACTTTGCAGCTTCCTGCAAAATCTCTTTGTTTTGCTTTAACAGCCCGCAAACTCAGCATGCAGCTAATTTCAGAAAACAATTAAAATGATGAAACCATTCTTTACAACCCACTCTACTTCCCTCCAGCAGACATGGCAAGCTCAAAAGCCAAATGTGTTCTCCCATAATCAAGAAAAAACTGAGCTAAGACTGCAGTTAACATTTGTCAGTTGGAACAAATAAATGTTAGTGTTGCTCTGTGTCTATTGGATGTCTGAATTAGGAACTGCTTGCTTAAAAATTCTCAAAAAACCTCTTTATAATCAGGTAGAACTATGTCAAAGGTTCAGCTTGTTTCAGTTCAGTTCATTTCTCCATTAAAAAAAGAGATGCAACCACAACAAGTTTGTATATTTACTTTTAAACTCAAATCCTTTATTTGATTGAAAATGTAATGTGTTCTTAAAAGAATGTATTGCCCGTGTTTGATTGACAGCAGATGGCAGGCTGACGGAGTGTCGGTGTTACATTGTAGGGTACTACCGACAAATAAACAAACATGTCATTGGCAGACAGCATGTTCAGTGGTGGTGACGTCTGAGGACCACACCAGCATCTAACCAGACTGAAGGGCCACTCCCGGTTAGGATAACATGCCATTTAACGTGCTGCAGCTGAGCAGCTAATTAGCTATCTAGCCTGCAAAAGTTTTTAGCAGTGCACTTTGAGAATGTGTGGTGTGTTCCATAAACCTAGGTGTAGTAGAGGAAGACTTCTTTAGATAGATCATCATTATTACCTTTCATCACCGTTCCTCTTTATATTTATGCTTGAAGAAAATGCCTAGTGCATTAGGTACACCGAGCTAAAACTACAGCAGTTTGCAGTAAATCCTCCCTTTATGAAGGCTTTCGTTTCCTTGTTTCTGTTAAAACTGTTTCAGGGAGGTGATGATAACATTTCATGGTGATTATTGCAGCTTATATACAGATACAGTACATGGTGGAATTATACTGAGATGTATTTCTGATATATTGTTTAACCCTATTTATATCTATACCTATAGACTCACTGCTATAGACACTATACCACCATTATGCAATTTAAACTTCAGCTTTCATAATTTGAATAAAGTTAAATCAATCTGTCTAAAATGAATCGTGAAACCTTTACAAATGCAGAATTAAGTTCAGGATTAGTATGTAATCATTTAAGTTAATTGGACTTAATACAGGAAACAGGATGTTTGTCCATTAATGTTAATTAACTTAAAAGTCATAACAGCAGCAGGATTGTGTCATTTTGTCTCTGCTTAAACTTTAATTATCATATTTGTTACTAATAAAAAGCATTATAGTTTGTATTTAATTCATCAGATTACATTTAATTAAGTCAGTTCTCCAGTGAAAAGCGGTTGTTGCAGAAAGTCATGCCCTGCCAGTACAACTGTAAACACTCACTGAGCGAACAAATCATTATTAATGTTATATTGTTGCTATTGCCACACAGGGTAAGATCTTGCAGGTCATCTCAAGTGCAGTCATCTGTCAGTGTTATATTCAGCGATGTGATTGGTTCTTTGGCTGTGATAACGAGAAGGCAGGTTTCTCTAAAGAGATGAATGATGATTTTGTCTTAGTCTTTCAAATTTAGGTTAATGGCAGGTCTGAAAGGCTTTACTGCAGAAGTCCAGCAATTATACTCACTCCTGAACTCTTTATACACTTTGACTATAAAAATAATACTCTCTTTTGCAAAACAAGACACTACCAGTGGGCCAATGTCTGTTAATTTATAATTGCTCATTCAGTCATAATCAAATCTCTTTGTTTTTATACCAAGCACATATTCAGTGTCTCGAAAACCACATAGATGAGGATGCTCCTTTCACAATAGAACATTGCGTTCCGGGAAATGCGATAAAGTAATATATGACACTTGCCGTGTTTGAAGAGTAAACACTGCTGTCATTTCAAACATTTTCTAAGAGCAAAAGCACAGTGCCTGAACTGTGACCTTTAATATAAAACGTTTGACTACTCCTCACCCACAATGAACGCGGCCCTTTTAATTACTTTCTCATTTGTAGGAGCCACCCAAGGTTGTGTTTATTGTAGCCCACTTCATTACTGTCATGTGGCCAATGTGGTTGCCATGGTGTGAACATCACGCCATGTACTTTGAATTTCAATTATCATTCACAGTTTAATTTGTGCTGGGGACATTACCTGTCGGCACAAATATAATTTCCTCTCATCTTGAGGATACTCCCTTCCCCTTAAAGTCATATTTATACATAATGTCCCTGCTGTAGTGTGGATGTCATTTCATGGCATGAAAAACAGATGTAACTGGCACACAACATAAATGTTTCCTAAAACTCTCCACTACACATTCAGTCTGTGGCTGACTTTGCATTAAAATTACATTTAAGGTGCCCCATCACTCCACTTAAGCCACTTTCCGCCAAATTGCTGCGCTGCAAAATGCATGAATGTTTACCCAAGGGTGTCAGTTCCAACATGCCAGACTACTCGATGTCTTTCAGTATAAATAAAGCACCAGTTAATTTAGGTAATGATGGAGCTCTCAGTCAATGACAATCGCTGCAAATGGAAACACAGCCAAGCCCCACTTAAAGAAAGAAAATACTGGTAAGCTCCACACACCATACTTACTTAGGTTAGCCTCATTTGTTTCCTATAGTTGCTTTTTTATCAGCCAGTCTCTAAAGAACGCCCAGGGAGAAGAGGCGGATTATTTCCGCTAAGTCATTATCCCTGCTAACCATTTCCAGTCCATCAGTGCAAAGATTGACCTCAGCATCTCCCACTGGTCAATAGCTCGGTCTAGTTCCATGGCTGCTCCACACCTGACCTTAAGTCAATCCTCAGGTTCTCAATGTGCAAGACAATATTTGTTGACAAACTGGATGGATTTCATCTTGACACTATAAAGTGCAAAGCAAACCAAATTGAGCCTACGAGGGCTCATTCAATAAGATATCATGTGGAGTTTATCTCCTCTGCCGTACATCTTGATGGGATTTATTCTTTGCCATTTCTTAGAAAGTATTGATTGGACGTAAATTATGATCTGTGGATTTTTTTCAACTCTGCAAACGTGACGGATTGAGACAAAGAAGGTTTCTGCAGTTGTGATGAATAAATACAACTAGGTACCTTGCAGCTATGCAATCACAGTTTTATAAATAGACATTATATCCATGAAAACGGTTTAAGACAAGAAAATATAACATATCGACCCGTTTCCACACTCATCATAGCAATCATTTTAATGTAAATGATGACATAATATTTGGTTTGATTGCCGAACGTGTCATGACTGGATATAAGCACAACACACTGATAATGATAATACACTAGGTTATCATGCCAGAGGTAAATAAAAAGCAGACATTTCATCTCATGTCTCACCTTATGAAACAATGAAGAGAGATTCTCGATTTAATTGACAATATGCTCATATCCACCGGAAGATGTTAAGATATAAAGCAATATGTCTGTGTGTCTACGCTCTGTGTGTAATCCAAGGCTCTCTGTAGTTCTTTTAATTGCCGTCCAAAATACTCATACATATTTGATGTTGTGGATATCCCACCAGATACCACAGTTTCCAAGTAGAGTCTACTAAGGTAAGAGACATCAAAGGTACTGTCAAGAAAATGTGTCAAATATATTTCAAGGAATGCTCTGAAAGGGAATATTTGAAAGTGTAAAAAGGTGGAGGTTTTTGATCTTGATAGGAGAGAGAAAACAAGCCAAATGCAAAAGAGCAGCCTTACTGTAGTAGCCACCCGGCCCTGACCCAGAGTTGGACAGTCATATCTCATGGGACTAATGTCAATGCAGCCTTGCTTTCTGGCTGAGTACCAATTGATTTCTGCAATGACACATAGCCTTGCACCCCCATTAGGTGACCCAGTAATCCACTCGATTCATTATAATCAAATCCCCCGTAATGAAGCTCTCATATGAGCATGGGACAACACATTTTCAAATATGTATATTGTACAATGTTTGGATTTGTGAATAAATGTACAATGTGTATGCTTTAACAATGCACATCTTTGTTTAGGCATGCATAATATCTCTAAGAGAGCCTGCAGGATTTGAAGGCTATAAAACAGAATTAACCGTAGACCAAAGGCTTAAAATGCTGCTACCATGCATAAAAATTGAAATGGTTCCTATTTCATTAATTCTCATTCCTCAAGGCAACTCTATCAGGTCACAGAAAGGAGGTTGCAGTTAACATAAGAAATGGATTCTCTCACGCACCACTGATGTGATGATAGTGAATCAAGCAAAGCGAGGCAGAGCAATGCGTACACTGGACAGCTCCAGTCACAATTCATTTTCCTGCTGCTGATACACCTTGCATCGGTCCTTCATGTTTCACTATTATAACAAAAAAATGAGAATGTCAGTAATGATAAACCTTCTGTGGGCTTTTGACCTCCACAATAACAACACAAATATGACAGGAGCTTGAGGAACTAATCAACCAAAGTAAAAAAAGGTTGTGGGTTGATCAAAAGCAGCGTCCCCTTGACTGCTTGTGGTTTGGATTACAAGAAAATAAGAGAAAAAAGGATAGCTGAAAATGTTGAGTTGGTAATAAGGTACATATAAAAATAAATAAATAAATAAAGTCAACACTTCTGTGCTCCTTTTAATAAAATCACCCCATGTCAGCAATAATAAAACCAATTTCAAGAGTTTTATTCAAATGCATCACTGCCAACTGGTATTGCCTCAGCAGAACTACTGTAGGGCTGCACTACATCAAAAGACAACATACAGTAGCAGGAAAATGCACCAGCTAATTACTGCCAGCTATTGAAAATATTGCTGATACTGTATATCTGACAGGGGAGGCAAAGTACATGTCAACCGCAGCAGGACGAGTGGAACAATGATGAGGCAGAGGTGGCATGGATCAAGTACTGTCCTGTTCAGGAGTGACCTTTCATCGAATCCATTCATGGATGCTGATGACAAATCTTTAGAAAGAGGAGAAAACATTAAACTGTCCTTGTGGATGCTGCTTTATTCATGATTTGTGTTCAATAACATGTAAAGAAACATGTTCATGAGCACTCTCAGCATAGAGTACATCACAAACTCAAAGCTTATAAAACAATCCAGATTTTAAAGGGGCCCTATTATGCTCTTTTGCTTGTGTTGTGTCTTATTTGTTTTTGTGCATGTAAATCATCTGCAAAGGCTAAAATACCAAAGTTCACACCAGAAAAGACTTTCTCTCTCCCACACTCCCCCCTTGCCTAAAACATTCCGATTGGACTCCTTTGTTTACTTCCATACCCTAGTGACATCACTAAGTAACACTCTACTATTACCTAGCGCCCACCACATTTTACGTGAAAGGCTAAGGGGCGGGACATCTATAAGCAGTTAATCAATCAGAAAAGAGTCGGCCAGCTAACCAAACAAAGCAGACGTGGCTCTGGTTTCAGACAGAGGGTGAAAAGAGGTGCTGCAGCACAGGCAGTATGAGAAAAATAAAGACCTTTTTGACATTAAAGCGTGGAGACAATAGAGGCACAAAATACAAATATGAACCTGAAAATGAGCAGAATAGGGTCACTTTAAATTACAATCTAAAACACCACTATGAGTGTCAAAGGTCATTGGTTTAAACATTGCAAACTTATCTTTTACTTAAGTCACACAATGACAACTCAGAAAAAACAAGTTGCAGAAAAAGAAGCTAGTAGAGGGTGTTAAGAACTTCTCAGTTTATTGGTGTTTGATATTCCAAAAAACCCCAAACTAAAGCCTTAATAATGACTTTAAACTTCAATCAACAAATGACGTGATCTAAACAAAACTGTTTAACATTTCTTGTTTCACTAACTTGTAATCAGAGCCCATTCAATCATTTAAATGTCCCTAAATTGTTGTAATTGTTTTGGTCCTCATTAAGCATTTTAAATTGGAGTAGCTTGTGCGTGCTGAAGGCAAATCAGGAAGTTATTTTCCATTTCTTCCTATTTGAGGTCACATTTGAAATCACTCTTAGCCTTGAAAAACCTTCTGCCTTTGACAAAACACAACCTTTTAAAAAGAGTCTTGGAACAAATTAATAAAACCCTGATTAAATCTGCATGTTCTGGTAATTACCTTTCATGACAGGCCTGAAGCCCTGAAGAGGCAGCACACAATCTGTGCTGACCTGCCAAATGAAAAGCAACATTTCTCCTTCTCAAATTAGTGCCCATAAGATCATCTCAAAGGCTGATGATGGTGAACACTATTTAAAAAAAACTTAAAATTCTGTTTTAAAACACATTTTCATAGCTTAAAAAAAAAGCCTCGGTATGCAAAGTAAAATGGTGATGAAACAAATAGAATGTTTCCAACGCATTTGCCTGGAGCTTATTTATGTATTTGCCTTGTGTGTATTACAATTGTAGGTGATTTAAAGGGTGTGTTGGTGCTTAATTTGCAGGCTGATTAATGAAAGAGGTTAATACATCAATACAACCCCTACTTGTATGATTCATACATCATCCGTATATTAAGCTGCGTCAGACTTATAGATAAGATGCAAGCAATAACCTTGACAAATGTCAATCTTTTGTAACTCCTGAGGCGAAGGAAATCACTTGCATAGTAGCCATGCTTGTGTTGGGCAACACAATGAAGATGTAGCCATTTATTTGTGTTCTGTTTATTTAACATTAACAACAGAGTCCACCACTCTCCATGTGCACGCATTCCTCAACGTTCAACTCATTTACCGAGAAAAGATAACCACAGTATCAAAACATCTTTGGGCACTGAGGAGTAGATGGAAAAAAGGCAAGTTGTATTATGCATGCGTTCCTGCGTATGATGTCTCCATGGTATAGTCAGAGTCTTGCATTTGCTCTAACGGCACTCATTAAGGCAGTGGTGTAAGGCAGTGGCAGAGAAGAAGGATGGTTTTATCAATGTGTTAATTAATCATCAACACACACACACACACACACACTCACACACACACATTTCCCTCTTATTCTTTTTTTCCCCCATCACTCTTACCTCGGCTTCTTCCAAAGTCTTACATCACACACACATAGAAATACACACAGACCTGCTCTTTTTTAAGACACTGCAACACAAGTAGCTTTGTCCTTTCCCTCAGTTTCCCTGACTCCAACTTGCTCTTTCCCAGAAACACCAAAAGTCCCGAAAAGCAATGTCGCCACTATTCAGCACGCAGTGCATTCAGCGAATTACCACCACAAAAGGACAACTGTCTTTCAGCCTGCCCAGAAACTGACAGAGATAATAGCGTAGTTCAACAGAAAAGCTCTTCCTTCCTCCTTTCAAGTCTTTCAGTCTCCGACATGCTCAGCACACAGAGAGCTTCTGCCCCAGATGGATTAAGGCATTCAGCATTTGGCAGGAATGATCTTTAGATTAGTAATCTAAAGATTTCTCATCGCAAGCTTTGAAGCTTTACCCCCTCTTTTGTTCTTGAGTCTCTAACCGGGTGAAACAATGAAAAAAATAAGAGAACCATATGCTGTTATTTATCTCTTACCTGGTGTTGAAGCTCAAAGCTGGACAGAGAAGCAGTAAGCAAATAGCTTGGATGAATTTCATAGCTGTCTCACACTCCCGTTCCTTCTCCCTTCTCTGATGCTTTTTGCTTTTTCCCCGTGTCTCTCTCCCCGACTCTCTAGCTCTCCCACTGGCTGCCTGGGTTTTTTAGCGCACTCTCATACACACACACACACGCACTGAGACACACAAGCAGAGAGGCAGACAGATGCAACACAGTGGCTCGGCTAGAGGGAGGATCTCTGGCTTTAAATAACACAGGGACACGGACCGACTCGCTAATGGAAAGGAGCGGGTGGGGCGGAAATCAAGATGTGGGAGATGGGGGAGTGATATGATGTCAGCACCCGTGCGGCTCCGGCTATTGGTGAGAGGCGTACTTGCCATTGTTTGGTGCCGGTTGTGCCTCCAACAGTACACCTTTTCCATTCATTGCATTCTGCCTGTTTACTACCTGCAGCCTGATAGGTGGAAGTACAGCAACACTGTGAGCTGGAAGAGTGGGCAGCCGGGGTTAGGGTGAGGAAACACTCTGGGGATTAACAGTTAACAGCAAAGTCACAGTTCAGTAAAAGCAAGACACTAATGAATTTAAAGTGTAATTAGTAATGGAGCCCTTTGTGTCCAACAGAAGGCGAGGTTAGGATGTTAGTAAATGAACAATGAAAAAAAATCAATTCCCTTTAATTAATCAAACTAATTAAAAAAAAGTCTGACTAAGTTATGATTTTTTCTTGCCGCATATTCTACTTTATTAAGATTAAATGGTTTCCTTTGCTTTCCAGATTAATGACGTGTCCAATAGAATAAAAGTAAAATAAGCCTTTTTTTTCTGATATACATCTACACCTGGCTGAACAAACAAAGTAAATACTTGATGTAAAAAGCCAAAAACCGTTATCTCAGAAAAATAAATTAGCTATTGATATGTACAAACACGATAAATATTGTAAAACAAGACATAAATTATCCAAAATGAATGAAGTCCTTACTAAATTTGGTAAATGTGGATAAACTCCTTCATTACAGCATATGGAAAATGATGTTAAAGCATTGATATAGAATTTATAATGACAAACAAGTTTGCATTAAAGGAAATACATTGACTTTTATGTTTGAAATAAATGTAATTTAAAATCTATATTTTTGTCTATTTCAGTGAAAGTACATGTCCAGCAGAGCACAGAAATAGCTGTATAGATTATATGGCAAAATTACTTAAATGTTATATATGCATGGGCTATGCAGTCATCATCCACCACCCCCTACAATATAGTCTATTATTTTAGAATATTTTGGAGAAAAAATAAAAGATTCTGGCAAAAATCCCCTAAAAAACATTTTTTTTGTTGGATAATGTGCCTCTGTTTTCCTTATACTGCATAATTTGCTCACACAGAGTAAAACCCTTTTGTAAAGTAGTAAGGACAGTCCTAATTCTTTATATAAACCACAACTGGACAATGATGGGCAAATGGAAATGTGTCGTAATGGAATCATCTCATGCCTCACCTCCGGCCTTACTTGCCCTGTGAATTGCTCAGAAATGCAAGGTTAACCTTATCAAAGTAAAACAGCTCAAGAACAAAATGTTGAGGACAAAGAGGATGTTCCAAAAGAGACTCAAAGCCATGTAATACAGGTAAAATATCAAGCAGTGCATACAAAAGGTGGAGGTCAAACACCAAAGGCATGATAAATGATTTCCATTATAGGATTAATAGAGTTTCGAGCCTATTGTGCCATAGCAGTATCCCATTTTCTGTACCTCAACATCCTCACCCATTTAGTCGGTCTAATTACAAGTTCATGCATGGAAGCCCATGGTGACCAGTTGTAATGAGTCTGCTAGACCGAGGCATGCCTTGGTTACCGGGGAGAATTCTCGACGGACCTCAGTAATCTGTCTCAATCATGTAGCACATCAGCCAGAAACTTGTAGTCCCAGAGCTCCGAGCCAACCTGTTGAGCATCTTATCATAATGAAGAATAATTACCATAAAACGGGCGTGAATGGCTGATATTATGCAAGATTACATTTGGATAAATCCCCATAGCTAAGCTTGAACGTCACATCAATTGATTTGTATATTTTGTTTACGAATGCCTCATTTGAATTTTGATCATGCCTAAATGGGCTGCTTTGATTTAGTTGTGTCAAAGCACTGTTTAGATGTTGAACACTGCATTGACAGGAACATTTTTTGTGGGAAATATATGGGAATTCTTTCTTTGCATGTTTTCAGTCCTTCAAGCAGTTTTGCCTACAGAAAAAATCCCATATCGCCTTGCCAGCTTAGCATTGAACATGCTAATTCCTTTATATTTACATAATGCACAAAATCACGACTGATGTTCAGCAATTACACTTGGTTCCCCACAATCCGAGCTATGCTTAGGACTGCAGTATTCCACTTAAGTGTGTTGCATGAACTAAACAAAATGAAAAGGCTGGTGAAGGGATCCGTAAGGCTTCTTCGCACTTCCTCCAATCTTTTGTTAATGGCTGGAAGCAAAGCAAGACTCCATGAACATCCAGGGAGTGATGCAACACAAATGTGGTGCATGCAATTTTCAACATTTAACCTAAAAAGTTTAGTAACTATATGGGCTTTGTATCCCTACTGTCGTCACTGCAGGATCGAATAATGGTAGTTTTGTTTTGGAGGTCAGAATTATGTCAGGCCCATCTGCCACAGGTTTTGAAGGACTTACTTCAGTTGTAAACAGTTAATTAGTGTATGATATTTGGTTTGAAGTATTACAGTGTTTATATTTGTGTGAGATTGCTATTCTATGGTTTATAAGAAAAACCACGAGTTTGTAGGTTGGGGTTAGAGTTAGGGTTTAGGGGTAGGCATGTACACATTGATCATGTTTTAATGTGTTACATATGATTATTATCTCATGTAAAATGATTATCTTAGAAATATATATTATAAGTATAAATACCTTGAGCTGCAGAATGTGCTATTGCCTAACACTAGTATGTAGGTTTGGTGTTAGGTGCTATAGAATTAATAATATCAGTAAGAGTTTTCACAAGAATAGGACTGTGAATGTGTGTTCGCAGGGCTTTATGAAAATTCTTTTAAAATAAGGAAAATGCAAAGCTATCATAGAAGCTGTCAAAATATAGTAGGCAGTGGCACGGCATATGGTGCTTTGAAGCCATACAGTCTATTCTTTAGCTGGATCCAGTATAAAAGGACCGTGACTAGATCTGTTTTGTTCCCTTTAAAACCCTTTATTTTTCCATGGAAGGCTTTTGCATTGTGCTTTACAGAAGATGCTTCAGTTTACCCATCATCCTGCCTCCCATTTATACATTTAAAGCACATCCACCAATGGAACTGACACATGTAGTCAATACCATTTTAAACTAAGTAGCTGCACTTGGCAAACTGGGTTAAGTGCCTTGCTAAAGAGCACTTATATTGGCTCTTGAGGGATTGCACAACTCAATTGCTGTGTTCATCCACATTTCTCTTGTCCCGAAACTTATTTTCCTACCTTCTGGTCACAAGCCCTTCTTTTTACCTTCAGGCTAAAACAGTCCCAGCAGGCAACGTGTCCGCTCTTCTGCAATAACATATTCAAGGACAGTGATATTGACTGGCAGTTGCCTGAGTAAATTAAGATATCCTGGTTCAGAGCAAGCTTAAATAATGGCCTGTCAGCAACAGTGCTGCTTTGACGATTGTTTGTTTTCTGCAAAGATGCCTCTCGTTCCTTACCTGCTTTTCCTCTGCATGCATATTAAGCTCAAGAAGATGAGTTAGCAAACACTGAAATCTCCATAGTCTATTATGTATGTTTTCACTGAGAGAAAGAGAAAAAAAATCCAACATTCCCTTGGATACATTTCCATTCTCAAAATCCATACAACATTTTGTGCCAAAAAGGAAAGACAAAACCAGGAAAGAGAAAAGTCTGGCAGCAAAGGTAAAGCTTAAGGCTCTTCCCTTTCAGCTGCTCCATTCTCTCAGAGCAGGGGTATGGGAATGTGCTTTCACAGAACCTGTGCTGAAATATACTCTGAACACCGCGTCTCGAACGGTTCAGAACCAATGAAAAGAGATTCTGGAAAAAACAGCCCTAACGTCCGCAAGCACAAATATTACAGATGTTGTTGGTCAGCAGGAGTTAGGTTTAGATGAAGAGGAGTTAGTAAAGCAAACATGAGAGACATCTGTTCAGATGAAACATCAACAACAATGCAATTCATTTATTAGCCAGCAAGTATTTTAAGCAAGACGGTGATTCACTTCGATGTGCAATAAAAAAAAAAGAGATTTGAGTCAAATTAATATCAAAATGAACTGAATCAGCTAAAACAAAGCAATGGACACAAAGTGAGAAATAAATCATGTATGTAAGACACACGAAACACCAAAACATACTGGCCTGTAGATGCCTTAAACCTTACAGGAAGTCAGTAAAAAACTGTCAATGCTGAAATATCCAAATGTCAGGCTGAATTTAAGGGGAGAATGTGTTAAAAGTACCTATAATTTATTCATTTTAAGCAAATGTTAAAGACCAGCCATTATCATATTTCCTTATGAGTGTTGGAATAACAGATTAATCATACTGTAGTCTTGTTCAACACCAGTTCTTATAGAAGTTTAGTTGATGCTAAAAGGAGAAAGTAATTATACTGTAGGGTGCAAGACGTTGAACTAGTTCATAATTTGAAGTTTTACTCACAATCCAAATGATATTAGTATCCCATTGAACCTAGATGGAAACAGTTGTTTAACAAGTAATCTGACCTGTTCCTTTGTCAGACTAATCGATCCATCAGCCTATAAAGGTGGTGTCTTTAAATGTATTTTTTCCAGTCCAAACCAAATTATTTTCAGATTAGTCTGAATAAAACAGAGAGAAGCATGAAGCCGGAAAACCGCAAGATGGCGATACATTTTCTGTCTATTAGACTTTGCAGCTATGTTTTCTGTTGGGTCTGTAAGACCTAAGGTAATTTTAGAAGAACTTGCCGGCTTTGTACAGCACCGATCATGATTGAAGCGATCTGTGTGTGCTTGTAACAAATGACCTGCAGAGCCCCCAATGCTCAAGGGCGGAAGGGTCGGAGCAGAGGTCAGATCGGCAGAGCACAGATGATAGCATATCAGCAATACTAAGGACAACGAGCAATCGTTACTGTAGTTCATTATAATGCTAGATACACCAAATCTGTGAAGTCGATTCAAAAAGATTATTCATCCATCAACTTGACAGCAACTGGACTTTTAAGATTAAATAATGAGGGGGGCTTCCAAGCTCTTTTTAATCAGCAAGAGAAAGAATAACAGAACTATACTGAATTTATTTCAACAAGTTTCTTGTCAAGGCAGATTAATTATATGCGTGGTAGTCCCAAGGGAGAAGGCTGCTAATGCTACATTAGGGAGGACACAAAGTTTTGTTTTCTCAACTTGTAAATTAATGTTGGGTGAATTCCTAAATAGTCACTCCGAGCGACAGAGGGCATATGGCACAATTTGGACTGTTCGTAAATTCAGGGCGCCTATAGTACCCTTCTCATTTGGTTATTCATTGCAGCTCGTTCTTGGAACAGCAGTGCACTCTGGCTACCAGAGCACCAAGAGCTGTGCTTTTTTGAAAGTTATTTTTATGCTGTTCTATATTATAAAACATGAAAGCTCCAATTTGTTTTCATAGGCATATTGCTGCAGTCTATAAGCTGTCATGTTTCATCATGATCATCTTTTTCATTGTCCTTCTGACAGTAAAGGCTCTACATTATATTATACATATTGATAGAAATGTTCTTCTTTAATGCTTTTAATCCTACCAGTCCATGAATGCACACAGAAATAGAACGGTCTGTTTGAACAATAACTGTCTTATTTTAGTGTCAAGTGTCAGATTGGATACATTTACACATTAACTTGTTAATTGCCATCAACAGTGAAATAGGAGACTGGGGTTCAGTGGGTTAGTGGCTCATCTTCAGACCATCTCACCTTGATACCCACTGTAGTCAGCATGTCGCTGTGTCCTTGGGCAAGACACTTCACCCCAAATGGCTACTGAGGGGATTGCCAACAGTATTGAGGTACAAAGCCCCTTAATAATATAGGGGTTTGTTTGTTTGGGGTTGTACACTTCCAGATATTTTTGGGCATGAAGACACAAGAAGACCTCTTCTGTGAGTCAACAGTCCCATCAGATCAGTGTTAATAACTGCAGCTAAATATGGCAATCTGACCTCACAAGCAACAGCAGACACCCACAATCAGAGGCAAGATGCCAGGACACACACATGGAGCTGTTAAAAAGATCCCAGGACCAAGTTTTCTTTCAGCAATAAGACATCGGCACAACATTGATGTTTACAGGCAGAGCAGCTATGGATTTGTATGACTTTAATGACACAACACAGGTCTTTTCAAAGCCAACACAATCCAAACAAGCAAGGACAACCACAGTCATTGTACTGGAGCTATGTTCACCCCAATGCATTGTAATGTTCCAGCAAGAGCCTTGGCCTTAAACCCTGGTGTTGTTGCCACTGGAGACGAGCATTTGTGTGGGATTGTGCCTCAGTTTATTGTGATTCTGTGGGCTTGTGAGTCATTGAGCTACTTACCCAGAATCCTCTGAGGGAAGGCAAAAACTGCTTAACAGCTCACAAATTATTCACCCATGTGATTGTTCTAAGAAGACTATTATTAATTAAGTTAATTATGTATAATTAAGTGCTGATTATACTTTACATTTTAGAGCTTTAGTTGATAATCTTACTAAGAGCAACTCACAGCAGAATAAGTCTAAGTCTTACATCAGCAGTATTCCATGCATCTAATTTTGAGGAAGTGGAAAAGTGCTAAAAATGGAATGATAACATAAGTATAACAAATTTGGACAGATAATCTTGGATGGGGAATGGAAGGATTCAGAAAACAGATGGAATACAGTTTGTTTTATATGCGTTTTCTCAAGCGTAGGAGGGATATGCAGGATAATTGCTGGATAATATAGATTCTACTTCAACAAGTATATGTTTCCATTCAAGGCCAGGGTACAGCATGTTGATAGCATTTAACTGTCATAGGTCAGCATCAAACAGTGTAGATGTACTTCAACAGTGTCAAGATCACCAAAAGGGTAAAACAGTAAATGTTTAAGAGCCATTATATGGTTGCATTGTTCCACTAAGGTATAAAAACAGTTGGCAGTTTTCCAATAAACATTTATTTCCTCTCTTCTGGCCTTGGAAAGAATACAGAGATGGTCTTTTGCTACGAGTAGCTTGATAGTTACTGTGCTAATGTGCCATAGCTCCAGGCACAGAATCTATTTATTTGCAGATCTATAAACATAGATTTGTAGTTTCTGTAAGATCAGCATCTTTGCCATGTGGAAACCCCAAGGCTTTATGTTCGATTATTTGTGTGTTCCATGTTTCAATTGTTTTTTTATCATTAAAGGTCAATTTCCGGGGAGGATTTTCACCCTTGAGCTCGCTTTTTGCTCTCGCTGGAGTCGGTCTGGTCTGTAAAGGATGACTATACAGGACACATTTAGGGCAATATAGGTGAGTTAGTGTTAATGAACACCATTGTTCTGAAATGCTTGCTAGTTTTACCATAGAGCCTATAAAGGAGATAGGTGGCACATGGTTTACAAAGTATTTATTGCATCATGCATTCTTCAAATGGTTTTGAACTTAACTAAATATGTATTGCATAGTTGGAAAAAAATGTAACCGCTTATTGTTTATTCCCTGTATTTCCTGAGCTACCAGGGTTACAATTTGCATATTAAATCATAAACATGTAGTTTCAGTTCATAATGTAAAAAGCAGAGACAGAAAGATTTCTCTCCGTCCCACTACAGAAAAATCACTGAAATTGTCCAAAACCCGACAAATGGAGAGATTGAATTCAAGAATGTATACTATATTGATTTGAGCACACAATTCTCACTGAATGAGGTGTCCCTCTCTGTGGTGCTGTTGTTTGAGCCAAAAGGAGAAAATGTATCAGTACACTCCTGTTTATCTAGCAATTGTAATGGAGTTCACATTTATGTGCCATCCTATGGGTGGGTGTCCTTAATCCACCACTCTAGAATGGAGAAAACAGTGAAGTACTACAAGAATACAAACTGAATTGTCTGCAGTGAAAGGATTAAGAAAGGCAATAACTATGGCAGGCTGCTATTTAAACTCACTGGTGGATTTTGACTTCCATCTTCAGGTCGCTTAGTAAATTGCAGGCAATGTCTTGACTGACCACAGCAGCAATATTTCACTGTTGTAGGATATAACACAGTAAGTCGACAACAAAATAGGTCCCAAAATGCATTGGGGTGTGCATTATATTGATACTTCATTTTGCTTGTTTGTATTTATTCACAAAAAGGCTGAACCATTTCAAGTAGGCAGTGAGGCATCTTTAGTGTTTTCTTCGCAGCTGCTGCCTGACCTGGATAAACAAAATGCTGCAGCGACAGCAGAATTATCAGCATACTGCTGATGTTATGTATAAAACACAAGCAGAGATACATGCTCTGTAATATAAAGCTTCATTTTCAAAGTGAATAGTTACAATGCTGAACATTTCGCTGGGCTTCAAAATTGATTAAGTAAGTAATACAGATCAGGACACTAACCATCTTTCCCATCAGTTAAAACATGTTTCACTTAATCCAGGCAGAGCCCCAGAACAAGTATTTACTGACAGAATGTGAATGTGAGGTAAGTGGTAGCAGATATGGAGTCCGGCAGCTGTACCGTAAGTTTAAAAACTCTTTCTAGCTGCCTTACCTCCAAGAAAACACTGTCAGGATAACACTTGGGTTGAAAAGCTTGAGAACAATTGAGAAAGACCAAGAGGTGACAACAGCTGAAACTGATCTTCTGCAGTCTGGACTACAGAGGAACAACAAGACACAATTACAAGAGGATTCACATGAGTAACTGCAGGTGGAGCTCAGACTTCTAGACAGCCAGCCGCAGCACTAGCCAGGAGGACATAAACATGAAGGTTTATCCGTGCATCTTTGAGCCAGCAGCCCTGCCTGACAAAATGATAAAGACTGACAAAGTGCAGCTGCGCAGCTCGCAGGGAAGATAAAGACCGAGCCTATAGGAGCTAGAAGTTATATCCGTCAGAACAGAGTTAATTTGCTGCAGAGACTTTAACTTGTAGTTGTTTTTGTCAGATTGTGTTGCTGATTGCAGCACAAAGGGAACATTTAGTGTCTCTACTGGTAGCTTTCTTTAAAGTCTAGCTTGAAAAAACAAATGCCACTGCAACCAAGAGGGTTCATGTCTGATTAAGTGTTTCCATAACCGATATTTCTGAGGTTATGAGTGCTAACATTCATAAAAACTCAAAGAAAAGGATTGCTTTTTTGAAGGGGTCATATATTGAAAGTATGCAATATGGTATTTTTATATTTCCCCAAAGGTGAACGCTGCCAAGTGTTGTACTTAAGTACAACTTCATCGTTACCACTTTTATTTATTGCAAAAGTCGTTTTCAATTCCAAGTATTATCTTTATCTGATGATGTAGGCACTAGTAACTTTGCAGATTAAGATGTTGCATTTAGAAATATATGAAAAGCTTGTAAAACATGATGAGGGTGTAAATGAGGTAGTGAGACTCAGTGCCACCTGGAACAGTGACAGCAATGAAATGCTGCCTGCAGGTTTAAACATCAATAACACTGTGAAAGAGACCATTCACATTAATGAAAGGTTTTACTTCTGATGCGTAAAACAGATTTTGCTATTACCATAGCATTTCATCAGTTGAAATGGGAATAGAGGGAACTCATTACTTAAATGGCCTGTGGGTGGGAATGTTGTTACTGGATCATCTATAATGTATTTATGTCTTTATATTTAATTATTCTCTTGGCTTTTATCAGTCTCAATTGATTTAATTGTAATGTTGTTCTAATCTTATTTGTCTCTTGTTAAGCATTTTTGACTGATTTAGATTTTTTTAGATTTCTTTTCTAGGTATTCAGAAATTTGAAATCTATCCATGTATCTGTAATAAATCTGAATATAATGCAGTCTGAAGATGAAAAGTATGAAACCGACTTAGCCAGTCCTCAGCAGGTCATTTCAACTTGACCCCAAGATAACGAAGATTATGAAATAACTGACAGCATAAAGAGAGACTTAGAGTCTAATACAAGTAAGGACATACTGTATGAATTGAGGGAGTGGTCATGTGTTTTCAGGATTCTTTCTACACCAGAGGTCTTCAACAGGGGGTCCGCAACCCCTAGGGTGTCTCGGAGGTACGCAAGGGGGGTTGCAAAACGTTTGGTTGATTAGACCACCAAGTGTACATGGCACTAGGCGCGGTTAATATAAAACACAATTTTATACAATATATACAGTATAGTAGGGGGTCCCCGCTCCATCACTTAATCAGTTTTTGGGTCCTTGTCCTGAAAAAGATAGAAAACCCCTGCTCTACACCATTGTGCACGATACACAACACACTACACAATGCATGTTGAGCTGAACGAATGAGTTAAAAAATTCAAATTCCTGTACAATATGTTGCGGCAGCACCATTCATTTTATGTGAATGTAATTTCTAGACTGTCTGTATGAGCTGAGTGGTTGGCTATTAAGTTCAGCTATTGAGTAGCTTCCTCATCTGTTCGAAATGGAAAGATTATCCTGAAAAGGAAGCAACAAGCATGTGACACATTAACAAAGACACAACTATCAACATCCCGTGGTAAAAACATCAATGGATGAAAGTGTGTGACTATAACATTCTGAATAATATGCTTAAAAAAGACATTAAGAGCTAAACCTTTTGTTGTTGACAAGTATTTTCCGGACGGTTTTACTAGGTAAGTGCCAGAAGGAAAAACATGAATTCCATAATAAAGAGACTCCAGCATAGCTCTGGCTGCCTGACAACCCACTGCTGTGTGGCTGAGACAGGTCCAAGTAAATTTGGGACTGACCCTACAGGATCCCACATAACTGAACTGTTCTGAAGGAAGGCCGGACCCTGCCATGCATTTGCTGATGCTGGGACAGAAATACTCAGAGCGCGTAGCCTGAGGAAGCAGCTTTCATGTAATCCAGCTGGAGTCAGATACTGATGGTGGGGTGAGCTTTACTTCTTTAAGAGTGATGAGGCATTGGGTTGAAACAAAGAAGAAAAGGATAAGTCAGCACTACTGCAAGCTTCATCAAAACATGCAACTAAGATAAATCTCCGTTCAGCTCATGGATCATGAGCCAGTACTTTGACAAGTGTGTGACGTGCATTTTCCTACAACTACACAATTCAGTAAATGTGTAGAAGGAGAGGTCAATCATGATACCTATCAGTAACTGAAAAGAGTTGCGAAGATATCCTATTTTGTAAAAGTAGCCTTAACACTCACAATAACCAAGTGTGGACCACACAATGTAATCTATATTTAAATTGGATAATGTGCGTCAGATGATGCTTGATGAATTCTTGATGCCAGTAGGTATCGTCAAGACGATAAATTAGTGTGGACCTATAAAAATTCTTAGGCTTTCACCCTTAGCATGCATGTGACATTTGGGGAATGATCATTTGAGCTACAATTACTTCTTTTGTCAAGGTTAATGGGCAAAATGGCCAGCATGCCACAGTAAAAGCATTGAATATAACAAAAAGATTAAAATGTTTTTTATTCATGTTCAAGGTTTTCGGTACTGACCAAATTTAGACAGACAGAAATCTGGCATGAATATGATATAATGATGATAAGACTAGAGATAGATTTATAAATGAATGGCTGGTTAAAAGATAAAGACCCTAAGTTTTAAAGCAAACATAATAACCTTTTTTTTAAAAAAGCAAAAACAAAAACAAACAATCTCATAATGTAAGGTTTTAGTTTAGCTTTACTTTGTACTTATTATCATTGCAACTAGTATCATGCTTAAGTTCTGCATTACAATTTGATTTTGGAAGGCAAGGATTAGTTTGTTAATTTGAGAAAAAAAAATCCAAAATAATGACTGATAACTTTCCATGGACATTGACTTTTGGGTAACACTTTATATTAAGGTACACAAATTAACCATCAACTAGTTGTTAATTAAGATGCATATTAGCAGTATATTGGCTCTTTATTACTCATTATAAAACACTTATTAATGCCTTACTCTACATGTAATAGGACATTAATTAAGAATTGTTCCTCAATAACCCTTTAA
Source organism: Eleginops maclovinus (assembly GCF_036324505.1). Classification (NCBI taxonomy): domain Eukaryota; kingdom Metazoa; phylum Chordata; class Actinopteri; order Perciformes; family Eleginopidae; genus Eleginops; species Eleginops maclovinus. The sequence continues at coordinate 25,786,718 of NC_086352.1, forward strand.
TTAGTGCTTATTTATTGCAAGTAAGGAAGTTGTTGTACATGAGTTTTGGTCTTAATATGCTTTGCTCAATATGGGCCTAATACGGCAAGTAGTACCGCAAGAATAGTCCTTCTCCCATAACAACACCAAACAAATATGGTCTATTCTTGTGTATGGAACAGGCCACACAATTACATGTGTTAATTGTGTCAAAATAACTGATAATTAGGTATTTATAACTTAGAATGTGTTCCCCATTATAAAGTGAAGTCTTGTTTACAACCAATAAGCTAGTAGTTTGACTGTCATTGACCTGCACAGGTTCCCTATTCTAAAGTTGCCTCCTCTTCACACTTTGTAAATGCATTATAGCACACAACTTCTGAAATGAACCTCAACAGTGCATGAACAAAGTAAGCACACATTGAAATATCTCTTATTTATGAACCACTCGAAAGATGTTCAAACACATCCCAAAACAAGTTTCCCAAGGCTGAGAACACGCCTGTACTTTTTAATAAAATACAGATGTTCCACCATGTTTATGTGTTTGTGATCATACTGTGTGACCTGCTTTGTAGTGGCCGTTTTTAATATTGTCCAAAGTTCCTAGGCCACTTAGTCTGCAATGTATCTTGGTTCTGACTCGTGTTCCAATTAATTCCAAACCTTTTGTGAAGACTCAATGTAGTCACGGGAGGCAGGTAAACTTGAACGAGGGTTTATTCAAAATAAAATACAGCGTCACCGCAGGTGATTTTCATCCACAAATACATCTCGTTCGGTCCAATACCGACTTGAAGTTTGATATAACACGTAACAGTAAACACGGTCAAAACCTTGTTGCGATCCTATATTGCAGACTTCCAGCATCCAACTAGCCTAGCATAGCTCCTAAAACTCTTTTTTCCCATGGGTTTTCATGCCTGTGTGTGTTGAGTGGATGTCCATATCCTACTCGTTCTTGGATGTCTTCCTTCTTTACAGGAGTGTCTAGTGTGTGTGCAGCATCCACATACTTGTTCATTGCAGCACCCTTTTCTTGGGCATCATATACTTCATAAATTTTAACATTAGTCACCGCTAAGGCAGTATTAATTTCCAAGTCCTCTTTCTCAGCCTGTAGCTGTGCCTCCTTTAATGCTAAGGCCTGCTTCTGCTTAAGCGTAGCTGCCTTGACCTCCAGAGCTGCTCGCTTTGCTTCTTCCCTTAAGCGTGCAGCAGATGTAGATGATGCAGATGATGAGCTGGTGCGTCCACTGCCAGATCTACTAGAACTTGTCAACACAGATACACTGTCCATATGGGTGACCTCATCGTCACATGCTCTAGACTTTTCTTTGCAAAGTTCAGCATCCTTAATCCACATATCAGTTGTTCGAATAAAGTCCTGTAACTTGTCTGTTTTAGGTTTAAACCAGCTGTCTTGGTCTGCAACCTTTTCATCTTCCTTAAGATGAAGTGTAACTGAACAGTTACATTCTTTAAACTCCTCAAAGGTGGTTTTGAAAACTTTAATCCTTGATTTAACTTCCTCTAAGTTACAACCATTGTCCATTAACTGCTCCATTTCGTTTGATTTTGCAGTTAGTTGCCTTAATTTACCTCTCCTTGCATTGATGAAGTGATGCAACCGCTCCTCCGCGGACTTTTCTGTTGGTTTGACTGCCCTCTTGTGGGCGTCATCCGTAGCTGCGCTGCCGGGGTCATTTTCCTCAGACATGACGTATCCAGCTCCAATTCACTCGCAGAATTACCTCATTGACGGTTGATATGACCAGTAATTAATATTCCAACAGTTGAGCATGAAGAGTATGGTTGAGGCTTACAGTCAATGTCCTTTAAGCACTAAATAATCCAAATTGTCCTTTGGTTTCTGCGGCAGCTCCTGTACAGCCATGTGCGCGTTCCGACGATTCCAGTAATTAGTCGGCTCCCTCGACGACGTTATCCCCAAACAGTCCGTCCTTATCGGAAGTTTTTGACTTATTGTAGTGGCCGTTTTAATATTGTCCAAAGTTCCTAGGCCACTTAATCTGCAATGTATCTTGGTTCTGACTCGTGTTCCAATTAATTCCAAACCTTTTGTGAAGACTCAATGTAGTCACGGGAGGCAGGTAAACTTGAACAAGGGTTTATTCAAAATAAAACACAGCGTCACCGCAGGTGATTTTCATCCACACATACATCTCGTTCGGTCCAATACCGACTTGAAGTTTGATATAACACGTAAAAGTAAACACGGTCAAAAACCTGTTGCGATCCTATCTTGCAGACTTCCAGCATCCAACTAGCCTAGCATAGCTCCTAAAACTCTTTTTGCCCATGTGTCCTGAAAGCTGCGTTCAAGGCCCTAATACCATGTTGGAAATAGGAAACCTAGCATTTTACATCAAAAAGAAGTAAACAGAAACATAACCTTAAGATAATCCACCTATATCACTATATACGAAACTATACAAAAATAATAGTATAAATGAAATTTAGCACCATGTAATATGTCAAGCCAACATAAATATTTCCCCCAAATATGACTGTGTGCTTAATTGGCTCTCACATGCTTACATGAATTTACACAATAGGTGAAAAGGGATTATTGTGTTTTTGACAAGATTAACATGGCATAACCATGCCATACATTTGAAAAGGGTCAATAACATGTTCAATAGCAATTTTACAAAAATATAAATGTGCAAATATTAAACATACAGATCAATATCACCTTGCTCTTGGTAGCTCAACTGTCAAGACGCAGAACAAATATAACACTTAGCAAAAAACTGTATTTAACACACTAGGAAAATAGACAATGATAACCACAAATGAAAGTACAGACAACAAAGTATGCACTATGCCGCGAGACTCAGGCTAGCGTTAGCAACATTATCGTAATTCTGCTAGTTTACAGAGATAGTTGAGAAGAAAAGAGGGACTTTCAAAGCTCCCGGTTGCTTCTTCTTTCGGTCTCCCTCAATGTGTTAGTAGCTTGTAGATACATTTGTTTTAGCTAACTTTGTTAACTTTAATTGCTCATTCAATTTTTCTGCTCAGATCATCACAGGCGACGAATCTCTCTCCTCCATCTGTCACACACACACTGACGCAAGGGCAACATGACCTGTCAATCAATCGCAGCTAGAGGCGGGACTTAACCAAAACACCCTGTCTGAGTGGCTGATCCCTCTGCTTGTTTTAAATGAGGAAGAATCATTATTAATCTATATTCTCTATCAGTGTTTCTAGCAGACAGAGCTGTCTAGATAAATAATAGTGTGAAAGTTTTTGACTGAGAGTGTAATTATCAACTTGCTATCTACGACATCTGCAATTACCTTTCACAGGCTTCAGACTTTATATTTGTTCCTAAGGTCATGCAAAGCACTTTAAAATAGGGAGCATATTCTAAGTTAGAAATACCAAATTTTGAGTTATTTTGACACAATAAACACTTGTAGTTTCATGTCTTGTTACATAAGAATAGACCATATTTGTTTGGTGTTATTATGGGAGAATGACTATTGTTGTGGTACTACTTATCGGGCCCATATTGAGCAAAGCATATTAAGACCAAAATTCATGTACAACTTCCCTACTTCCAAAAAAGAAGCACTAATTAAAGGGTTATTGAGGAACACCTCTGAATGTACATGTAAAGTAAGGCATTAATAAGTGTTTTATAATGATTAATAAAGAGCCAATATACTGCTAATATGCATCTTAATTAACAACTTGTTGATGGTGAATTTATGTACCTTAATATAAAGTGTTACCCACTTTTGATATAAATCGTCACATATGACTAATCTGATTAATTTCAATAGACCAATCAAATGAATAGTGTTGTTAGTAATGGTTTACCTTAGTTGAATGGTTTGAAGAAGCTGTCAGGACCGCTTACTTCTCTTTTCCTACTTAGTTTGAACAGAGAGCTTTTGCAATGCTTCATCTCTCCCAATCGGAGGGATTCATCCATTGGGATCATCATAGTGTTTGTTTCAATGGACCAATCAGAGGGCTTGTTTTCAATGGACCAACCATAGGGTCCATACCGTTTAGATAAATAGGGGGAGAAATAACATGTATTATTATGATTATAATAGGTTATGTATATAATGTGTTTTCTTACCTCTTGAGGCCAAATGTGTTCTGAACAGGACATGCAATTCAAGCACATTTAGTTTATGTGAAAAGTCTGACACTGACCATTTTAATTCTGTCATCAGTACATTTCTGCCATGTCTCTATATTGAAGTTTGTTCTAAAACGGTTATACACTTTTAATTTCATTTTACATAATCCCTGTGGGGCTGCCTTTTCCTTCACTGCAGGATACAGCTATAATTATGTGCTATTCAAACTATGATCACACAGTCAAGACGACAATCATTCGGTCACTGACTGCTCTGAATGGCCATCTAATAACCGGAGAATGAAAAGAAAGGCCATATAGTGTATTGAACGACCTTTGTTCTCTCACAATAAGGCCTTATTGGAAGATGATAAAGCCCATTATAGAAACCATTAGCCAAAACTCGGCAGTGATATGATGAACGCCAGAAAGCTGCTGAGCAACCACAAGATCTAGAACTTGGGGGGTAGTTTTGGAACTAAATTAGTGCAAAAATGTGCAAATGCCATCGATTTTTTACAGTTTATTTGACGATTTTAGGACTTCAAACATCAGCTTGTAGCTTTTTTAATACACCAATTAAAGTGATTTGTATGCGTGTTTTTGGTTGTGTAGTCCGGCATTTAAAAAAAGGTGGGAACCTTGGAGGACCGAAGTTGGACTCCAGCTAATTAAATACGACAAAAATATTCACACAATGAGCAGATGAAACATGCTGATGATTATTTGAAATACACAGAATCATATAGAGCAAGGTCACAGGAAATGGTGCGTGACTGCCAAGTAAGGAAGGTGGACACGGATCACAGCTCACACACTTTGAACACAATCAGCTCTGTGCTCACTGGCATTCTCCATAATTTCAGGGACAGGTGTTCACATTCTTCTTCATATTCCCTCATCACAGAAGAGAATGGAAAAAAAAGAAACGTCTTCAGCAGATATGTCACGCTCAAACGCACACATAGGCTGTTCTTTGACATGCAGCACAGTCAGCATCAAGACAGAGGAAGCTGTCGGTTTTCCTGTTCCGAGGGTTATTCTCTGGATGAGACCACATGTTCGCAAAACATCTTTCGCTGTTCTGATATAAGCAGCAATGTACAATTGTGTCTGCAGCTGGTGGGATTGTCTCATATAATAGCTAATGATAACACTGCTGCTGCTCCTCTGTGTGTCCAGTAAATAATTCACATGTCATTATTTTAAGCATAATGATGATGTTGGTGTTAGCTGTAATGAGTTGTGGAAAGTTATATATTTGGTTGGATGTAATGGCTCTCATTGTGGTTGGTGTTGCCTCCAGCCCTAAGGCAGCTGCAAAATGGTGGATAAATTGTGCCAATAAATAAGTAGGAATACAGAAATACAGAAACCAATAAATGAGACAAGTGTTATTGCTGCTCCGATCCACAAGGAGGAGCTCTTTTATCAATTTTGAGGAAGAAAAGAGAAGAAAGTTATGTTGACAGATGTACACTGTGGATGTCATTTGTGCTCAAAAAGGTTGATTGTCATTTATTATTTGACAGGACTGTAAACAATAATGAATAAAGTTTGACTTCTATTACAAAAGTTTTCATCCAATCATGTGAAAAATAAGGCTTCTTTGGAAGATTACTTGGCAGACCTTTCACAGAAACATACATTAACATGTTAAACAAATAACTAAAACAAAGATATATTTGGATATATTCTAAAAAACAGGTGTTTTTGTTTAGAAATATCTGTGGCTCTATTTTATTACATTAACACACTTCAGATACCAAAGTGGAAAAAAATAATGGGAATTCATTGTTAAGTGAAAGTTAAATGCAACAATTTATTTTATAAGCAGATACAATCGTAAATCTGTTTGCAAAAGTACTGTTGTCTTTATAAAGATAAAAGCGTTTAATTGTATCCATCCTGTCCATTCGTATGTTACACTCCATTGATCAACTTTAATGATCAATGCTTTGTGTGACTGTCTAATCAAACATGGAATATCATTAGCCCCATTACTGCATGCATATCTGGCTGCCAAACACCCATCGTATTTTAATCAAGCTGTATTGTTGCCATTCTTCACACATTCTTAGCATCTGTTTGTTGAAAACTAAATAATTCAGCACCATTGCACCTGCTGTTAGACATTTGATTCACCAAAACTCTGATCAAAGTCCTGCGAGCGGTGTCCTTTTGTTTTATCTGTTCTTTGACACAAAAGAAGGAACAGCATTAGTATTGTATGTACTTAATCAAGTGTGTTTAATACCTAATGACACCTTGCTGGTATGCAAGAAGCCTGTGATAAACTGATTATTTCCCCACTCTCTGGAACATACAACACCTATCCCATACTTACTACTATACTGAAGTGTTGGTATATGAGTGATTACATCTCCCGCTTGTCTCTGTGTGAAATCGTGACTTCATAATTTGTGTCAAGCTGTTGCAATCAGCTGTGATGTTTAACCTGAAATCGCTCAGTGTACTGGTCCATCAGTGTGTGGTCTGCTTTTGTATGCTATTCTGGTTTTTGACCTTTGTCTTGTATTGCGACGGTCCTTTGTGGTTCCTTCCACAATATACTGTAGCTTGCAGACACTGATGTGTGATGGGGGGTGTGTGTGTGTGTGTGTGTGTGTGTGTGTGTGTGTGTGTGTGTGAGAGAGAGAGTGTATGTAGAGTAGTGTAGGGAAAAATATAAAGATAAAATAAGATTACAAAAAGTGAAAGGGATATTTCCATTAGAAAAATCGTAGAAAAATATGCTCTGTGGCTAAGAAAACTTTATAACCAACATATTGCGTTAAAAAAATAAATGTTTCACTAACAAACATATTAAAAAAAAAAACGATTAAGGCGGGAATTCAAATGGGCAGAAGTTAAGAGCTAACGTCAGGGAAATAAACCACCGTGGTATAGCTCAAGTCATGATTACTAAGTTAAAGGCGGCTATTGTTAAAGTTGACATTAATTAGTGTGATTGAATTCACGATTTAACATTAACCAGCATATTGTACATCACTTACAGAACATTAAAAATGTTAAAGCTTATGTTAACCACATACTTTATTTCAGGCATTTAACCAATCCAATCAAAAAAGAGCAATTGCCTTTAAAAAAAGAGCTAAAATAAAAACATATTGCAAGGTTTCAAGACTCATTGCTTCACCACTCAATAACAGGTATTTTAATAAAACACAATGATTCAAAACACCACAAATACAAGCATTAACATATAAATGCACCTAATACAACAAATAATCAAGAACAAAATATTAGCCCTGTTTCGTCACCAGTAACTCTGATTGGAGATATCTGGCACTTTAGTAGTTTAACGCTCTGCTTCGTTCACACGCTCGTCTCATTTGAGCAGGCAACATATTCTGAGTTATTCCTAGGTTATTCTGAGCTGTGAGACTCAATCCAAACAGCAAAGTTGTTAAGAACCGAAAATGAACTGAAAGGCAGCAAAAAGCTCTGTAGAACTGAGGGTGTTAGATGATATGATGATGATGATTACCTGTAGAGCAGTAAGGTTTTTGCTCAGTTCTATGTGAAAAACACAGCATAACATCACAGACCAGCAAGATCTTTAAGTTAAATTGTGACGCACTGAAGAGCATTCAGGAGGAGCCAGAACATGAGATCAATTGTCTCTATTCTTTCAATTCGCCACCAAAACGTTTTTCCACAGCATTTTGGACAAGTAGATGCAAATGGACAGAAAAAGCCCAGTAAATAGCCAAAAAGGGATAAATAAGAACCAACTACCGAAGTTAATTTGTTTATCAAAGCTAGGATTGCTAGAAAGATTCCTCCAGATTTCCCGGCAAATGGCTTTACAAGGTTTCTAATGGTGGTAATGATGGAGTCGGGGAGGCGAAATTTGACAACACCGACTTGCTCTCATTAAGCTTGAGAAACAGTCTTTGATGTTCCCGTTCTTTCAGTCAATATTCGACGTAAATAAACCTCATGCAGCAAATGTATTTTTGTTTATTTCTTTTCAAAGCTTCTGGCATTTGAAATTGTAATTTAATTTTGTGTATTCAAACAAACAAATAACACAAACAGAGCAATGAACACAAAAGTTCCTTGCTTGTACGTTGTGATTGAATATGACAGAAGCCGGGGTAAAATAACTCTTTAGGCCTTTCCGGCTTCTGCGTGAAGTGCGGTCAGTGGAAGTGTCTTTGCTGACCGCTCCTGCCCCATAGACGACTTTTCTGTGGCAGTTTTCCTGCAGAGACTGGCTAAGGGGGAACCTGCGGTGTGTATTTTGGGAGATGCCACCACATTTTAGCTGCTTCCTGAAACAAACCTAATACCAGCAGTAGCAGTCTGATAACACATGCACAACACAGTTCGGAGTTAAATCCTCACTGATCTGGCTTAATGAGAAACACTACCATTCTGTATAACACTTAAAACACCACCCTATCAGTCAGTAACCTTGTGCCTTGACAGATTTGTTGTACCGGGTATGATGTTAAGTTTTTAAACACTCATGGGATGTAGTCAGAGACACACACACACTGAGATTCTGAACACAGATATACTCTCAATTCAAGCTACTGGGATTCCCGCCCAATGGCATCAAATCTTAATTTGCAATAAAACGCATAACCCTAGCATGCCTCTAAACAAAACGCCTCATTCTAATGAACAGGGAAGTCAGAAAGCCCAAGTGCTTCGATTTAAATAGATGGCTTGTGGATTTCCTGAACCTCTGAAGTATGGAAGAAGCTGCCTCCTCCCTGTTATATTTGCTTTGGACATGCTTTGGGATACGATAAGGGCTTTCCTGGATTCAAACCATCTTGGCCGCTCCCCTTCATAAAAACAAAATAATAATAAATGATGTCACTGAGCTATTTTTAGCGATTGGCATACAATTACAGACCATGTCAGCAGGAACTGTCTGTGACAGTAAGAGTAGGCGACAGGGCAAGGCCTGAAAAAATAAGCATCCATGTTGAAATCAGTGAACTGGTTTCCTAGCTAAGAGGTAAAACATGTAGTCCGCAGTGAACTTGGCAAAAAAATGAATAAATCAGGCAGTTAATCTTAAGCAATAATGTTGTTTGGCTGGTTGTTCAGGAGGAGGTGGTAAAGAGGTGAAAGGAGCCTTCCAGGTTGTAGCTTCACCACTTAACCGATCATGAATTTGTAATGTCCTGGCAAGGGTCCGCAAATAGTTCACATACAGCGCCACTATACCAAAATAACAGCAACATTATACACATCTTTTGTGCAGTAATTAAATGGCTGTAGTTGGAGAAAACACATGCAGTAAACAGTGAAAAAAAAAAGGAATGACTGGAGAGAGCAGAATGCTGAGAGAATGGACCTTGAAAGTAAGATTTATTTATCTCCGTGAACCCATATTTGCAAAAACACCATTTCATTTTGTTGATGCAGATGGAATTTTTAAAGTAAAGTCAAGTATTTAACAGGCTCAGGCGTAAACACCCCAAAACAAGTTATAAGCTCAGGAACAGATGTTTGGTGTTCATGGACATTATTTAGTTGGTGTATGTTGTACGTTGGGCTTAAAAAGGGGCAGTTTATCATCCGGCAAAAAGCTCCCACAGAGGAGCATGTATATTATATATGTTCCTGCATCAACAGCTGCATGATTGTATTGTTTTTGGATTTACAGTACTGATGCTGGCCAACAATGTAATACACACATGAAATTAGGCACAAATTCAAAGAAAGCAATCCCAACATGTTTGGCAGGTGAAGCTTTTAAAAAAGGGAGAATGTGCTGCCAACATATCCATAGAAGCCAGGTTCACCTGAATTAAATAAAATAGCATGATTTCTGCTGTTCTAAATCCATCCTGCATACAGTTGCATTGCATCTGTGCAGACATTAACTATGGGAAAAGAGCGTTTTTAATTAAATCAACCATCTATTTTGCTGGGATTGACTTCTGTTGTATTTTTCCAACTGTCTCTGCCACAAATCCAGTCGCAAATCATGGGCTGTGAGTCACACGGTTTTGTCCGCCCTGGTCTGCTGACACAGAAAGAGGAGAATTCATAGTGCCATTGAATTTAAATGAACATGTCATGAATCAGCTGTCCAATCTCTTGTAATTGGCCATAGTAGGCATGGTACCATTCAAAAAAATGAGATGAATTCCTCCTGCTCTATGTCGGGCGGCTCTTATCCTTGGTCTCATTCATTCAAATTTTCCACTCACATTTCATCTGGTTTTATTTCTTGCATAAGGCATAACTCATCTCTTTTAGATTAGCTTCTAGTTGGCCAAATGAGCCATAAATATGTTTTATGTTGTATAGGTGTGGAGTACTTCCCCTTTTCCAGCTGCCTGAATAATTCTTTCCTCCCCATGTTTTATTGTCAGGCCGAAAAGTGCCTCTATTGGATATGTCTTCAGCTCTATGTACAGCTGTTTGTCCAACAGATGTAGTAGAAAAACTGAGGTACCCGTCATAACTTGGTTTAAAAAAATTGAAAAGAATCTTTTTAAAATTAAAAAATAAATGTTTAAAATAAGATGTGCATGTCTCTCCATAAGCCATTCTGTGGCCAGGAGCCTTTCATGTCCACCACCACTCTACTAAATCCTCAGCCCCCTAATCTTCCATAAACAGTCCCCGACTGCGGAGCTACCTTGGCATTGCCAGCATGTGTGTGCCAGCCCCATATACCCATTAGCACCGTTAAGCCTGTACATCTCACCCCCAGCCCCCACTCCTCACAGCAAAGGTGAGCGATGATTACCTCATGCATCACTACTGGTGGCGTTAATCCTGAACTCTGGCAAGAAATCTTTAAAAACGGAAAAAACGTCTCCATCCTGATCCACTAAAGTCTCAGGGTGTTTGTCATTACCAGCAAAGGTTTGCAAACTGCACAAATTGAATTTAATTTGCCGTTTATCCTTGTATCACTCACTCCTCCCCTTTATAACTGCACATCACTTTTTGTTGATCACCTCCTTTCTTTGCTCGACACACAAACACACACCATTTCTGCTTTCCCTCTCTATCACAGCAGCCTGCAGCTAACCAGATCTCTCCATAAAAAGGAAACTACAGTACACAAAAATCAGAGCTGCCACTGCAATCAGAACATTTATCTCCATTTCTTTTCAACTCTTCTCGCTGCCTGTGTGCTGTGTGCCTCTTATTCTCCTAGCACACTGCAGCTCCTCCCTCCACCTCCCTCATCAGCTGCCCCTCCTTCTACCCTCTCTGTCGCTGCTAGGTGCAGCATGTATGCAAGCGTGTGTGAGCCAGCAGAGCTGCCTGTGTGTTTACATGTCAGCCTATCAGTGCTGCCGGATTTAGCGCATCTGGAGAGGACAGAGGATTCTCTCAAATGCCCCTCAGACAAGGGGGATTCTCAGTGCTGCATATATCCCCTTTTCCCTGTCTGAACCCAGCCTGTCGTGAATCCTGCATCCCTGTCTCCATGCGTTCGGAGGCATTTTGAATTTCCTTGGCAACATGGAGCTGCCTGAATTAGAATTCTCTGCATGACAGTCCTGGTAAGTACTCGGTCTCTATGGTGGGCTTTGAGCACTGAGGCATTGGATCAGATTTATTATGGTGCAGTGGAGGGGCCAGAGGATCGCCAGGGAGCAAATTAATGTCAGAAATAAAACTGTGTATCGAAGGCAAATGATAGGGAAGGAGAGAGGGAATATTATTCACTGAGGAGGGCTCCAGATCTTATTTGTGCTTTGTCATCCAGATGGCTTTCATTTTGCTGTGCGTTCTGAAATCTGGGTTTGTATTTATGGAACACACACATGCATGTACAATTTTAAAACGTACAGTATGTACTGTTGCTTAGATATTAGTGAGTGATATAAACACAGGTATATGCTATAAATATTATATTACATATGCGTGCATGGATGCATGAAAACACACCTATGCCTTTTTACATCACAGCAGAAGGTGTGAGGCTGATTAAGAGTGTGTCTGTTTTTGTGTTCCCCCCCAAAGTGTTTTTGCCAGGGAGGTTGTCGACGCTTCCTCGCCTGCCCTCATTAACATTCATCTTCCTTCAAATGCCAGTAAACTCATCTAGCACTCACACTTATTCATTCTCAGCTGCCTTTTTGCTGCTGGCTATTTTCAACTGGGTATGAAGGAGCCTATACAGGTATTAGATTTGCCACAGGTTAGATGGATGGGTGGCAGTGGGGGGTGATGGGTAGAGTGGGTGTGGGGAATGATGCCCAATGATTATTTATGCGGGCCAAGCATACGGTCTCTCGTAGTTTAATTTCTATTGCTTGTTATATTTGCATTTTTATAATCATGGCTGCAACGCTTAGGCAGGCAGGGAGCGATGAGAGGACTCTCCTTCTTTTTTTTAAACTGCACAGTAACAACCTCTGCAAGCCACAGAGCCCCGGCAGTCTCTGAGTGAAGGGTCTGCTCTTCACGTCAAGGCTTTATGAGCTAAACAAAGCTCCTAATTGGAGCCCTGTAATCAGGTTATGACAGCTGATTAGAATCTGTTCTCTTTTTTGTAGTTAATAATGCCTGTCACTGTGTGTGCGCATCTTCAAAGCACTCCACAAAATTTTCATCGGAGTGAAATGAGCGAGGCATGTTGATGACTGGAATTTATGATTACATTTGATGATTAAAATTAACTCATTGTTATTGGACAATCTGCATATTGTTTCTTTGTTTTGTTCGCACTTTTCAACTTGTGGTGCATTCATGCACATGTTACAGCTGTATTTCAAGACTGGAGAAGATAAAATGCACTCATTGTTTGCAATCGCACTGAAAATCCACTGCTAATGGATGTGGTATCAACATCAGCATTACCACAATATTCAACTGGCTTTTCGCAGTAAAAGCTAATGGAGATCCACACAAAAAACACTGACATTATCTACATATAAAGATATTGCAGAATTGTTTACAAAAAGTTACCCAATTACAGTATGCATTCAGCGGAAATGGAGAAACATTATCATTCAATTGGAATCACATTTCTTCACCAACACCTCAATATGTCTATTAAGCTGCTAAATGCTATTATATGTTCACAAGGTAGACAGCAACTCTGTTTATCTGCCATGAGTTACTGGGCAGGTAGAATATAATGGGTTTCAGTTTTTGAAAACCTTTGGAGTGGAATCCTGGAATCCACGCTTTTGAGGCTGTGAGACTGAAGAAAACAGTGAAGTTGCAAAAGATTTGAAAAAAAGCACAAATATGAAAACTGCAGGTGCTGGCTTCTTCTCGGTTCATTACTATGAGTGCACCCTTTCACGAACAATTTGATCAATGTACAAATATCTAGTTTAGCAGCTTTTATGATTTTCATAGTAGAGCTGAGTGTTAAATCATTTTGACTAGCAACCATTTTGAGCATCTCTAAATGTTCCAATGATCAACGTGATCAATGAAAAGCTATTAAGCAACTACTAACGTAAGGATAGGTTCAGTTTACACAACAAATTGCTTTGGTTTTGCACAGAAAAACCGACAGTACATGACAGCTGCAATTATGAGTAGCCTTATGGGTAAAATGTAGCGCTGTGTTTGATATTTGGAAGTTTCCAATGATAATGTTGAACATCCAATTTTAAATGTACATTTGAATGCTGAGCAGCTTCTTTTTTTATGTCTTTTCATTGTGTTCAAGGCAAAGAGTTTCTGCAGTTGCAAAGTCGTACTTATATTACTGTTACACTATTTGTAAAATAAGATTCCAGTGATGGATGCATAAGATTGTTTCTGACTGGTTCAGGACAAATATTTTCAATATGTCAGAAGCAATGTGAAGTCTAAAAGTAAAGATGTAATGAGAACAATTAATATAGATTTCCAAATTAACAACATGTCTTAGATTTAATGTTTTGTTGGCACTAAGAAATTCAAAACAACTTCTTCAGGGTGGTCACCTAACTGGAAGGCACAAACTGACAAATTATATTTGTGAAAGAAGGTTGGTTTACTAACTCCTTCAATACGATCATTCAGAAATTAAGGACTTTCTCCAAGGATTTCTTATGGTGATGAAATAATAAAACATGACTACACAGATTTGAAGCTTCTTTCAAAACCTCATAAAGATTAAGAAATGAATGACATTCAGTCTGAGTGAATGTCAAACATATTGAAATGCTCTTAGTTGTAGTGCCTGATGTTACGGTTCCGAAGATAAGCCCCACAATCCTTTGAGGATGACTGCATGTGTGTGCATGCACTAGGCCTTGTAATAACTTTATAATCAAGCACAAACATTGAAGCAAAGAGGGCTTGTGGTAAAGGATCCTGAAAAGTTCTGACCTTCATGCTCCTCATAGATAGTGTGTGTACTTGAAAAATAATAGACATAATGTGGTATGAACTTAATTCACTCCAAAAAGCTCAAGGAAAAAAAGGTTCTCTGTGTGAGCTGATCCAATCTATTCAAACAGAACTGACAAAATGTGTATGATCACTTACATGTTCCTGTAATACATTGATTAATATAAAGACAATGCACAAACACGTAATACAGTTGAGCCTATACTCCAGTTTATTCAATCCCTGATAGAACAGCTACACACAATCAAAGCAGTGTTTTTTCACAGCGCTTTGTTCCATACTGTCATACGCTAACTACTCTGTTACAGAGTGATCTACATAACACTGAACAATAGCCAATTTCCCCCAGTAGGATCAAATGTTGATCATAACAGCTAAAGTAATGTGTTTACAGATGGATTAGGGTTGTTTAAGTTCAAACTGAATACTAGTATTGGTAACGTATCCAATATTGGAGGAAGTTACATTTAGCAACATTTGTGGGAAGCTCAAGAGTGATTCAAATGAAAGCAGATTGTTTTGCTTCAGGGTTCATCATACACCATATGCTCTATGTAAGAAGAAATGCATAGTGAGTAATGTCAGATTCATGTGAGGATTTTGTATGGTCTCTTATGATTTATTTCTCCTCATGTTTGAATTTAGCCCATTTCATCTATAGATAAAATCAGGGCAGTGTTGCACGTAACAGTTCATTTGCGATGCCCCAGAAAGAAGTGATGTAAAAAGTAGCCGGAAATAATGGTGTTACTATTGAAGCATTCTGTGAAACAAGATCCATCTGGAATCCAGATGCTGCCACATACTGGGTAACATCAGCCACCTTGAAAAGGAGACGGTGAAACTGATTGTGGTGAAGACTGGCAGACCCCATGTGTGTACAGTGTCTGCTGTATGGCGAGGTGACAGACGCAGGCAGATCTGTCACAGGATACTCACATTTCTACAAATGTATTCAGAAGGTCACAGTCCGGCTGCTTTGCAGCAGCCTTCCTCATTTAAATTTAATAATAACAGCTTTATGCTAAATATGAGACAGTCAGGGTCTGGTAGGATAGAGGAGTGATTCATGTGCAAGCTCCTGGCTGGATTCATGCTCTGGCATTATCAGAGCCTTTAATAATATACATTGGATGTGATCACAGTAGAAAGACTGTCCCTTCTCATTCATCATCTGTCTGCTCATCTGGTTCTTTTGTTTGGTGGGTATTTATATTATAACTGGACACCAGAGGTCTGGTTCCTTTCACTTGAAAGAAAGAAGATGATGAATGATTGCCTTCTCTTTCTGTATTCTCAAACTGTAAGGACTGGGGCAGTAAGTTATTAGGCCTTTGGAATCTATATGCTGTTTTTTCTTTATCAAAACCCAGGCTGATGCGTTCAATCAAAGAAACCGAGGCTTGGACTTTGGTGTGCAATTTTAAACACGGTGCTAAAATGAATGGTTTAAGTTTTCTTGTATCATATTTGTAATGTAGCGGGGGATCATTTCCTGAGTTATTTGGTGAGAAAATCTCCTATTGTGCCCGCTATAAAAAGGCTGTTAGAGGCTTGTCTGAGGTAAAATTGCCTTTAGCATGGCATTTAGTACTTTCTTTTTCATTATCTAAGCCAAAACATGTTTATATTCCCTGATGGTGAATAGGGAATAAAGGTTTGTGTAATTTCCGGCTTATCCTACTTGATTTTCCAGAGCAATGGGTGTTAATGAAGAGAGGAGCCTCTTAGTAGTATTACAAAGAAGCAGGTTTCATTTACTGCACATTTTCATCCAACGCCAGTTTACCAATATTTTAGTATAGGGATCATTTAGCCGTTTGAACATCTCCTCATGTGTCTGAATAATCCTGTTAATGAGTCCAATAGGATGAAAATATCTCAACATCTTTAATTAGATCTCAAATGTAATAATAAATAATGCAATGTAAAATAAAAACGTCTTTGGCTGGCAAATTCAACCTCCATTAAGCAATATTTTAAGTGTAAAGAGGGTTATTAGTTCTGCTGATCTTGGAGAGTGAATAGCACCGTCTGCCGCTCTGAGCCTCTTTGAGCCTCTTCCTGTTAATAGTTTTGGTTCACCAGCCCGTCTGGTTGAGTCCTTCTGGCTCTCACTGACCCCCCCATATAAAACCGTGGGCAGCTGTTCAAAAACTTCTAGCTCAAAATCACCCACACACTGATTGTACTCTACTGACCCGGTGTGAAATGGTAGAGAAGGAGTCAGCATCTTTCAGATTCGAGTGCATGATAAACACGGCCAAACATACATTTAGGAACCTATGGAGAACCTTTCTTTTTTTTTTTTTTTGCACCAGTTGTAAGACCAAAGAAGTGCTAAAACGAAAGTGACTGCTGGACCGTTTCTCACACGGCCAAGCAAGTCCTGCAGAGATCTTAATCCAGGTTTAGCTTTAAAACAGAACCACCAAATCTTCAAAACAGGTTTTCATTAGTTAATACAAAGACCCACTGAAAGTACAATCAAATCACACACTAGAGTGTGCTATGCTTTAGTTTATAGTAGCTTGGTTCTTACCCCTAACAATATGCTATGCTAATAAGTACACCCATTATGGGCTAGTGAAACCTCGGCTCATATTTTAAACTCACCAAATGATCCTAATCTTTTAGATTTTAAGAAAGTATTAGTCATACAGAATCCTTTAATGATGGTTACATGTTGTAATAGACATCTACAGTATGAACACAGTTGGATCCTTCTGTAAAACATAATTAGGTCTATAGCCAGCCAGTGAGTATGAGCATTTTCTATTTGCCTGTCAACAAGATTCAAAGGCTTTATTGCTACTGTGTAGAAATGGCAATGAAAATCTTAAGTCCCAAGCTCCTCCAACAATGCAACATAGTTATATAAGACATAAAACCATAAAATAATATAAAAAATGAAAATAGTGAAAGAAGAACTCTATATACATGTACATACAATATAATATATACAAGACTTTATAAAACATTTACTAAAATATAGCATTTTGATTCATTTGGAGTTGTGTGCATTGTAATTTTATTTTTAGAATTGCTTGTCAAGCCATCTAAAACTTGAAGTCAACAGCTCTAAAAATTATGATTCGTGTCAAATACAATCAAGAGACAAAATAAACCACATAACTCCAAGGCACCCAAGATTTGCTGTGTAGTAAACACTTTTATTCAAGCATAGCTGACACCCACTTGTTTTCAGCTGGAGTCTTCTTCAGGGTGTGATACGTAGGTGTCAGCTTAGAGCTTGAGTACATAGGATTTCCTCTTTTGTTTTTCTAAATGCCTCCAGCCATTAACTCCAAAACAGCAACTTTGTTTGCAGAGTGTTTTTTGTAAATGATTGTTTTTCCCGCTTAAACAATAAAATATTTCGATAATGCTCCAATTGTTCGCTTTCGTGATGCCAACATACTTTATTGGTTGTTCTTTACCACAATGATGGTAAGGATTCGACATTTAAGAATGAATGGATTAAGAGCCTTCTGTATGGCAGAGGTTTCTCCGAGGTGTTTGCGGATTCTTGTGGCATATTGACAATTGAGGAACTTTGCGACTAAACTCACAGCGGGCAGACTAATCAGAGCTTACATTCACGTCAAATAAGAACACATTGCACCACCATGAAGGAAAGAAATCAGGAAACACTGATGAAGTAAATAAAGCATGAGGACTTTTGTTGTGGCATAAGGACCAAAAAGTTGTCTTTGTTGCACCTTCTGCAAGTTCTGCTTTTTGTTACTGGGCTCATATGAAACGCAGTTTTTTATTTTGTCTGGGTTTTCGGAGAGCTTTTAGTGACTCGCACTATGGTACCGGGTGTGTCTTTATGCTTGTTTTTGCGGTGCTCCATGGCAGTTCTTTTATTTAGTGCTGCATTTCCAGCCAATCATAAGGGGGCTTTTTTTACAGCAGAGATTTTGAGTTGTTGAAGTAGGGAAGTTGTTATTTCTAAATACTGATCCTAATACTGAAGCGATCATTAGCAGCCATCATTAACATTCTTACTCTGTAACATGCCTTGTTACAAACAAAAGTTGTGGCAGCTAATGAAGAACTACCGCTTAACAGGACATAAAAGGTGAGGCACTCACTAAAAAGGATCAAATGAATTGTTTTAGGTGAACTAAAAAAGATTGAGGATCAAAGATGATTAGTCTCATCCACTGGCCACACAGGAGATGAAAGGGGCCTTCTGATCTTCAGGCAGGTTATTTCCAGATCAGTAGTAAAGATGATGAACATGAGAGGAAGATGCAATGCTCACTGACTTGATATTGGCCAGCCACCTTGGGTTGCCTTTGAACATTGCGCAAGTCCTGTGGAGGCGCATACATAGCATGCAAACTTAACATTAGGGGGTATGCCCCTACAGGAGTACAGCTTGAACAACTCCCCTTCAAAAGCTCATACGCAGCATGGTGAGCCTTGAAATAGGTAGTAAAGCTCACTGTTAAAAAGCTCATGCAGCGAAATTATCCCTTTAATCATGTATTTATGAAATTCCAAAAACAGCTTTTCATGTGATGGTACTAATAGTGTTTCCTTTGCTTTATTAAAAGTGTAAGTAGTGTAATGTAATGTAAGTAGTACATTACAATAAAAGCAGACAACCTGCTTAGCAAGCTTTCAACACCAGCAGCCCGCAGACCTGTGATTCCTGACTGTGAATGCAGTGTTGATCAGAGTGCGGTAAATGTACTTTGAGACAGACAGAATCAAATGGACCCCCTAATGGAGACTGTTGTTTTCAGTTCCATTAACCACAGGGATGTTTAGGTAAGGAACACGTTTCTATCAGCAACTCCTCTGTCTCTTCTAGTATCCTAGAGACCATTTATCTACAGTCTCACCTGTCAAACTGAAAACTATCCAGCATGAATGACAAAGCTTCAGTATCTGCCTCAATGTTGTTGGATAAGCACACTTTTTGCATTGGTTCTTTTTCTTATCCACTCTGCTCCACACCACCTCAAGATAAACTAAGACCAACACTTTCATACTGAGCCTTGCACTCTTTTGGTTTTGATGTGTACGCGGCTGCTGCTTAAACTTAAATAGTTCCTAGTTAAATCACTCAACCCCTTCATCTCCTCTCCCTACCTTCTCTGTGCTAATATAATCTTAGGTCCAGTATCATTATTACTGTATGTAGACATATTTCACAGTGGCCCAGAGCTCTGCAGGTGCACACCTCCCAACCTTTTAAGCTTATGTGAAACTGCTTCTCGAGTTCATGCATCCAAACACACGCCCAACCTTACAAATCTTTGACCTCCATGCCAAACTTTAGATAACTAGGGTGAAAACTGTGGCGTGCAAATGATGTGGACATTTGTCGGTTGACCAACCAACACGGCAGGCTTTAGAGCTGCTTGACACAGCTAAACATGCTCTGAATACCAGTGTAAATCAGTTGCACTCCACACAATTGTCTGGCTACCGGACATTTATAATCTGGATTATAGGAGATAAGGTGTTATGAGCAGGTTTGTTTTGAAGTGTGCTGTCAGAGAACTACAGTACGATAATTGACTCTCTGTTATGGAGATAAACAAACTGACAACGAATTAAATATTTTCATATTTGCATGAACAATACAGAAGTTTCGGTGCACTTGCTTGTCCTTCATATTGATCACTTTAATTATCCGCAATCCTCTAATCTCTCTTGACACCATCTATGTCCAAAATAAGTAGGTTGTAGGTATGGGAACGTTCTGTGCAGCCTTTGTGGCTGAGAGCCCTGCTAACTGCTGTCAAAGAAAGAAAGATCGGGAGCATGCTGACCCCATGCAGGTGTGTTTCTGCATCTCAACAGGAGGAGTTCCCATGCACTGAACCATTTTGTCCTTCGCTAAGCATTTGATCCTGGCATGGGGGAGCATTAGGCCGTGCTGTTACTTTGTTAAGTTTGCAGGGGTTGTTACCTTTATCTTTGGCTTCCATGGAGGATTTGTTTCCATGGGATTTCTCATATCTGACTGTGTATTCTTCTGGAGGATGTAGATTAACTGGCAATACACTTCTAAAGAGTCTATTTTTACCCAGCAAGTGTTTATTGTAACATAACACGGGGCAACATGGCTCAGGAGGTAATCGGCAGGGTCCTAGTTTGATCCCCAGCTCCTCCAGAGAGTGTGGAAGTGTCCTTGAGCAAGAAAATGCAACTACTCATTATTATTGCAGCTTTGTTTTTAATATCATTACTGTTGGTATAGAACTGCATTTAGTTTGGCTTCTATCGAAATATTTCCAATGCAATCCTGATGTGTTCAGGCTAGAGGCTAGAGGCTAGAGGTTCAAGGTTCAAGGGTTTTTATTATCATGTGCACAATATCTACAGTGTAGTTATGGCATTGAAAATCTTAAGTCCCCAAGCTCCCCCAACACTTCAAGATATTATAAAAGGACATAAGAAGAAAATAAGAACTAATAAAATAAAACTAAAAATGAGTGCAAAATATGAGTAGTTTAAATAGTGAAATATTGCAGGTAGTTTGTTACACCAGTCTGTAAATAGTGCAGATGAAGTATGTACATCACTGAATATAAACTCAATAAGTTAAATTATGCATGGAATGATGAAGTGTACATGTACAATAATTAAATATACAATAGCAAAATGTAAGAATTAATATTGTACAGTGAAGTACAATTAATACTGTTTGTCTGTAAATAACTATTTTGGATTTACATAGAAAATCAACTGATACAACCTTTTGTGATTACAGTTTGAGTATGCATCAAAAAGCACAGAACATATATTGCATACATATATCAAATACTGCAGGAAGAGAGACTTGTCCACTCTGATCTACCACAAACATTGCAATTTGTACGCAGCAAACAATGTTTCCTTGTTTGTTTGCTTTTTGACTTTTAAATGTTTGCTTTACATTTGTCAGTTGAACACAAACACACCAGCGGAAGCAATCGTCATCTCTAGCATCCTATACATATTTGCTTGCAACTTTGTAGCTGTCGCTCCATTTCTGTTTCATCCTCTATTCCCTAAACAGTGGCAGAATAATTAGAGCTAGAAGCTGTTGAAATATGTTCCTATCAACAACAAGCTTAATGTGCAACAGACGGGTTAATGGGCTAATTGTTAAGGACTGTAATAAAGAACATGGAAGCTTGAAGTAGCAAAACAGAAATGAGACTTTATTGATAAGATAAGCCTTTTGTGAAACTCTGGACAGCACCAAAGACTGAAAACATGGATTGTACATGTTTGACTCACTTGATATTGAGATTGAAATGGATACAGTAAACTAAAACTACAGTGGACCACAAAAACATTGCAGCGGTTTCCACCTTGCTAGATGGTGTTTCCCAAAGATGTTGTGCTCACAGACCAAAAGTAAGACCATTTTGTCTTACAACTCTGATTTTGTTCAATCACAAAATGCAGACCCTGCTACAAACGTTCATATTATTGAATAGCAATAAAAAGTGTTTGTCAGCTATAAAAAAAGATGCATGCAAATACACACATCCTGTGAGCACAATTTGCATGTGCATCAATCAAAACAAAAAGCTGAATTATTTATTATATCAAGGGAAATACTCTGAGAATTCAAGCTGCATTGATGATTCATGACAGCGGTCACAAGTTGAAACTATCCAGCAGGGACATGGCAGACAAATAACGTGAATAGAGAACTGAAGTGCAATGCTAATTGGTTTGCAACAGAGCTTTGTATTCAAAAGAAAAAAGTCCCTTTTCAGGATTTTCTCATGTTATTTTGTCTGCCTCCCATATGAGTTGTTGTTCGTTAATCTCTTTGTTTTTAAAGTCCCAGTTCCAGTTTTCATGTAAACATCCTTACAACGTTATGCTGCACAATAAATGTACTAGTTCCTGAAAACAACCATAGGGCATGAATGCACCACTGCATATAGCTAATTTGTCTGCGTGCTGCCTGAATGATTTCAATGACCCATTAGCGGAGCACACCTCTCTTCGGTTTGCCCTGCATAAAACCACAACGCACCATAAGAGAGGAGTTGCAGGGATTCACGACAACAAGACTAATGGTGAGCCGAGAGCTGCTTTTGAGAGCAGATTGACATAGTGACAGGTCCGCAGAGAAAATGCAAGAGCAGGAGAGAAAAAAAATTGTCCACTCATATTCCTCCCATTCACAATACCATCAAAAGAGGAATGGAAAAAAAAATAGGGTGGGCACAAAGAATGCATGGAACAACAGAACAAAGGGTAAAATATATTTTCAGCCCTTTCAAGCCCTGCTCTCAAAATGTAAAGACTATGAACACTGTACCTAAGGTAGTAATTGAAAGGACACATTTCTTCAATTCAGAAATGCAGCTCAAGGTCAAAACAAAGTGGTGATACAACAAGCAGCTCTGAGCTGTGAGGCACGATTACAAAGATAGAACCCTGCCCTTACCACACGCTGAATCATAAATCATGCATAGTATTTTGGTAAGAAAATCACCACTGCATTTGCATTTGCTTGTTTCCGATTATCAAGGACATCATGTGAGCCTCATCTTCATTCATATGCCTGACGTGACAAGATAAAAATCACATTATGTGTCAAGCAGATAAGCATGTTGCCCCGTGTTCTGCATCAAGTATCTTAGTAATATTTCATTTCACTCCGGGGTTTAGCATCTGCCACAGCATAAATGTGTGCTTGTCTGTTTTAAATGATATTTCACCATCCTATTGGACCAGTCCACATGTTATCCATCTGAGAATACACGTGATTAATGGGAGATGGAGGTTCCAATGGAGCTACTGATAGACATTTGAGCTTTTATTGTGACAGTCTGCTTCCTACAATGGTTTATACTCACTGGACCGATGGGTCTGACATCTGCTGCCGACCAAAATTAAAACTTCTGCAGGAAGGCAAAATGGAAGCTGCAATTACTGTAACATTGTAACTACTCCACAATCCAAGCTGCTTCAGTCCAATGACTTTAATTCACTGAGAGTGATGTTTTAATTTGTGTTTGTACAATAAAAGCAGAATCAGTCTAATCTTCACTATCAAGTTTACATTTTTGTAAAGGGAGGTACACAGCCTGAGAGGTTCTAAAAAGCACTACACTGATAATATGAAGAACTCTTCACGAAACGCTTTTGTGGTGTGAGTTACAGATAAAATATGCAGTGCCTATTCAGTTCCCACTGAACCAGCCTAATGAATATTGGGATGGAGATTGTATTATCCCATCATAGTAAAACGTCCTCTTTCACACATTGCTTTACGTTAACCTTTTTGGTTCAATAATTGCATTCACTGTGGAACTTCGATATTGTCAAGCAATATAAATACACTCGTGAATCACATAACGCTGTTTTTCTTAGTTTTTGAGGACTTGAGAATGTTTGTCAAAGTAAAGATAAATGACAGTGCCATTTCTCTCACTTCGCATCGGGCTCTTCTGAGAATGTGTCACAGAAATAGCTGTGTCTGAAATCACAAGATTGATGCGAGAAGTAGAGCTTGAAGGTTTTAGCAAGTTAAAGTTCCCCTGGGTCAAAATCAAAGAGGAGTTTAAAGTTATCTGACAAGTTCCTCCCTCCTTCCATTTATCAACGCATGGCAGCAAACTCAGCTTTATATAACTGCTTGGTCAACAGCTCAGCAGTGGCATGGGATGAGGTTATTTTGAATTCATTTCAGGCAGCCATATAAAAAGATATACCATGGCATTTTTAGCTGTTAATTAGCAATGGTTTGTATGAGCAAAGCAATCCGTTCACTGATATTGGCACACAGTACAGTATACTCAAAAGTCTGAAGCACAGCAGGGTGGTTGTATTTTGTGACCTTTTACTGATTTCATTCCTTGTGAGCAAAGCCACTATCGGGTGGGGCCGGTTATATCTGTTTAGGTGTGCTGGTGAAAAAATGTAATATCCAAAGAAATGTATTTAGCTCACAGTGTAGGTTAGGTAGAGAAAATAGCTAAAGGGTTCTAATTCAGGAGGAATAATTTTATAATAATTATTATCCTGAAAATATTGAATTGCAGTTGTGTAAGGGATAATGTGCAGCGAGGCAGTCACTACGGGGAAAAGAACAACCGACAGGCTGATCAGGGAGCCCGACGCAAAGCTTAGGGATTTTGATCAGCCTCTCAGGTGTTCTTTTCCCCATAAGGACCGCCTCGCTGCACATTATCCCGCTTATTACATGGCCAGATACTAAAGAACGAACAGACTCCCAATATTAATTGAAATTATTTTATTGACTCAAAAATTATCGTATTTCTTCCGCTAAGAAAAAAAAAAACGCTGTTCCACGGCGCACAGACTGCACGGCAGCACTGACTGAGGTTTTCTAACTGTTCAAGTCTGTTCACATTTTCTGATCCACTAACAAGTCCTTAAACACGGCAGAGCCCTTAGCGTGTTCCTGTTAGTGTTTATTCCTGTCTGTCTTCTTCTAGTGATTTATCTGACGTCCAGCGCTCCATCTTTTAACCTCTTTTCCTTCTCTTTCTTGATCCTCCTTAACAACGGTCAATATAGTCCTTGACAGCGGTCTGTAGGCCTACTACTGGATTAACAACATGTCAAATGTTCTGAATTGTCCAATCAGAATAGAGTATTCAACTAAGCCATGTAATAACATTTGTTAAGAGGTATACAGCATTGACAAACTTTAGGCGTTTATATTATATTTGAGTATGTGAAGAAATCATTCAGGCAAGGACTCAACACTTAAAATGCAATATATTGTAGTGCTATTAATAGTTTGCCTCCTTTAAAACAGTTTATTTGCTTATCTAAGGAATTAATGACACACAACAATAATAGTAACATTCATTCAATATCATAAAAGGTGTAAAAGAACTGCTTTCTAAACAATGTTTTCCCTAATGTTTATTTTTGATCTGTTTGGAGGACATAATGACTTTTATCAAAAATGTCATAGCCATTTGTGCACCACCAGTCCTCTCCACTAACTCCCCTTTTACCATGTCTCCACAGGTACGCAATAGGATGGTGTTTGGCGAGGCAGGAGGGCACAGCTACTTGGTGGCATGCTGGCAGCCCATCCTGATCCTCATGCTGGGCACCGTCCTTTCTGGCTCCACCACCGGTTGCCCCTCCCGATGTGACTGCAACGGTCAGGAGCGTTCAGTCGCGTGCAATCGACGGAGACTAGCAGCTCTTCCTGAGGGCATTCCCACAGAAACTAAGCTGCTAGACCTTAGCAAGAACCGTCTGAAAATACTTGGGCCCGAGGAGTTCATTAATTACCCTCAACTGGAGGAGCTGCAACTCAACGAAAATATTATTTCATCCATTGAACCAGGGGCTTTTGGCAACCTCATGAACCTGCGAACTCTGGGTTTGCGTAACAACCAGTTAAAGCTCATTCAGCTGGGGGTGTTCACAGGCCTGACCAACCTCACCCAGCTCGATATAAGTGAAAACAAAATTGTCATTCTGCTCGACTACATGTTCCAGGAACTATACAACCTTAGGGCTCTGGAGGTAGGCGACAATGACCTGGTATTCATCTCACCCCTATCATTTCATGGCCTAAGCAACCTTGAAAGCCTCAACATTGAGGGACGCAATCTGCCCTCAGTGCCCACTGATGCCCTGAGCCATCTGCACAACATCTTGTCACTCCGATTACGCTATCTCAACGTCACTGTCATGAGGGATTACTCCTTTAAAAGGCTCTATCGACTCAGAGTGCTGGAGATTTCTGAAATGCCTGCCATGGATACCATGACGGCAAAATGCTTGTATGGACTCAACCTCACATCCTTGTCCATCACAAAATGTAATCTTACGGTCATCCCCTATCAAGCCATCAGTCACCTAAGGCATCTCCGGTTTTTGAATCTGTCTTTCAATCCCATTCATGCCGTGGAGGGGAACAAACTGTTCAATCTGCAGAAGCTCCAGGCTTTTCATTTGGCCGGTGGAAGATTAGCTGCCATTGAACCCTACTCATTCCGAGGACTCAACCACCTCCGTGTACTCAATGTTTCCAGCAACATCCTAAACACCCTAGAGGAGTCTGTTTTTCACTCAGTGGGAAACCTGGAGACTCTGGCTTTGTATGACAACCCGTTGGCCTGTGACTGTCGCCTGCTCTGGGTCTTTCGCCGGCGTTGGAGGCTCAACTTTAACAGACAACAGCCCATGTGTGCTTCACCTGATGTGGTTCAAGGAAAAGAGTTCAAGGATTTCCCAGACATTCTCCCTTCTGACTATTTCATCTGCCAGAAATCAAAGATAATGGATTATAAGGTTCAGGAAAGCCATGTAGATGAAGGAACTACGGTTCATTTTGCTTGCAAAGCTGAGGGTGATCCGGATCCTGTGATAATGTGGTTATCCCCTAAGAAAGACTACATCACTACCAAAACTGCGGGGTTAAGACTTTATGTGTCTAGTGAGGGCACACTGGAGGTGCGTTACGCCCAAATCCAAGACAACGGCACCTACTTGTGCATTGCAAGCAATGCAGCAGGCAATGACACCAAAGCTGCTCACCTTTTTGTGCATAGCAACTCCCCTAACTGGCCCCAACAGTCAAATAAGTCATTTGCCTTCATTTCCAACCAGCCCAGCGATGAAGGAGCTAATGTGACTCGGGCCACCATTCCATTCCCGTTTGACGTTAAGACACTTATCATTGCAACCACCATGGGATTTATCTCTTTCCTTGGAGTTGTTCTTTTCTGTCTTGTAATATTATTCCTCTGGAGTCGAGGGAAAGACAGTATCAAGTCGAGTATAGAGGTTGAATATGTGCCACGTAAAGAGGAACCAGAGGAGGCCAGTCCAACTGAAGCGCCCATACAATTCAACATGAAAATCATGTGAATCTCAAATGGAGACACTTGCAAACGGCAGTCTGGATGCAAACCACCTTTGCTTAAAATATGTACTCAGTTAATGAGCAGTAGAAATTGCACAGCAGCAAACGCATCTTGACACTAAACCCTTGAATTTTGCTCTTCTTTTTTTTTACTTCAGAGCCTGAAACTTTAAAAACAAATGTTGAACTTCAAATATCTGTATATTTGTATTGGCAATTCTTTATCAGTATGTTAACATGCAATCAACTGTATATTCCTTCGTCAAACTAAATGACAGTAATATTTAGAAAAACACATGGATCCCAGTTTATCAAAAATGATATGTTGGTTAGTGTCTGGAAGAATGTGGACATTAGTCTGCAGATTAAATCTGATTATCAGCACAAAATAAGAGAAAGATCTTGTTGTTTTGATGTTGTTGCCATGTTTTGATATTTTAATGTACAAAGCACAATAATCAATTATGAGAACCTAAATTAAGTTACTTAAATATTGCCATTTCATATAGTCCCATCATAAGCAATTGACAAGTATAATATGAGTATCATATATATTATATATATATATATATATATTATATATATATATATATATATATAATATATATATATATATATAATATATATATTATATATATATATATATATATATTATATATATATATATAGCAAAAGATAAGAGGTTGGAAGTCATGAAATTGCAAAGATCAGCTTTGAAACTTTGAGAAAGAATAGCAGCATTAAAATATTGCAGATTGCATAGTTGTGGGAATACGTTAGTAATGTTGAGCAAAAATAACTTGTTATTTGGGAAAATATCTGTCTGATGGTGGTTTAGAATCAGATAGAATAAATCAGCACCACCCTGCAAGTATTTTTGGGCAGAGGCCTATGACATCATTATTTTGTGTTTGATGTTTTCCCTGCAATCGTGCGCCATGTTGAGTAAAACAACATGTCACAGTTAATCCAACAGAAGCGTTTCCCCACTATTATCACGACAAGCCATTTTGTCAATTGGGTTTCAATTTGACTGTGTCTAACTGTTGTATTAACTTATCTGGTGACAGTGAAATGAGAAGTGTGCATGTAAACACACTGACTAAAAGAAAATAAGCCAGTACATTATGTGCTCCTTTCTGCCACAAAGGACGTTTGTCATTAAATGTATTAACATGTTCAGCTATAAATATTCTTACTGTATTTTATTAGTTTATTGTACAATATGCTATGGCACAAATGTAATGCTTTTAATGGCTGTGACTTCTGAACATATTACTATCAACAGAGCAGATTAAATATTTGATGTGACCAAACCAGAAGAGACTTTTACAGCTCTTCAAACTACCTTTGAAATTCATCGGATTAACAATTTATCATCAAGTGCAACAAACTTAATTTGTTTACCGATTTGGCAGCTCAATAAGCATCAGAACTCTGAGTCCTGGGGTTAAATTGTCACCGGTGCATCAATAAAAACGCTGACATTATGAAATTGTTGCTTTAAGGAACCCATTTTCCAGCTTTCAGCTGAGCAATACCCAATGAGTAAGGGGTAAAATTGAGTTTAATGCCTCATAGGGTTTTTATGTTGTCTAATTAATTTCACAGTCAAGACCTGCTCTGAAGATAATGTGTTCATTAACTCTTACAATACTTGTTTTAAAAAAAAGGGGTGAGCAGATGAAAATTCTATTAAAATAAATAACATTTTATACTGCCGGGTGCTTATTTAATGCTAATTTACTATAGAATGTGACCATGAGTTTTTCCTCTCTAAGACACGTTTACTCCTGTGCCGCGAGTAATGACCACAGAGCTCATTGCTTTAAATACAGAGGCTCAAAATGAAGCACACTTCATTGAATACCAATTAAACCATCATCTTACAGAAGAATGTTCATATTTGAACTTGCCAATGTGGTCATAAAATATCATACAGAACTGGTGGTAATGTTACACCACACGCTTGTCCGAGGCATGTATGTATTTGTGCCCAGTAAACCAAAAAGGCATGTCAAACTGAGATCAGGTTACCATGGTATCCTTGTTCTTTTGTCACACTTGGCTCAGCTTTCATCAGTCTAAGCTGCATATTGTTAGGTTCAGCCCTCCTTTGAGCTTAACACATAACAACATTTCACACTAAGCACTGTAAGTGTGTAAGCTGTGGCAATGCTAGGTTGTGCAAGCAGCCACTTTTCCTACACAACGTTTGGTTGTAGTGATAACAGATGCTCAAAACAGAAATATATCATTCAACTGCCAGCTTCACACGGGGGACCACACATTACACTGAAAGCTTAAAAAAGGCAGAAAGACGCCTGGTCCTGTTTTAAAGCAGTAAATGTCAGATTGATGAAAAATCACAGGGACATCAAGAAAGAATGTGTTTGCCTCTGGACAGCCTTATAAAAGCACACATGATCACATTAAATGATCATGATATCATACGACACTGCACGACATGTGCAGAGCTAATGCAGGTGATGTTAGAAGTAGAACCAGTACAAGGTCACTTCTCAATCAGAAATATTTTATTTATCCCAAACTGGGAACATTTTTTCATTGCAGCAGCGAAATACAAAAAGAAACAAAACAAATTACAAATAATTAGAACTTAAAAATAAAAACAAAAATGAGAACCGACAAATGTACAAGTAAGGCAATAATGTAAATCAGTATATTGCAAATGTACAATGTTAAGTTTGAAGGTGTGCATGTTAAGTCTAGTTCACAAGAGAGGCTACGGAGCAGTGAGTTGTCTGCCAGCCAGCATGTCAGGTCTGTCTCAAGACCTGTATTTGTCTTAAGGTGTTTGTATCGCTCACTAACCAAGCTCACAGTTCTCTGAATGGAAAAGGTAAAGCATGAAGTATTGGTGTACCTGTTGGTCTTTGCAATTTTGATGAACAGAGCTATATAGATACACAACCCCCTACCCTGACTTTTTGCCCAAAAGGCAGCGTTACATTTCATGACATCCTCATCAATTCCAGGATCGAGTTACTCCATGAAACAAAAACTGCACTGTGCATTTGTTATTTTCTCTACAACATGGAGATACTGTGTGGCTGAACAGTGAGGCATTCTTTAAAGTGTTGAATTTGTTAAAATGATTGCTGTACAGTACTAGTAAATGTGCAGGTTTCTATGCTTTCTAAAAAAAAGAATTGATTTATAAATACTGCCTACATACAGTATTTTCTTGTTTTAGCCAGAAAATGTGCCCCACAGTTATGACAATAAGCTTTTTGTCACGCTCCCGAGAACATGGCGGGACCTGTTGCGTCTCACTTATACGCTCAGTTGGACAGAGCAATAAGATAGCAATAACTGTAACACTCGTCAAAGCAAGAAAGCATGAAGGCAAAAGGGACATGACTGACAACAGAAAGACATAGAAACAAAACTATTTTACATTAGGGTGAGTTGTCTTCTTGATGCTTTCATAAAACTTGAGAAAAATACTTCACTATTTCCTGTATGTCACTTGAACACCGGTTTGTAAAGGATAGTGCAACACATATATATATCTGATGGGCTGGCACCATAACTGGATATATACTATAAGGGATGAAATGTTATTCCACTAGCACATTGAAGCAGCCCTACCAACATGACCAACAGTAGCTCAAGTGTTTAAAGGACTCTGTGTCAATACGTTGATTTCAAGCATAAGGAATTTGCAGGCCATACTTTATAGAATTACAGCTGCACTCTGGGCTCATATAGAGACAACAGTAAGCAGACAGACATTACTGAGCCGAGTAATCACACAAAGTTCCCAATCGATTCTGTAATGCAACCAGTGTAGAGAAGCTGGGGAAAAATGGCTGTAATGGTTGAATGAAGCATGTTTGTTTGCTATCAATAGTAAGCAACTTATTGCAGATGTAACTGGAGCTGAGCCACAGCTTGTACACAAAGAGACAATCAGCAAAGTATTAAACATACTTATATATTAGGATTAGCCAGTATTCTTTAAAACATGTGATTTATATCTTTTAGAATTATTTTGGACTAACTTGATATACAGTTAAGGGGCTGTGAAACCCTTTAGTCTAGAGATGTATTATGGCCATCAACAAGGGATATTGTTAAGTAACAGAAAACAAATTGAAATATATGAAAACAGCTTGTAGGAGAGGAGTTCGAGATAAAAAATATCCAAAGGGGTGAAAGCTTTAAGGCACTTCACGAGTAAATAATGAAGCAGGAGAAATATACACGCCCAAAGGACTTAACAGTTTCTCTTTGACAGGTGAGATGGGAGCTACATCTGGGGGTTATTATGAGCTGTCAACCATTTAATATCAATTTGAAAAAAGTGCTTTGGTATTAGACTGCTTTGAAAATCCCTAAAATAGGCATGAACTATTCGCATTTGTTGATCAATTAGATCTGTACCTCTCACTTCATTTGAGGAGAGGAGGTATGTGATGCACATCGGATGAAGAAGGAATCAGAGGTGCAGGGTGTAAGTTAATTACATTTTCAAGGTGGTGTATTGGCTAAGCACTGGACAGGCACAAGATGAACAAAGCATCACCTGACAACTCAAAATAGTCTGACACATGCAAAGCCCCATAAACAATAAGGTTCATCCTGTAATGTTTTTTTCTAGCTATACCAAAAAAGGAGTCCAACGTCTTATACAATATACTATTTGACCAGTGTATTGCCAAAGCCTCTCTAGATACAATTAAAAGGAAATCACCCTACTTACTCTCAATAACCTCATCCAAATGACAAAAAAGAAACTTGCTTTACACTGCAAATGCAGTAAAATCTGAATGCAAATATAGATACAGACATAATCCATTCAGCACAGTGAAATAGGGTATGGTAGGTATTAATGCCCCTCAAACTGTTCAGGGAGGTCGTTACATGCCCAATGTTTCTGGGTGACTTGTGCTATTAACAATTAGCTAGCTGGCTAAAAACCAAACGCCCACTAGCAGAAATGTGTCGATGACTCACATGGATCGACTGCTAGGGAGGCAAATCATTTTGATCACAGCATGTCACTTAACTGCTTAGAAATGAGATGAGCTGCCACATAACTGCACCTTGTTCTAAATTTAAACCACCTAACATTCAAATTATTCATGCAAACATTTTCTTATTTACAAAATTACAGTGTCAGTCACTTTCGTTTATTACAAGAGCATGGTCCTGGAAATGAGGACGGCAGGGTCGGTAAAAGCCAATAAAGCTGTTTAAGAATGCAATTATGTAGGTTCTTAGTTGCCGTTATACTCATTTTATCCTCACAGGATACTTATTCTCCTCTGCTGAAAACACATGTGTAAATGACAACTAAATAAATAGGTTTTATTTATTTCAATTTATATATTGACATTTCTGAAACATGTTATCGTATACACAAGTAAGCACAGTATATGTCATCTGCAAGGGAAGGCAAACACTTTTTCAACCACTTTTAAAGTTACTGTCATTACTATCTATAACTGTCTATGGTTGAAAGCTTGTGACAGATTTAGGTCATAAAACAAAGTGAAAGAATGGCAGTAATTGGAAGTTCCTCTGAGACACAAAGGCATCCATGAAAAGTTTTTCTCAAGCGTCGAAATAAAGAATGGAATATCAATAAATACGACAAGAGAAACAGTCTTGGATTTTTCAGAGCATTTTTTTGCCTTGTTAGAAGGCAGAGTGGAGTCGCACTTCATTAAACCTAACAAGTGTTCAGTTGCACCCATAAGGAGACACCTTTTTCACCTGACATATCGAGTGGATGTGTAGCTGATGTAAACTGTGCAAATGCTCATGTGAGTTTGACCTCACTGTGCAGCAGAGATGCCTGCTAACAGCTCCCTTCAGCTTATCAACACGTAAAAGCCAAGAGACCATTTATAAAGAGTACGAGACAGACTCAATCACTCTAATGAATTCACTAAATAGATATTGATCAAGGAGGCTGCAGCGGTGGTAACAGTATTCCTAAATCTCTACCGGTGGACACATTTCTACTCTTGCACGGTCAAATCCCCCAACCCCCATTTTTTTTGTATCATTAAGTCCATCAGTCAAGCCAGTTTGTGGTATAAATTGTTACCTGGGCTTCTTTATCTGCGAATTACTGTGCTTGAAATAATTTATTAGAAAAAGGTCTTGGTAAAAGAAATGAATGACCAACTTAAAATGAGTCAAGCAAACAAATTAAGCTTGAGAGATTGTCCCCTGATAAGACACATGTCAACAGGAAGTGAGTATTAAGACAAGGTTAACTGAGGTGGGTTTACAAGCACCATACAGGGTAACTTAATCCCACAAAAAATGTCTCATTGGTTAGTGTTGTATGCATTGGTTAACTTTAGAGCTCGGCTGCTAAAGAGCCCCAGAGCATGCACACTGTTCAGCACCATGGACAGCACTCTCAACACACGGTCAAAATATCTAAAATGTATGCATCCCATTATGTCTGAACAGCAGAATATCTGGCAACTGGTGATTCTCGTAACAGTCAGACCCATTTGTTGTAGCCTTTAAACATTTCTCAACCATTAAAAAACTGATTTATTTCTACTTTCATTTACAGCCCCGGAAAAAATTAAGAGACCACTCCACATTTTCCTTAAATCTTTATCTCTACATATATGGCAGCCATTCCAGTGTCTGTTGAAAGTGTCAGTAGTTTATAGAATACAATTAAAATATAAATACTGTTTTAACTCAAATACACATCTATAAATAATAAAACAAGAGAAAATGATCATGCTGAAGTGGTCTCTTAATTGTTTCCGCGGCTGTATATTATTTTGGCAAAGCTCGAAAGAAACATATATACAGTTTCCAGTTAGCAGATGAGCTCTATCACACATGCTTGCTTTTTCAGTGCTACATTTTAGTATTTTTAATTGGACTTTGCCACAACATTTCAAAAGATAGCAATTTGAGTCATCAAAGCAATTCCATTTCTGAGGCTCAAGTTGTAGTTACCTAATTAGATTCTCCATTGAAATTGTCTTTTACTTAATCCTTTTCCAAGCACCTTGTGTGTTTAAAATGGAGTTTACATTAGAGTGTAGATAATGTCATTTGGGACTTTTCCATCAGCTTATGAATACAGTATAATGGCTCTGGCTGCCTTCCAATTAGAGCTGTGTTTGCTTTTGTAAACAGAGATGAAAACGTATCACTCATTACATGGCTAGTAGGGGAGACAAAATCCATGCCAACACAACTGGTCAAATTATTCATAGTGGATAAAAAATTGATATATTCAAGTTCATTTGTGAGGTCGAGGTTTTAGCACAGTTTCATTTTCATTTTCATTTCCCAGAGCAGAAATCCACAGGAAATAAGAAATCAGAGACTAAAAATGTGATCTGAGAGAAGCAGAGAGTGAGTGGGTGTGTGAGGCGCTTGGGCTGTATGTGGACTAATCCTTTATGACATGGGAATGGCCATCTCTGGTTACCTTCTTTTCCCATTTCTCTCTGGTTAGATCAGAGTCCTTTTGCACGGAAGTAAGATTTGCTGATGCTTTACAGTTTGTTGCTAGGGAGTGCATCTATATTCTGATGTAAATGCGGGGAAAGCTAATTTAAGTTAATCGCTACCTGCAAAAAAAAGAACTAGCCTCGTTTGACACCACCAATCGTTCTTGAGTGCAGTGCTGCTAAACGCACCACAAAGTCCACTGCTCTCTTATGTTTATCTTAGATTATTAAAGAAACACTTTGACTGTTCACTAAAGCTAAGGTAGGCAACTTGTTTTAGAAGTATTTTTATTGTCTGTATTCTTTTTGCATCCTGACAGAAATCAATGAATCAAATGCTGTGACGGAAATAATAAGGAAAAATAAATCCTGTATCCGTAGTTATCGAATGACTGTAAAAAGCCACACAGCGACACAGCTGGACACCAATACTGCATGCTCCACAGTGTGTCCTTTTTGAACAGCAGGAGCCTTTTTTTGACACAAGCCTAGTATCAGTGCTGTATCTGATTTTGGTTTTTAAATGATGTACTTTTTTCACAGATTTGTCTGTTGTGTCTTAACAAGGAATGGTGGAGACAGGCAGACACAGACACACACATAGGGAGACAAAGAGCACAACTGCACAATGGCGTGCTGATCCCTAAAGAAAAATAGCTTCAAATAGCAACAGCACTTCCAATGTTTGTTGGCCCTAAAAAATCCTGATGGGAGCACCCTTTGTGAGGGAGGCGAGCACTGTTGAGTCACAGCAAGAGGGTTTTGGGTTCAAACCATTGTGGTTAAATTGTCATGTTCCCTTCATGTCAGCGTGGGTTTTCTACAGCTTCCTCCTACAGAGCAGACATGCATTGCGGATTAATTTTTGACTCTATATTGCCAATAGCTGTGAGCTTCAATGGCACTCTAGTCTCTGTGTGTTCACTTTGCCTTATCTGGCGGCCTGTTCAGGGAATAATGACAGCTAGGACAGATTTCAGCCCCCCCAGGACCCTGATTATGAAAACCAAATTGTTTAAAGCCAAATACCACAATATAAATAACGAATCATCATAGTTTAATTAAGGGTTGAATGAAATTGCATGAAAGAAAAACTCAGATAAAAACAGAAAATGTATGAATTTGGTTTGATCAGCAATGGTTTCAGGCTTTCCAAGGACAAATCTAAAAAAACATGCGGATCATCACCTAATTAAAATTCAACTACAGTACGATGGTGGCATTATAAATGTTAAAATATCAGTGCCCTAAAGGAATGTCAGTGTTTCAGATGTCTAAACACAGTTTGAAACGACTCAGTGGGTGCTCAATGAGACTGAACTAATGTGTAATCTATTTAACAAATGTGTTTACAGTACCATTTACTATTTCTTCATCAAAAAGGCAAGGCACCTTGACATCATACAGCTAATAACCAACTAGCTGTAAGCCTAAAATACTTGGCTTAAAGTGATCACAATGATAGATTGTGTTCTACCCAAGTGGTGGAGTACCTTAAATAGACACTTAGTACTCAGATCAGAATTCTGGTTGCGTTTATTGGTAGTTAACACTTCATTGTTTTGGTCATTAGCTGTAATTTAAACAAATTCATATTAATGCCGACTATGAATCGAGCTTAAAAATGTGGCTACAAAATGAGGATCTTAACAAATAAGAACAATTGTAATGGACCTCTGTGGTGATGCCAAAACATGCCGAAACCTTAGGATTCAATGGCCAGGTGCACATACTGTGGGACTATCTCCTCTCTAATGAGGTAGTAAGGGGTCTGAAATATCCACATCCTTGTTCTGTTAAAAAAATATATATTCCAAAGCTGATCTGAACTTAGCTTCAGCAGTCAAATCAAATGGGTATCTACCAAAGTTACAGACTTTCTAATATGAAACTCTCTCTGTTTCCCTAGACAGTTTTCAATTGCTGAGCTACAGTAGACTGGAGGGTAGTTACTGGACTAGGAAAGTTTCGGACTTAAAGACTACATCCAGGCAATCCCCACTTAACTTGGACATATAGCCTTAAATAAACTTGCACTTTTGTGCAAAATGAACCATTTGTTTGCCCATGTCTTACATTGGAAGTGCATTGAGAAGTATTTTATCTATACTTATCAGAATTTGTATTTCACCACAGGGGAACTGAACAAAAAAACAAATACAATTTAGATTAAAGACCAGCAGTGGTAAAAATCAAAGCATTGACAGTAATATTTCATGAGAATGTAAGATGCACTCTTCAATTTATTTGCATTCCCTTAATTAGAGATGCATGTTGTTCCTCAATAACAGTCAGTATTTCTCTGGGTTTTGTATTCTCAAGCTAATTCTGCAGCAAAATGAGCAGGCTGACAGACAGCTTCCATCTGTGCGACTGTAGTCCCAGTATGACAGTGATGGAATTCATTAATCATTAGCAGCCTGCAAGCATCTGACCTACACCCAATATGCCTGCTGTGAGGCCTGTAAAACTGCGCCTGCTAGATAGCGCCTGCACACACGGATACAGAGATTATTGGGTTGTATAAATATAGACCTGCCAAAAGGAATAAAATGGTGTTATTGGGTTTTCAGGTTTGCTCGTATCTAACATTTTTCTTCTTGGTCAGACCCACCTCTCCCGTTTCAGCAGGCCAACCTTCACTTACCCTTGGCACGTGGTAATATGTAGCACAATTCGCAATGTGAGTGGCCAATCTGAGAGAAGCAGAGCAGGGACCAAGAGGGAGCAGAGGATTTAAAATGGAGCAAACTTGCCCTAAAGCAGTCCTCATAATTGAGAATGATAAGAAATTAAAGAAAAATAGGCTAAACATTCAAGTGAGAAATAATGCATTTCAAATGAGTTTTTTTTCCTGTGAGTGTGGCGACGCATCACTTGACTTTCTTTTGTGTACTGTGTTAAGCAAACAATAAGTCTTGCAGTGCTTCAGGGTTGCCAAGCTACAGAACCTCGGCCATGAAAAAGACAATCCCACAAAAGGTCCCTCGAGTTTTCAGAGTAACATAGCAGCCTCTAAGTTGAAAGTGAGGATTCTAGAGACAAATGCTAGGTAGAAGACAACGGTGGTATTTGAGACAACTACAGGCATCGAGTTGTAGACTGTGGTCCAAAAAAAGGATAAGCTAAAACTGCAATTCCTGCGTTATGACTATAATAGAGCTGCACGGTCTTGGATCAATACTAGTGACTCAAAAATTGCTTCACCAGGAATCTGAGGTGCAGTGATTAATTCTTTCTGCAGGAAAAAAATAAGCATTTCTATTTTTGTGACGGTTAATTAGAAAAATGTCTCCACTTGAACTGATAGTCATTCCTTAGCTATGAATGCTTTGGTTTATTACAACAAGTAGCCTAACTAATAATAGTAAACAAATATTTCATAATTGAAATAGTAAAGGTCACAGGGGAGCTTGAGCACTCACTGTAGCCTTGGTCTTAATTTCCCAGAGATACATTTATATGGACTAAGGGAGTGAGTGTTTTTCCTTCTCCAAAAGAAGTACATGAATAAGGAATATGACAGGTTCATTATTTTTTGAAGACTAAATTATTTACTTAAACAGCTGGGCTCTCTAGTTAGCAAACATTACTCCAAGAGCAATATTGCAGTGCATTTGTTAGGGAATACTTTCAGTCACAGATTAATATACACTTGGTGCACTGCTGAGTATACATTAGCATATATACGTATGTGGGATTACCTGATATTGAAGCACAGTGCCTGTGTTCATTGCAATTAAGTTACATTCCCAAGTGTGACGCTCATGTACTTTATGGTGTCTGGACAACAATAAAAATTGCAAGGCATAGAAAAATAAGATCCAACTCTGGTTACACAGACAACACTTGTTATTAGGATACAATCTTTGTTTTATTTGGTCTTTTTACAGGATTCACTCCTCTCTTTCTCAGGCTGGCAGTCAGTAGGGGATTGACATTAAGCCTCTTAGTCACTCGTTCTTTAGGCTAGAAGTTGAGATGTATTACTTGCCCAAGAAACCAACTTGTAAGAAATGGAACATGTATCAAGACTACAGCCTAACATTTTATCACTACCCTTCAGTACTGTCCCAAAAGTCAGTGTAAACTGTCAAGAGAAGATCTCTGTTTATAGTATTATCCTGTGGACGTGTAGTATGAAGCTCAGCAAAGCTAAAAAAGCAGAGAGTTTGACAGTTGAAGGCGACTGCAACATGCTGTGTTGTTGTATAAAAACACATGGGTGAGATCTGGCATGTTAATCATTACAGCTGGTTGCCGAAACCGATCATCCATCCCTTTTAAAAGATCACATTCATCCCTTTTAAAAGATCACATTCATTTGTCACTTGCTCGATCGGGCAATTGCAAGAGCATTCAACTTTCCCATACAAGGCCTACTGGCTCAAAGTACTTATGTGAAGACCTATCAGTGTTGGGAAGACTGGGATTAGTGTGTTTTTAACTATCTCCGCTTCAACACAGATACACACAACGCAAGAATTGATAGGCACAAGGCACAAATTCAAGAGGAAATGCAGGGCTTACTATAGTCAGTTGGGAAAGATAGATAGAAAATACTTGCCCTGGATCAATCAATTAAATTTCGTTTATTTAGCTCAAAATTTACTTCAATTGGGATTACAATCTGGATGGATCAAGATTTGAGCCCCAATTTTCATCACATAATTTGTTCGAAAACAGACGGAATTGAGTACTGAATCACCTTGACATAACAGGGTTTTTTGTGAGCACATCTGTCAGACTGATCTAACACCGAGCCTTCTCTGAGATAATTTCGGCAATAGCCAATTACACCCTGCAGTAAGCAAAAAAAACAGATCCTGCTTAAAGCAGAGCAAGGCTGCATTAGAAAGTTATTTGCAACCTCTGACTTTAAGTCCCTGGGTATTTTATAAAAGGTTTGGCACGAGGCAGTAGGCTAATTAGGCAAATTCATTGAACTAATGGACTATCCCTTACGTCCAGTTTTCTAGATGGTGCCTGCCTGCTTAGGAAGGTGTTACTGCCAGAGAAATATACTGCTGAGAGCAAAGAGTCAACATGATAAATCTGCACTCATGTTTCTCAATCCTTACATGCAGACAATGCATTTATATTATAACTTCAGCACTCTGCACTACAGAAATTAATGATGACTGACAGAATATAGTTCACTGAGAAACCACTCAAGTTCATGTTTCAGTTTCTTTGTTATGGAAATAGACCCTGTGTAATAATTTTTGCACCTAGGGTACAGGATGAAAGGATATTGCTCTCCAAAGATTTTTCTCTTCACACAAACATATGCTCTGCAAACTTGACTATTGTTTGGCAAAGATATAATGTTCCAAATGCTTTAGCCAGCTTTTCAATTTCAGAGGGGTTGTTCCAGCATCTATTAACTCAAAGCATCAGGGAGTGCTCACTTGCCTCAGAAAATGTCCCCTACTACAAAGGATCTGTTGAAAGTTTCATACTATCAGCCATTAATACTACAGGTACTGTTGAAAATGTCCATCAGTATAAATGTTAAAATCTGATATTGACATTCTCTCAAACAAGAATACCAATCCCTTTACATCAAAAGTGAATAGCTTGGGCATTTTTTTATTTGATTATAATCTGATCAAGAAAGGGCTATTTGTTATACAGCCCAACCCAAGCAGCTACTGCACACCTATATGATTCTTCAGTTTTTATATATTAGTTGTTGAGTAGACGCACGTGGAGAAAATGTATTGGACTCTTAACTTATAGAACAATGTGTGCGCCAGGAGTTTCCTGACATGATTTAGTACTACCATGTTTGTATCCTTTTTATTATACATAACTCATGTACAGCTGAATTTCCTTGTGGCTGCGCAACTTGTGATGAATCTTGGAACAAATGTGAGGTCTGAAATTGATTAGGTCATTGCATATATTAAAATGACTGCTGAATAAAGCCCTAATTATGCGGTTACGGAGTTGCACTGGACGACCAATGAAACCCTTTGGTCGGTCGGAAGTGAATAAAGGCAAATTAAAAAAGGAGCCGTACCGTTTTCAAGACTGTTTTCATTAAAAGAAATGTCTTACTATTAGTAAAAAGCTTATGTATGGGTTATCATCCCTCTGTTGAATGGAATGAGAATCTTATTGCTCATTATTATGGATAATAAAAGTCCATCTCATTGGGAAATCAAATATTTTAATTGGGCAGGGTACTAGTAATATATGATAATTCACTTCACTGCAATAATTCAAAAACTACATCTAAATGGGGAATAATGAGATTCATTGCTTTTACACCCTCTTGAGGTCTAATATTGAATGCATTAGGTGAACTTTTGATCAAGGCCATACAATACTAAAATGCATGTGCTAACTAAATGTACCTAAAGTATTTCAGAGCGTGAAATGCAGTAACCATTTCACGCTCTGAAAAGATCTCAGGGACAGGAACATCTTAACTAACATAACATGATATTGCCTGCAAGTTGGGGGAAGGATAGCTCGGAAATAATGGAGTAATTCCATTAATTATTTTATCCAATGAAAATGCAACTATTTTTAGTAGTAACAATCTCTTAAGTAAAATGCTAACAATTCATTGGTCCAACTTAAATATTTGTATTTATTTTCTTTGCCTTATATGGCAGTAAAGTGAAAATCTCTAGGTACTGTACTGTTTGTCAAACTAACAAAACCTTTTCACAGTTAAGATAGAATTCTTTGACATTTATAGACAAAACAAGTCATGGAGAAAATGACTGAAAGAATCTCTTCTAATGAGATGGGTTTTTTTCCAAACTCCAGCTAGTTGCTGTGTGCTGATGGTGCTAATAGTGGACCTGTGGGGTGTCAGTCTTATCAGGGCGCTGCTGTAGTCCCTCAAAAAATGTCACATATATGTCAGATTCACCTTTAAGGACAAAGTCTCCAATTATCCTCAGCTCTGAAACTCTTACTGCCTTCATCTAATGTGAAAAGACAGCTCTGCTTCCTTTTCAGATCTCTCGACGCACGCTCTCTTCTCCTTTCGCTCAATCAAGGAATGCATGAGTACACTGTAGTCTCTTGATTAGGCATACTTATTACCAATTATTAATGCTAACAACTGGCAGCTCTTTTAAACAGAATATAATATGTAAATTCAGAGTTATCAAGAGATTAAACTGCTGCTCAACTGATGCGAGACATGTTTTAAGTGATAGGGACATACTGATTTATCGGCTGAACATCAGCAACCTCAGGAGATGGCAAGCAACTGCTACAACCGCAATGTTTTAGATTTTTCTCTTTTTTATCCAACAGCATGACGAGGTGCTGAGCACTGCAGGTTTCTAGTTTTTTCTCTGGTTGCCGAGAGTTGAAAAATCTTTAAAAACTTCACTGTCATTTTTCTCCTAGCCATACAATCACAGGGCAGAAAGGGCAGGAAGTGCTAGGATATGTACTGAGCTGATCAACTGCAACGGACGGCAAATTACTACACATGGACCGAGTCAGTACTTCCTTCCGACAAACTTTAGACAAGTACTCTACCTTGTGTGGACATTTTGGCCAAATAAGAATAGGCACCAGCCAAAGAGTACTCAATATGTGGGAAACTTGCATGGCTGGTAAAGCTTCTGCTGTACGTTAACTTTGAGTGTATGAGCTATGTTACAACTGAAATGTTCTCAGACTCAAAAGACTTATGAAGCATTATTCAGGGTTCCCCCAGGATTTTTAGTCTTAAATTTAAGACTTTTTAAGACCTTTTTAAGACCACTTTCAATAAAATTTAAGACCAACGTCGCACCTTCCCTGGTATGCGTATTAATGAAAAAATTGAAAATCAATCAATCAATCAATCAATCAATCAAATAAATAACTTTAATGAACAATATGCTCTGAGGACAACAGCTTTCAAAGATCTGCTTCAACATAACATTCACCATATTTAAACACAATAACTGTGTGAGGAGTGCATGTATGCACATGCACACGTCTGTGGGTGCGCCTTTGTATGGATGTTTTTTCCCAAAGTAACCTACAGCCTGTCTACACTGTATTTAAGTCATTAATTTAAGAACCATTTAAAACAATAACTGTGAGGGGTGTACGTGTGTGTGTGTGTTTGTGTGTGCGTGTGCCT
The DNA here is from genome assembly GCF_036324505.1 of Eleginops maclovinus. Lineage (NCBI taxonomy): Eukaryota > Metazoa > Chordata > Actinopteri > Perciformes > Eleginopidae > Eleginops > Eleginops maclovinus. The sequence goes on from NC_086352.1 coordinate 25,829,554, forward strand.
GCATTCGTCTGTGGGTGTGCCTGTGTGCGGTTGTTGCAATCTACACTGTATTTAAGTCCTGAGACAGAATAATTTAAAACAATAACTGTGAGGGGTGTACGTGTGTGTGTGTGTTTGTGTGTGCGTGTGCCTGCATTCGTCTGTGGGTGTGCCTGTGTGCATTTCAATAGATCCTACAGCTTTTGGAGCTCAGCTCTTTTGGCAGCAATCTGTTCGTCCAGTTTAATGAGTTCAGCCATCTTTTCCTTGTGGCTCCTTCTAAAGGCATTCGATTTTGCTATTAGCTCCGCCATCTTGCTGCCTGCTTGCTTGGCTTCAGCCTGGTCTGCCAACTTATCAGCATCCCTGAGCAGATGTTCGGCTACCTCCTTGATGGATCTTCTGTGCTTTCTCAGTTGCTCCAGGTTCTCCTCAATGGCCTTTCGTTTTTCTGACTCTGCTTGAGATTCTCTCTTTTTTCTCTCCGTCTCAAGATGAATTCTATATCTTGCTCTGGAAGATGAGACCGAGGAAAGCAGGGCTGGCGTGAGGGGGACCTTGGTAACCCCTCCATGGAGAGAGATGTAGTCACAGACGATTCTCTGCGCTACAACGGTGTCTTCGTGAATGTTAGCAGTTTCAATTTCTTTGTTCACCGAAAAGCCCCGCTCAACTGTTGCCTGCCCGTGTGATTGAAGTAGAAGCTTCTGGATAAAGGACCAAAGTTGTGGGTAGGTCTCACTGATGATGTTGCTTAGAAAGACATCCAGTCTTTTCTTGAATGGCTGGAAGGACTGAAATTCTTCAGTTCGGACCTCCAGGGACAGCATCTCTGAGAACTTCTGGGTGATCAGATCACCTAAGAAGAGTGGATGAAAGAGCATTCAAATAAATGTATAGCTACAATATCAGTAATATATTATTATTCATACGACTGCTTGATCTAATGTCCTATTGTGCTGTGTTAGCATATGCATTATGTTATGATTCTTATTACGTAGTTCCTATTTTTTGACCATCGGCCGCATTGGGAAGCTTCAATGAACTGTCACATTAAAGAGTGTTACAATACACTTAGTGCTATGCACTGCACAGCATTATTCTAACTTATAATGGCATGACAACAATGGCATAATCAGGATAACGAACTGCATTCGTAGATAAAACAAATAATGCACTTTGAGGTGTAACGCCTGTGCTACCACTTTGAACATGCAGTATTTTTTGATACAAGAATACCATGATGTTCTTTATCCCTTACGTACAGGTATTACATTAGTAAATTGTATGCTTATGTTTAGACCTCATCAATAAAATAATGTATGAATATGTACCAGCAGCAACTCCTCCATCCAACTGTCTGTCTTGTAGAAACTTCCTGACTATGCTCTTCATCTGTTTCTGACACAGTTCAGGGTTGCTGTACATAAAGGCTGGGTTCAGACAAGTTAATTGTCTAACAATCGGAAACTTCAAAGGGCTCCTCTCCTGAATCTTCTGGACCATTTTGGATAGACACTCCATGTATTGGTTTTGAAAATGTAGGATGGAAAGTTCCTCTGAGGATTTACTCCGCTGTTGGAGTTCCTAAGGATGAATAAGGACTAGCTGAAGTGAACTGTCCCTGATTACAACACAACTGTTTACAACACAACTCTCCTTGCTCTTTCCCTTTAACCACCAAATTGCAATTTTGTGAAACGCCTACTTGTCGGCCATGATTATTTCCAGAATACCTTTATGGCAGTCTCTGCACCAATGCCGATGTCCACTGCCTTTGGATGCACCCTCGACTGCTTGTCAGTGACATCAAGCCGTACCAAGTGCTGAGGTGTGACATCAGTCAGTAGCTCTCGCTTGATGAATCGCCTCAGCAAATTCTACAAAACAGGGAAAACATATCCGAGAATGAAAATGTCTTTGGGACACAGTAGCATCATTGTCACAATACACTTGAGCTATTTGAAATTGATTATATAGATGTAGTCTGTGGTCACATATTGGCCCAAATCAACCAGCAGTAGTCTTATTGTAATGAAAAGAGATGATGTTAAATAAAAAGACATATATTCACACAGATTCACTTAAAAGATTCAGCTTACCTTCAGTAATTCAGCCAAGTCATTGGCAAAGAATGGAAGCACAGGTTCATCCGTTTGATACTTTGTCAAGAAGGGTGTCACACTTCGTGAAACTGCCATGAAAAAATGCAGCTTTGCCAAAATAAGAGGGTCTTTGGTTGCCACCTCGATGGTGTCATAAGAAGACGTTCCAGGGTTTGGGAGCTTCTTGGTTGTAACAGCATCAACATATTTCTTCATGTCAGGCCAGATCTCAATGGCTCTCTGCACTACTGGGAGGTTCTCGATCCAGCGGTGACCACAGAAAGGCAAAGCAAAGGTTTTGGACTTTGTAAGATTGCAAAAACCCTCCCTTCTTGCTGGCACATTGTGAAAAATAGTATGAAGAGCTCTTAAGAACTTCTCCATATGCCACTCAGTGAATCCACATTTGACAGCATTATGTAGAGTGTGTAGCCCACAACTTCCCACTACAACCAACTGGGCACCCCCAAAATGCTCAGCATGCTCCGTCCGCAGCATCTCAAGAAAACGCCAATTGACGTTGGGTCCGTCCATGGACAAAGAGACCATCCTCCTCAAATCAAGGTCACATAAACACTCCTACAAGAAATATCAGAAACAAAATTCAAACACCTTTGCAGTATTCTGTCATACAATATAAAAGTGCTCTATAACCATTTGTATCATGCTTTGGGTAGGGGAATATTGGATTGAACAAGTTGCTGATATACAGGGATTAAAGCAAAAAAAAATCCTGAGCCTGAACTTTTTAGACTCATGCAAACAACTATATACATGTATGCAGATTATTGTATAGTGTTCACAATGGTTCCCAAACTGGGGGCCATGGCCCCCTTCCGTGGCCGTGACCCCCCTGGTGCCCCCCTTTTGATAAAAACACTCTTAAATAGTGAATTTTGAGCATGCTGTAGTAAATGCACTCTGAAATTTAGGGTACATTAAAAGGACTGATTTACTTTTCAAACAGTTTTAATAAATCAAATAATTCAACAATTTCAACATTTCAATAACTTTGAACTTTGTTCATCAGAAATAAAATGGCAAATTAAATACACAGATGTTAATAAAACCAATAGAAAGTTATATCAAGTAATATCAAAACAAGTAATCAAAAACATTAACTCCTACATGAAATGATAACTTAAATCAAATAGAAAGAAATAAACAAAGTGCATTTGTATCTCCAAAGTACTTTTTAGTGGGGTTTAAGTTATCAAAACTAGATTCAAAAAATGAAACAAAGTGCTCTATTTTTTCCTCTTTTTTCCGGGTTCTGAGTCATCCGAACTCTTCCTTTTTCCAGAGGTAGTTGAGGCTATTGAAGAGGATTTCTTGGCTGGACCATGAAACAGAGAAAATAACTTTGGTTGCCCAGAGGATGCAGTGGATGGCCCAGAGGAGGAGGCAGAGGGCCCAGATGAGGAAGCAGAGGGCCCAGATGAGAAGGCAGAGGGCCCAGATGAGGAGGCAGAGGGCCCAGATGAGGAGGCAGAGGGCCCAGATGAGGAGGCGGAAGGCTTATTAGTTGCCCCAGACGAGGAGGCAGAGGGCCCAGAGGAGGAGCTGGATGGCTTTTTAGCTGCCCCAGAGGAGGTGGTGGAGGGCCCAGTGGGTCGAAAAGGTCTTGTTTTTGCAGAGGAGATGGTCTTTGGTGAAGGTCTGGTTGGTCTAGGTGAGGCAGCTGGCCTAGTGGAGGAAGAGGATGGCCCTTTTGATTTCTTCGCCTGGGTCACTATTCTGTTTGCCACCGCTGTAGACCTCACCCTCATGGCCTCACTCATCCTTTTCTCCCTCATTCCCTGTTCTCTTGCCTTCTTTTTCTCTAGGTGGAGTTGGTATGTTTTATAGGAGGAAAGGCAAGAATTCCTTAAAGGCTGGTCAATTAACATTGTTGAGGCCGTCCACTTCCTGGCTTTCATTGTTGACTTAATTATGGCGAGGCTCTCATACGTTTCCACATTCATCCTGCACCTGTCTGCCTCCAGTATGTCATCCATTATGTTGAAAGACCCCTCCACCAGCGGGCCTGTGAAAATTGAAAGAAGGGCTTTCACAAGTTTGATCAGGGTTGGGTATCTCACACCTCTTTCTGAATTTCTTAGAAGTGCCACCTGACTCCACCAGTCCACATCCACTCGGCTGTTTTCTTCAACATAGGTATTGGCCAGAGGTACCAGGTCAGCATCTATTTGGTATGCACGAACCTCCTCCCGCAGTGGGCCGAGTGCTTCAGGTGGAACCACATTAGGCAAGGCCTTCCCTAATGCCATGAATGCTGAACCTAAGGAGTCACACTGTATGAGGGATGGGGTCAGAGCCGAGAGTGAGGTGACCATGTGGTTGTCGAGGGGAAGGTTTTTGAGTAGAAACTCTGCTGCCTTCATGTAGCCCTCTCTGAGGGAGTTGTACAAGTTTCCAACCCACAGTGTCTTCGCCACACGGGCCTTGGTCATGGCAGAGTATCCATATTTTCCAACACACAGGGATTTGTTAGGCAGCTGTAACGCTGCATCCCGTACATTGATCTTGAGGATCTCTTTGACACTCAGGGGGATAGCTCCTGGCTTCATGAATTTGCTTAGCAGCTCTCTTACCAGTGCCAACATTTCAACATGCAACAAGTGCACCATTGGTTTCTCATGTTGCAGTTTTTTCAGAAATGCCTGAAATGTTGGAAGGACACCTGTAAACATACAAAAAACATTTAGGCATGTTTCCATTAGTTGTAATTAAAACTTAGAACAAGACATCAGTTACTACTATGCAACTAGGTAATTACAGTACAGTTACTAACTATACAATGCTGTAAGGAATTCTCTTGAGGTGGATTACTTTTGTTGAAAAATAGACCTAACTGTTCCATTTGCACCTTGTCTTAACTAAAAAGCTATGCCATCCAGGAGAGCTGGGCCATTACCACCAAGTAATAAATAAATGTATGTAAACTAGCCATGGATTTTCCTACTCATTCAAGATACCTCTGAACAGGTCAATCAAGACTGTGAGCCTATCAAAATCTGTGAATAGCACAGAGATGCGTTCCTTCCGGCTCTGGTTTGTTTGGGTCCTGGATGCTGTGGCCTGTTCTCCTTGCAGAACCTCTATTCTGGCCCTTTCCTGAGGCGAGACCTCGTGCCTTTCAAGGACTTGTTTGAGTAACTTTCTGGAGTGCACACACACACACACCCACGTTATGCTCCCTCTTATAAAACCATATGGGGATTAAGGCTGCATGTTATAACATACAGCATTATAGACAATACACTAATACATCCCTATTTTATTTTTTTAATGAAAAAAAAAACTGTCAGTAATGCAATATTTTTATCATATCATCATACAGCATATAGCTGGCAGTTTCATGTGTTGCATTAACTACAGCAATACTATAAAGCCGTTATAGCCACTATTAAAAAAAACAGCTTGATTCTGCACTACAACACATTTTCTCATAAGGGAAGGCTATAGGCCAGAATATAACACATGTTCAAAAAAAGAAAAGAAAAAAGCTCCTTAAAAAGGAAGGTCGTTTTATTTTCGCGCAAGACAAAATAGTTATATATCAACTATCAATCCCAACGGGGTGCTGCTGAATGACAGCGCAAGGGATAAGACGCGGCTCGTAGGTGTAGGTTTCGGATGTTGTCAACATTTAAAAGCACGCATGTATGCCAGGTAACCGCACGGGTGAGCAAATAAAGAGGACCTCTGCTGTGTACTCTGTGTTATTTTGTGAAGAGTGCTCATAGAAACGACTAGGCTAAAACTACACAAGTCCCGACTTTGTGTCCGACTTTTACATTGGGTTTCGCCGCACACAAAGACAATCGCAATTGTCGTAAGGGGGGGTCTCAGCCGAGAATCGGACACGATAGTCGCGTATTTTGAGCCAGGCTGAGAGGCTATACTGTGACAAATACGATTTAATTCACACACATTTTTAAATGCTTTGTACCTACCTGTATTTATGCTCTTCGCCCGGATCCAGTAGGTTGTAGTAGTGCACAATCAGGACATCCAGGAGTTCTCTCACCCTATTGCACACCTCCAACATCTGCAGGAACCTGTTACTGATGGGCCTGATCAAGCTCTTCGGTGTAAGATGGAGTAATCTCTGGAATTCCGAAAATATTTCTTTCTGTTTCGGAGACTTCTCTATGTCATAAAACACATCCGAGCAGAAATCTTCCACCTCTGCCTTGAAAGGGCTCATCATGGCTTTTGCACCGTTAGAAACCATATGGACTGTGTCGCCAGATATATCCAGCAGGTGCGGGTTCTCCCTGCGCAACTGTGTCTCGAGACCGGACTTCTTTCCCCGCATAACCGCACAATTGTCCAGTAAAATACTGGTCACCTGCTGCAGCCCTAAACCATAGGACTGCAGCACATCCTTCAATTCCTGGGTAAGTGCTGCAGCATTGGCTATGTTCATTTTTCGACTAGCGAGGTGTTGCGTTTTAACAGCATTTTCCTCATTGTCAAAAAAACGAACAAGAACATTGAGGACTTTATCCATGTTATTATTGGTGGCCTCGTCGACGTTCAGGGAAAACATGTTGTTTTTCAGTTTGGTGGAAATTTGCCTTTTAAACTCAGGTGTTATCCCGTGAGTGTTGAAATAGCTGGCCAGCTGATTTGAAATGGACATTTTACTTAGTGCAATTTTATCTTCCGCTACTTTTTTACACAGCTCGACCAGGGGTTGTGATAGCGTGAAGGAGAGGTCGTGTTCTGCGAGAAATGCACACACCCGTATTTTTAACTCACACACACGGTCAGTTATGGAAGCCGGTACATCAGATGTTGTTGTTGCTCCTGGTAAACGCGTCGTGTGTGGGACAGCACGAACAGCAGCTAGGTGACGAGGGTCTGATTCGTGTTTACGAAGAACCTTTTTGCCGCTGGATGCATATATTAGCCTCCTGGAGCACAGCGTGCAGAAGCAAGCGCCTGTCTCACTCAACTTCTTACACCAACTGCTAAATGGTTTGCCATCTCGTCCAATCTCCTCCAGCCATACCCAGCGCCATTTATTTTTCAGACCTTTATCTATCTCGAGGGTATTTTCCCCTGGTTTCATGTACTGCATCGCGCCTGCTCCTATGCCCCTCTCTCCATTAACTACAGTCACAGCCTTCGTAGTAAGAGAGTAGGCCTATCTGTGCTACAGTTTAGTTGATCGAGGCGCGTTGTGTTAAGGCCCGCCCCGTTTTGCTTCTGATTGGCTAACACTGTTTAACATCAGAACTGGACAGCGGCGCTTCTTTCCTACCATTGGCAGAGAACGAACAGACTCGAAAGCCGTGGAGTTATCGCGTTTTGGGTTTAAAAAAAAAAAAAAAAAAATCCATGTGATATAACAGTTTACACTATATACATTTTCATATGAAAGGGCAACAGATTTTTTTATTTGTTTTACATTTTGTCAGTCTTAACAGTAATAGACTACATATTACTGTGTAAGATTATAGAAGGCCTATTCATTATTCCACAGTGCTGCTATTCCTGCAGTTTGTTGCCAGACTGTGTGAAAAGTTACTAACAAAACTATACTAGACAAATTGCTAATAACTTGTTCAGCTCAGTTGTTTTAAGAATCGCAATTCTTATCTAGGTAATGCACGGTAAGCAACTAAGAAAACGTGATGACTCAATATTGACAAAAACGATTTCCTCTAGATGGCAGTAGCGCATTAGCGCGGGCTCTGAAGTTAGCATGGGAATAATTGTACAGCCCTGTTTACCATTTCATAAAGTAGCCTAGCTTATCTCTTGTGCAGAGCCTCACTGTAGCACGGATATGCTCTGCCTATATGGACTTTAATTTCAAAACATCCCTGTTTTACCTTTAGGTTACATATTGAATTATCTTTTATTAAGTATTCTTCAGAAATGTTATCTGTAGCAACTTACCTTGAAATTACTGAGAAGGTCCACCGCCTTTGCATGGCCCATGAACTGCGAGCCAAAATATCGTGATCGAACACGGTCACCGCCCCAGTAGCGGAGATGGATGTCAAGCTGTTTGGTTTTTGTGCTTTTGTTGAGGCTTTCGTCCAACATTGGCACAAAACCAACAGCCTGGTTTACCTGCTCGGTGAGCTCCTTACTGATAAAAGGGACGAGACCGAACTTCGTAAGATACGCTGTCTTGTTGCTCCCGCATGAAAATGTTGCCGCGATTTGAGAGTCAGGGAACATGCATTTGAATACATCGGTGATGCCCTCATTGGAGGAGTAGGAGTGGTGTTCGTATACTGTCCTAAGAGTCCATATTACCTCTGCCTGCAGAGTTGGTGTTGACCCGCACAGTAACCCTGACAGTGGTACCTGCTGCAGTGGTGTAGCGCTAGCCACGGAGGTAGACTGCACTGAAGGTGGCACACAGAAAGTTGCTATCGGTGCCTGGCTCGAACGCACTTCAACCAATTTTGTGTGCTTGGCACTCTTCATATGGGAGTTCAAGGCTATATGCCCCATGGTCCCAAGTTTGAAGGTTTTTCTGCATAAAGTACACTGTGCCTCCCACACATTCCCTGGCACAGGCTGAACCCAGTTATACTTAGGGTCGTGTACCCACGACGGATTGAACCGACATTTGCCCATCTCTAGCAAATAGAGTAGCCTACTTTAATGTCAACACATTTTTTTCGGATTTCACTTCGCGCGAACTCAAAGACTGTACCAAAGAGAACACAATGCAATGCAGAGGGGGGTGTCAGCGTCTCAATCAGTTTACAATGAATCGGTACAGGTTGCCTGATATTTAGGATGTAACCTACTAAAATGCAACGTTTGGGTGTTCTAAGATTCGCTGTAACAACGAACAAAAAAATACATGTTGTGGCGCCGTATCAAATAAGGAGGTGGATGAAAATTAAGACTTTTTGAACAAAATTTAAGACCTGTGAACAAAATTCAATACCTTTTCAAGGCCTTAATTTACGAATACTAAATTTAAGACTTTTTCACGTTTTTAAGACCTCGCGGGTACCCTGATTATTTTTACTAAAAAAGTTATTTGATTTGTTTGTTATATTAAACATTTGTTCACAAATGTCTGGGTAAATGTCTGTGTTTCCCAGGCACAAAGGGGGGAAAAAACAAGAACAAAGACATAGATATTGGTTAACAGTCAAAATGGGTTCTTTTATTCTTATATGTGCCCAGAACTTTAGAAATGGTACCTCATTAGTAAGTGACTATCAATTTCTTATCATGTTTGGTACCAGATGTAGTCTATATCTAAAAGATGTCTATTATACAAAGGATGGGACCATAGGCAAAAAAAAAATTGCCAGCAGGCTGCTCTGTTGCAAGCAACAACAACTCATAAATGACAAACGTCGCAGAAGAAGGGCCAGAAATTCTTAAGAGAGATATAAAAAGGCCAAGAGTGCACAAATAACTTATGACAACAATTGTCTAGAGAAGGCCATTGGAAGTACGACTCGTTGAACCTTGAAGCAGAAAAGGGTTCAGTCCAAACAACCCAGAGCAGAAAGACTGCTACTGTGGGAATGTGATTGAAAAATAAATATATCGCTCAGGGAGTACGGATGCTACGATGCAAGACATTTGGTAGAGAATACCTAAGGAAAGTCCATGATTCCTTAATAGGAATTGGATTGATTAATATTCAATTTATTTTGCACATTTAAAGAGGTGACACTATAGTATTTCCTTAAACACCCTTACCTTCCAATTGAGACAACTTTAAGTTTCCAAGATTGACCATAAATGCAAAATAAATATTACCATATTGAACTATTTCCTGTCCAGCTAATCCATGTTACTCTTACAAATTGCAACAGCTTCAACGTGTGGAAATAAAATAAATCTGAAAAATATATAGGTGTAGTTATGCCCAGAAGTATCAGTGTGTTAAGTGACCTTTCCTTGAGTAGCACCCTTAGGCCATCCTGTGTCTCCCTTACATTCCTATCACACTTCCTCTGTTCACACTCATTAGCTGTACTGCGGGGGGGGGGAAGTCATGTAGAAAATGCCACGTAGGGCAGGCGACCAACCTAATGAATTTGTTCCATTTCTGCGGAGATAAAAGAGGAATCACTGCAGGGAAAACTGCGAACAGCCAACGTGTAAGCCCTCCAGGATGTCATCAACTTGAACTTTAAGCATTGCTGCTTTCATCACAATATATAGTGGATCATAATCTGTCAGAGGGAGCAGAGCTGCAGTGTAGGATGTTACACTTGACTGCACAACATGGAACACACACACACACACACACACACACACACACACACACAAAAATAGTTCTTCGTTCATCACCAAAAACATTCAAGCAACCCTTCATTACACTGTAAAAAAAAAAACGGTTGACAGAACACAGATTTTCTAGGCAACGTGATGCATTTGGTTTTTTGAGTTTTCTTAACTTAAATTCACTGTGGTTGAGTGTACAAACATTTTTAAGTTCTGCCAACTCAAGTTTTTGGAGTGTTGCATAGAAATTTTGAGTTCTACAAACAAAGGCTTTTGAGTTTCACATGTTAATATTGAGTTCTACCAACACAGTTTTTTGAGTTTCACCTTTATGCTCTGAGTTCTACCAACACAGTTTTTTGAGTTTCACCTTTAAGCTCTGAGTTCTACCAACACAGTTTTTTGAGTTTCACCTTTAAGCTCTGAGTTCTACCAACTCAGTTTTTTGAGTTTCACCTTTAAGCTCCGAGTTCTACCAACTCAGTTTTTTGAGTTTCACCTTTAAGCTCTGAGTTCTACCAACACAGTTTTATGAGTTTTACATATAGATTCCAGGAGTTCTACCAACTCAGTTTTTTTAGTTCTACCAATCCCCCTCACCACTCCCCATCATTCAACACACAACAAATTAATTGAATACAATTTGTTTTTATTTTTCCAACATCAATGGGCTACTGGTGTGTGTGTGTGTGTGTGTGTGTGTGTGTGTGTGTGTGTGTGTGTGTGTGTGTGTGTGTGTGTGTGTGTGTGTGTGTGTGTGTGTGTGTGTGTGTGAAAGAGCTGGTGTAGGCTTGTTCATGGAGGAGTGATGACAGAGCTGGGCGTGCGTGCGTTCGTGTGTATGTGTGTGTGAGTGTAAATCATACACAGGCTTCACAGCAAAAGCTTCTCTTTCAAGGATCGCGTGCGCTGCGAGCATCTTGAACCAAGCTCGGAAAAGATAGTCTGGATGGCCTCAAAGGTGTACCTCATCTTCTCTGGATAGCTTATGTCCATTGCATACATTAGGCCAAACAGGTAGGCGAAGGCAGCAGCGAGGTCAGGTAGGTCGTGTTTTATAACTGCCCCTTCCAAGATGACATTGATTTCAGTCACTGGTGGGGATTCGGTGCCATCATCATCGTCATAGACAGTCAGTATGGCAACTGCCACTCCTCCAACCACCTCTTCCTCAGGGTCTGTGTTCTGTGGGAAAAAACAGACACAGCAAATGTTTTAGTGATACCAACACCCCATTACAATTGCGGTCAACACATAAGCTAATTTAGTTGTTTACAGTCACATTTAGGACAAGACTACCAGTCAATATGTATCCAGCTTCTGGGGAGATATGAAAGAGGCACTGCAAATCTATTAATCACACCGAAATGCTCTGGACTGACTTACCATGCACTTCAGAAAGAACTCTGATGCATCCTCTCTAACAAAAATGGGAAGGCCTCTCAATGCTGTCGTCCTTCTATGGCGCGCAATGTCTGCCGTCTGTGAACACGTGCATACAACCATGGACAGACACACACACAGACAGACACACACTGTAATGCAGCAAGATAACTCTCAAATTAAGAATCTCTGTTTATAAACATCGAATGTCATGTGATTTTGATTATTTAAGGTTATTTTTCTTTTTTACATACAGTTTAGTTTGAGGAACATTACCCACCTCTTCATCAAGTGAATTCAGTAACTTTTCCAAATCTTGACCAAAAGCTGTCTTCCTGGCTCGGTAAAGTTTTATCAGGCGGGACGTATACTTGTCAAGAGATGCATTCCAAGTTTCATGGAGGTTTTTGCTGGTGACTCTATAAAATTCTTTAGATATCTGGACACAAAAAAAAAAACAGTTTATAATTATAATATCCATACCAGGACTTAATGTGGTATAGTCATGCCAGTCTAAAGCTGCCAATGCATTACAAGACTTTCATCTCATCATTTGAATGAAAAGACTACATTTTCAAATGATAGTGTATCAGAAGATTAACCATATAGCCTAGTACACAGGAATGAGTGTTTCAGTACACAAATACACATGGGAAAACCATACACACAAAACATAAAGGAAAACATTACCTCCTCAGGAAAAAACAGTGCAGGCCATCTTTCTTGCACTGTTGACACCATAAATTATTCAAGTGCAGATTATGTTTAGATATTCATTTTCCATAAATGACTGAACAGTCCAATTAAAAGTAAACCAGTAAATTCAAAACCACAGCAGAGAAAAAATATATCAGTCAATATATAAGTCTATATATTAGTACTGAATGCCCTGTATGTAGGTTACCCCACAACCTAGCCCTTGCCTATCCTCGTGCTACTGCTCCCTCCACAACCAATGTTAGCGCTACTGTCGCTATCACTAGCTACTACTGCTTGATTGTTAAGCAGACATCACATGGTTCTTTCTGCAACACACGCGGTCCTTATGCAACATGTGTATGGAGTACATTCAATTAAGTTGAATATTTTAGCAATTTTAAGTTTAGATATTTATTTTCCATGAATTACTGAACAGTCAAATTAAAAGTAAACCAGTAAATTCAAAACCACAGCAGCATTCATTAATGCGAGAGAAAAAATATATCAGTCAATATATAAGTCTATGGGTGCGTTCGTAAATTGCCACTCCGAGCACACTCTGAAACGTTTTAACCGATATATACAGTCTATGGATTTGACAGTATCATGAGACTGGTGAAATACTGTCTTTCTGGGAAGTGTTTCGAACGGTTAAAAAGTTTCAGAATGTGCTCGGAGTGACAATTTACGAATGCCCTGTATGTAGGTTACCCCACAAACTAGCCTCGCGCTACTTCTCCCTCTACTTCAGTTAAGACACAAGGGCACAAACTCTAACTCTCCCTCTACAACCAATGTTAGCGCTACTGTCGCTATCGCTAGCTACTACTGCTTGATTGTTAAGCAGACAGTTCTTTCTGCAACACACGCGGTCCTTATACAACATGTGTATAGAGTACATACAATTAAGTTGAATATTTTAGCAATTTGCTGCTACTGACTGTGCATAGAACATCACGTTCAAAAATTAGCATTAAGTTAGCAAACTAAAATCAGCTAATAACTTTGCTAATTTGGTTGAAATACATTAAATATACGACGCTGGTTAGTTCAGCGACCAAATCTATCTTCAATTATTTGCCTTACGCATTCTATTAAGTCATATTTTAGAGAAATAACAATAATTACCTGATATGAATCTCACGTCTGGCAATCCTCTCAACTTCGAGGGAAAATGGTAGAACGGTCGACTCGTGGAGACCTGTGTATGTCCATGGAGACAGGAAGGAAACCCCGTAGTAGGCGTGTCCATGAACATACAGTTGAGGAAACTTAATTTTTTGTGTTAGAATCTTTCTAATCTTGTTAGAAAGTTGAGGGAAACAAAAAATCTTGTTTTGGTGAATCAAATTTCCTTGTTGACCAAATTCTGAGAATATTGAGTTGGGCAAACATTAATTTATTTGTTAGATGACAAAATTGTATTTCTGAATTAGCTTACAATAAAATTGTGTGTAAGTACAACAACTGTAATTTCCTTTTTTTACAGTGTAGTTGATCTAATCGATTGATCTGTAACCAACTTTCTCCACGAAGAGTCATACAAAAACACCACTTTTAATCTTGTGTTTGACTGACGTGTTTACACTAGAGGTACACTAATTGACTGATACAAGATTATTGTGTTATAAAAAAAACAATTATATGTGCTACAGTATTTGAGATTGTGAATTATTATACTGTAATCTTTAACACAGAAAAATATTCAGAACATAGAAATTGGAACAAGGGAATAATTGGCTGTTTTGTTTTTTGAAAATTACCATAAGGATTAATCAATAATGAAAAATGTTCAATACTTAACTTTTGATTGACAAAACAATTAAGCTACTCATTACTTCCTGCTCCACTTCACTGCTCCAATTTAATTGTATTCAGTTATTCAAAGAAAATTATGTAATCTCCTGAAAACAAGGGTATTTTTCATACAATACATTCATTAAATTCTTGCTGATAAGATTCATATTTGTGATGCTCTGTACCGTAACAACACTTTGCACTCAGAGTCAGGAAGCATCGCAAGGCTCCAGGAGTTACTATAGATTCAAGATTTCTGGGTGAAAAAAACAAGGCTACTTGGCAGCATGAGCCTCCTGAAAATAAAGTATGCTGTACTGTATTTCAAGCCACATTATGCCTCTGCCTGGCTGTCATGCAGGGGGAATGTCTTTGGTTACACCGGCCCTGTCAGGGATTTCATCTCATACGCTACACTATGTCATCTTCACATCTCATTTCATGGCACTCTGAAAACTGAAGTCAACCCAGACGAGCAGGAATGCAATTCTCAAGCGTGCAGAGAAATTCCCAGTTGAAGGTAGGGTCATTTGACAACGTCAGACCATATTTAGAAGTACAAAAGCAAAACACAGCAGTGGTCAGAATAGTCTAATGTTGAATTATTTGTATGGTCATTTTCAGAAGCAAGAGATGTTTTTGTTTTTTTCTCCTAAAGCATGATTTATTTCAGTTTATTTATACGTGTGTTTATGCATCGTAAAAATGTGGTTATCAAATACAGTTAGGGAATTTAAAAAAGTACTGACATTTTTATTTGTGGTTCATTATTATCTCCATGAGTCTAACTGGATTTTTTGATGCGTGTGCTGCACAAATATTCTTCTAACAGAATTGAAGATATGGAGGAATTAGGCAAGACATGGACATCGAAAATAGTTATAGCCTCAAGTAAACCCACTGTCTGCTACAAAGTGTTGCAAAAACTTTATTTTGAGTACAACCATTTTGCTTTCTGGGCTGATGGTAGTGCATGGGAGAAAGACAAGAGTTGCTCAAGTAAGAGGAGATTATAACCATTATAGCGCACTTTCCAAATAGTTGGACTCATTGTGTTTTAAATCCTTGGAAGCTTTGTTCTTGAAACTTTCATGCCAATAAATTAAATTTGATATGTTTACACCTAGGGGTGGGCAATAATTCAATATAATAATGTATAGTCTTTCAATGCAATCATACAGTATAGGAATATTGTGGTACACAAAAACTGACTCTTAACCAAAGTGACATACAGTACATGGATCCAAACATGAAGCATCAATGCATCTTCATAGGGACTATCATTTGAAGATTGCAGTTTTGTTTGTTGCGCTTAACAAACTGGTTTTCTCATTCTATTGTCTTAATCTAATTCTATATTACTGGTCATACATGATCCATGTACAAAAAAATGCATTCAATGTTTCTCTCTGAAGAGTTTTTAAAAAAGCGTACTTTTTTATTAAGAATATATAGTCAAAGAAATCAAAGAAAAGATTTGCAAATCTGCAAATCTCGCTGAACAGCACGTAAAGACACATGGATGCTATACAAGGCAGACAGTCATTCAGAAATGCAACCCACTCAAAGCTGCTAAAGCAAATAACCTATGTTTGACATTATGTCTTCTGTTCAGGATTTCACTTCTAGAGACGACTAGCCTTTGTCATAATTATTCTTCATGGCTGAAAATGTCCAAAGAGTCAAAAGAGAGGAAGTTTTGTTTAAAATACAAGCAACACTCATTGCAGCCCTCAATATCCAGTCATTTTCTTAATGGGCCCATCTTTGTGGCCAGTAGTGTCTGAGTCACTCGTACTTTTTTAAAAGTTTTTTTTTCTTAATGAAATGAACATGTTGTGCTGGTAAACACATTAGTACCCCTTTAAAGTATTTATCATTATCATTTGGAATATGTTTCCTTCCAAATTCATTGCAGTCATTGTAAGTCAATCATTTTTAGAAGATTTAATGCTGTTCAATATTTCCACTAAGCGCTAAGATTTGCAGAGGAGCCTCTGAAAGGCCTTTTCTTCCACTATGCATGAAAGTAAGAAGAGTTAATATTTGGCATTTAGTCTGACGTTGTCACTACCCACAAGCAAACGCCAAGCTCAGCAGCACAGCAGAGACTGGGAAGTGACAGTGATAAACAAACCACGTCCAAGAAGCACTGGAATAGACTTTTTAGAAAAGTGAGATGGATAAATCCACAGCCGAAAATGAACCTGATGTGCAGCAGCAGCAGCAGGCTGAAACACACCAGCTCTGCAGCAGATGATTATTCACTTTAGCATATCAAAATTCAAATACGTTTTGCGTTAGAGCAGACAGCCTCTTCATTTGAACTGTGTTGATAAGCAGCAGATGACCATCAGTACATGGATATAGCTTGCAGAAAGCTTCAGGTTGACAAAGGATGCAGCTAAGCAAAGCAGTGTAGATGTAATTATGATAAGAACAACAGTAACCTACGCTGTCACATAAAGGCATTGCTTTGAGTTGTAACATGAACCTGAAAATGGAGTGGGGGAAGAAAATGTGAAGCACTATTGTGTGTGATACAAAATGATAGAGAGAAAAAGGCTCTGTGCAGGACAATATAATCACAACATCATGAATAAACCAAACAGAGTACAAAAACAAATAAAAAAACACGAATTCCCAATGTCCATGGAGAGCTAGCATAACAGTAATTAGCAGCCAGCTTTATCGTTGTAAGACATCATTAAAACAGCAGGTAGCCTCCGAAGCTAGGCTAACCACCTAACACACACAGCCAACACTTCAGTTCACTATACATTCTAGCAAACAGCACCAATTAGCGACCTTACCTAGGAGAAGGGATCAGGGACTTCCAGCTTGTCAATCAATAAAGTCTCAGGGAAAAGTAAACGTCGAACAAAAATGTCAGGGGTAGGACAGGAAAACTTCTATTGTGGCTTGAAATTGTCTTTGAGGTCGACGAAGAAAACAATAGTCATCAGCGGGAGCAATCCGCAAACACATTATTTCTCCACACCTGCAGAAACGTGGCTAGCTTGTTAAGAAATTCTCCATGACCTGACCTGTGTGGGAGTAGCCGATTGCTGCTTACCGAATGTGCTTACTGCTGCTTGAAGGACTACAAACTTGTTACTCCTAATTCTGAACCCTCAAAACTTTAGACTTTGCTACGAATTGATATCATA
Source organism: Eleginops maclovinus (assembly GCF_036324505.1). NCBI lineage: Eukaryota > Metazoa > Chordata > Actinopteri > Perciformes > Eleginopidae > Eleginops > Eleginops maclovinus. The sequence continues at coordinate 25,846,919 of NC_086352.1, forward strand.
TGGTTATAAGGTTTGGTGGTTACTTTAAAGTTGCACTGAAAATACTGTTCATTATCATGGGATGCACCCTCTATTCCGACATCCTCCTATGGGGATGGCTAGTCGCCACGTCATCATATCAAAAAAGCCACTTCCGTGTCCACTCGCTAAAGTTTTAATGGTTTCTACTACTGTCAGCGGCAGTACAATGGTGCAGTGCTGTGTCCCGTGTTGTAGTAACAGAAATTATGTCGACAAAACCATCTGTTTTTACCGATTTCCCCTCGATGAACAGAGAAGAAGAGATGGCTGAAGTTGATACGGTAATTTGGATCTCAAATGATGAACAATAATAACATGCTAGCAGTTACTAGCTAGCCAAACGTCATATGTTAACAGTGTTGTGCATGAGCTAGTTCAAAAGAAGTGAACAAGTTCATTTTTCTATGAACTTTGAACGGAACTCAACATAATGTTAACTAACTAACTCATCAAACCCTAAGACAGCTAAAGGACAATCAGCAACGCACATCCTTTACATTAGATAGCTAGCGCTAGCTTCCAACCCTACATCCACTAACCTGTCTAGCTATGTTTCTAAGACATTCCTGGTGAGTTGTAACGTTATTTATGTAACCAGGTTTGTGTCGCCATTAGGGCGATATATTTTGACTTTTATTTTGACACATTGAGAAAGAATACAAACTTTTACTTTGATACAATTTCCTGTAACTTCCTTACCACTTCCTGCCTTGTCATCAGTTACTTCCCACTCAGTTCCTATCTGTTGAAAACAGTTAATACTTAAGAATTCCTGACCGTGAAAGATGCTAGAAGCAAAGTCGTAAGTAAAACTCATTGTTAAGTTAAATAATTGATAGATTAAGTTAAGTTTAAAGTTGAAAGAGAAGGTAATAATAGTCTTAAAAGATCGTTTTTATTTACATGTATTTACAAGGATATTTCATAAGACTTCATGTGAAGCTGAACTTTATGTTAAAAAATGTCAAACTTTGTTTTGTTGCAGTTTTCACTCTGCCATGTAATGCTGGAATCTTCAGTAAACAACAGTGAAATGTTAACTACGACACAGACTCCTGGTTATTGCATCAGAGTTTAACTTGTTGGATAGCTTCAGTTGTTACACTGCAGTGAAGACAACACAGTGAAAAGACTGAGAAGTTAGCATTGAATAACGAGTCAAGATGGAAGCTACATCTAATAAATCAGGAAAAAGTGGAAGCAGCTTTCATTCATCTGCCTCATCAACCAATGCTTTACTTCGTGCACGAGCAAAAGCAGCAGCTACTAAAGTGCGTGCCGAATATGCTGAGCAAGAAGCCAAAGCTAGGATAGAAAAAGTGAAAAAAGAGACTGAGGCTGAAACACTAGCCATCTGCCGTGAAGCAGCAGAAGCTGAAGCCGTAGCAGCTGTCTGGGAATCAGCAGTTTCAGGAAGCAACAATTATATTGTGCTGGATGAAACAAATTCAACAGAACAAAGCAAACTTGAACGGACAAGTGAATACATCCAAACTCACTTCCATTCCACTAACTCCGTCCAACAAACAGCCATGAAGGCTAGTTCGCCACCAACTCAACCAATTACCTATGCCACTCTCAGTTATAGCCCGAACAACCCCTTTGTTTCACGCCATCAGCCGCCTGTTTTTTCATACGACAGCACAAACAATGTGGATTTTACAGACTATGACTTAGACTATGCGCCACCAGCAGCCAAAGAGTCAGTCAGCCAGAATCCATTTACCCGAGAAGGTCCGCGGGTTATTCCCAAGACTCTTACCTCGCAGATCAGTGACTTGAATATTGGAGCTCCATCCTTCAACCCCCAGCCAACAAATACTCAAAGTATGCCTGCAACTGAACACCTGGCACAATATTTAGCTCGGCGTGACCTAGTGAATACAAGTTTGTACGAGTTTGATGATAAACCTGAAAATGATCGTGCTTGGCTGTCATCATACAAAAATGCCACTCAAGGACTTGGTCTCACAGCCACTGAGGAATTGGACTTGATGACGCGATGGCTTGGAAAAGAGTCCAGCAACCAGGTGAAACGTCTCCGTGCAGTGCACATAGCAAGTCCACAAATAGCACTGGGGAAAGCTTGGGAACGTCTTCAGGAGTGTTATGCAGCCCCAGAGGTGATTGAAAAGGCCCTCTTTACCCGACTGGATGCATTTCCCAGAGTCTCAGCCAAGGAAAATCTGAAGCTACGAGAGCTAGCTGACCTGCTTATGGAAGTGCAGTGTGCTAAAGAAGATGGCTACTTACCAGGCCTGTCCTACCTGGACACGACACGCGGAATTGAACCCATAGTGACCAAGCTGCCTTATGGACTCCAGGAAAAATGGATCTCGGCCGGTTCTAAGTATAAAGAAGCAAATGGAGGACGGTTCCCACCGTTTGATTACTTCACGAAACTCATATGCTATGAGGCCAAGAAGAGAAATGACCCTAGCTTTGCCTTTTTAAATACCACCACAATGTCATCTGTCAGAGCTGAAGGTGCCTTTCCTAAAACCTTCAAGAAACCCATTGCTGTTCACAAGATCAATGTCACTCCCACAGAGTCAAATGTCTCTAGTGATCCGAGTAAGATCTGCCCAATACATGCAAAACCCCACCCACTGAAGAAGTGCAAAGCCTTCAGAGCCGAAACTCTTGATGACAGAAAGGTATTTCTGAAAGAAAACGGAATCTGCTTTAAGTGCTGTAGCTCAACCAACCATATGGCAAAGGACTGCACTACAATTGTTAAGTGTTTTGAGTGTGACAGCACCCGACATATCTCAGCTATGCACCCAGGACCAGCACCGCACCTCACGACTCCTCTGACCTCGCCACAGCATGGCGGGGAGGGAGAAGAGGTAAACGACACCAGTGAGGTTAGCGCAAGCTGCACAGCAGTATGTGGTACAGGACAAGTCGGACGGTCATGCTCCAAGATATGCCTGGCAAGAGTGTACCAGAAAGACCACCCAGAGGAAGCCATCAAGGCCTACGTCGTGTTAGACGACCAAAGCAACCGATCGTTGGCCAAGTCCAGTTTCTTTGACAAGTTTGACATCCACACTAAGCCATATCCTTACCAACTGAAAACATGTTCTGGTATAGTAGACACTTTCGGCAGAAGGGCATCAGATTTTATCGTGGAGTCCCTCAATGGAAAAGTTAGGATTCCCTTACCACCACTCACTGAGTGTAATGACTTACCTGATAATCGGTCTGAAATTCCCACACCAAATGCCGCTCTGCATCAGCCTCACCTGTCAAAGGTAGCAGAACACATCCCAAAGCTGGACCCCACTGCTGAAATCCTCCTGCTGCTAGGGAGAGACGCAATCAGAGCACACAAAGTAAGGGAACAAATAAATGGCCCCGCCAATGCACCCTTCGCACAACGCCTTGACTTAGGCTGGGTGCTGGTCGGAGAAGTCTGTCTAGGGAGCACACACAAGCCGAACGTCAGTTCCTTCCGGACGGCCATGGTCGACTGTCATCGGCCCTCACTCTTCCAGCCATGCACAAGCCTTTTGCACATTAAAGAGGAACTTCACGACAGACTGCCAGGAAACAGTGCCTTACCACCCAGAGCTAAGGAACACAGTCTGGGTCAAAATGTGTTTGACTGCACGGAACAGGACAATAAGCTAGCACCTTCAATCGAAGATGAAACTTTCCTCAAAATGATGGACAAAGACGTCTACAGAAACGATTCACACAGCTGGGTTGCTCCATTGCCGTTCAGACTACCTAGGCAACAGCTTCCCAACAACCGCGAGCAAGCACTCAAGCGGTTTGGCTCACTCCAACGCCAATTCAAAAGAAAGCCAGAAATGCAACAGCAATACGTGGAATTTATGGGTAAACTGCTGAAAAACAACCATGCTGAGGTGGCACCAGAGCTAAGAGAAGAAGAGTGCTGGTATTTACCAAGCTTTGCCGTGTATCACCCACAGAAACCCGATCAAATCAGGGTAGTGTTTGATTCAAGTGCCCAACAGTCTGGGATCTCCTTGAATAACGTGCTCTTGACTGGACCGGATCTGAACAACACCCTTCTAGGAGTGCTCATGCGGTTCCGAAAGGACAAGGTCGCTGTGATGGCAGACATTCAACAAATGTTTTACTGCTTCCTTGTGGACGAAAAGCACAGAAACTACCTGCGATTCTTATGGTTCAAGGACAACAACGTAGCCAACGAGGTCATTGACTACAGAATGAAAGTTCATGTTTTCGGGAACAGCCCATCTCCTGCAGTGTCGATCTATGGGCTCAGAAGAGCCATCAGAGATGGCGCAGAAAAATATGGAACAGACACAGTCAACTTCGTCGAACGGCACTTTTATGTTGATGACGGCCTCTGTTCTGTCCCAACTGATGCAGAGGCTATTGGGCTGCTTCATAGGACTCAAGCCTCACTTGCTGAGTCTAACTTGAGGCTCCACAAATTTGTCTCAAACAGTCAGGCTGTCTTGGAAGCCTTCCCAAGTGAGGATTGCGTACAAGCCAAAAGGGATGTAGACCTCAGTGGAGATGAGTCACCCACCCAACGCAGCTTGGGGCTCCTGTGGGAAATAGCAAGTGACACATTCACCTTCTCTGTGTCAACCGACACCAAACCATTCACCCGTCGAGGGGTTCTTTCAATGGTGAACAGTGTCTTCGACCCTTTAGGGTTTCTGGCTCCAGTTACGATCCAAGGCAGGGGCCTTCTCAGAGAGTTGAATTCTGAGACATCGGAGTGGGACACCCCATTGCCTGAAGATAAGTTAGGCAAGTGGGAAGCTTGGAGAAACTCGCTTCAAGACTTGAGGCACTTTCATATACCTAGGATGTACACAGGCATCTGCCCAGCCAAGGCTGAGCGAGTAGAACTCCACGTCTTTAGCGATGCATCTGTGAAGGCCATTGGTGCCGTAGCCTACCTGAAAGCCATCCAAGAAGACACAGTAGACGTGGGATTTGTCATGGCAAAAGCCAAACTTGCCCCTCAATCAGACCCGACCATTCCCAGACTTGAACTGTGTGCAGCAGTCTTAGCAGTGGAAATAGCTGAGCTGATTCAGGATGAACTGGATCTAAAGCTGGATGCCACAAAGTTCTACACTGATAGCAAAGTTGTCCTTGGATACATTTACAACCAGTCCAGACGGTTCTATGTGTACGTCCATAATCGGGTCCAGCGTATACGCCAGTCTACCATCCCTGAACAATGGCACTACGTGAACACCGAAGACAATCCGGCTGACCTGGCGTCGCGGTCGGTCCCAGCAGCACACCTCACAAAGACAATGTGGTTCAACGGACCAACCTTCCTGCGCAAGCCCTCTGTTCAGCCAGACCCTGCCTCAGTCATACCTCAGTCATTCAGCATAGTCTCACCAGAGTCAGATGCAGAGGTCCGTCCAGCGGTGAAGAGCTACATTACTGATCTACAAGGGAAAGTTCTCAGCACAGAGCGCTTTGAAAGGTTCTCCACATTCGACACTCTCCAACGAGCCATCGCACTCCTTATTCATATAGGGAGATCCTTCAGCACTCCGACAGGCAAGTGCAAGGGATGGCATCACTGTGACTTACCTCGTTCAGTGGATGAGCTTTCCCAAGCAAGAGAAGTCATCATCAGAGCTGTTCAGAGGAATACCTTTGTGAAGGAATTTGAAGCTCTGGAGAGAGGAAAGCAAGTTCCGTTAAGCAGCTGCCTACGCTCTCTCAACCCAGTCTTACAGGATGACCTCCTCTGCCTTGGAGGCAGACTGAAGAATGCAGATGTGTCCATTGAACAAAAGAACCCTGTCATTCTCCCAAAAGAACACCATGTGTCCTTGCTTCTCACCAGATACCACCATGCCCAAGTAAAGCATCAGGGTCGCCAGTTAACAGAAGGTGCTGTACGAGCTGCTGGGCTCTGGATCCTGGGAGGCAAGCGGCTCGTTAACTCAACTATTCACAAGTGCATCACCTGTCGCAGACTTAGAGGACGGATGCAGGAACAAAAAATGGCAGATTTGCCCACAGAACGCCTTACAACCTGCCCTCCCTTCACGTATGTGGGACTGGATGTCTTCGGACCCTGGCACGTCTCCACCAGACGCACCAGAGGGACACAACCTCAGAGCAAGTGCTGGGCCATACTATTCTGCTGCATGAGCTCCAGGGCAGTTCACATCGAGGTGATTACCTCAATGGACACCTCAAGCTGCATAAACGCATTGAGGCGTTTCTTTGCCATAAGAGGACCAGCCAAACAACTGAGGTCAGACTGCGGCACAAATTTCATTGGGGCTTGCAAAGAACTTGGGCTGAGTGCAGATCAACCAGACAGCACAGTGCAGAGGTATCTGCAACATCAAGGATGCTCCTGGGTGTTTAACCCGCCTCATGCCTCACACATGGGGGGTTCATGGGAGCGCCTCATTGGGTTAGCCCGAAGAATCCTGGATTCGACGCTCCGCGAACACAGCACTCGCCTAACTCATGATGTTCTGTGCACACTAATGGCAGAAGTGACAGCAATTCTGAACGCAAGACCACTAGTTCCAGTATCGAATGATCCCGAGAATCCATTCATCCTCACACCATCGATGCTGTTAACGCAGAAAGTGGGCGTCCCACCACCTCCAGGTGACTTCACAGGCAGAGACCTCCTCACGAAGCAGTGGAGACAAGTACAAGCATTATCCAACTTGTTCTGGAACCGTTGGAGACAAGTGTACCTGTCAACCTTACAAAGCCGCAAGAAATGGACAAGGTCCCACCAGAACCTGCAAGACGGTGACATCGTCCTCCTCAAAGACAACCAAGCTGCCCGCAACAACTGGCCTTTGGCAGTGGTCACAAAGGCTATTCCAGGAACAGATGGAAGAGTCCGTAAGGTGGAACTAAAGACAGCAAACCAAGGCCAACCAAAGACTTACCTTAGACCAGTGACGGAAACGGTTTTGCTTCTTCATAAGAACTGATGTTTCAGTTGTAGATCTTAGTTGAATGTAATGTTCATGCTAGTATAGTGACCTCACAGTGGTCACAGCGGGGAGTGTGTCGCCATTAGGGCGATATATTTTGACTTTTATTTTGACACATTGAGAAAGAATACAAACTTTTACTTTGATACAATTTCCTGTAACTTCCTTACCACTTCCTGCCTTGTCATCAGTTACTTCCCACTCAGTTCCTATCTGTTGAAAACAGTTAATACTTAAGAATTCCTGACCGTGAAAGATGCTAGAAGCAAAGTCGTAAGTAAAACTCATTGTTAAGTTAAATAATTGATAGATTAAGTTAAGTTTAAAGTTGAAAGAGAAGGTAATAATAGTCTTAAAAGATCGTTTTTATTTACATGTATTTACAAGGATATTTCATAAGACTTCATGTGAAGCTGAACTTTATGTTAAAAAATGTCAAACTTTGTTTTGTTGCAGTTTTCACTCTGCCATGTAATGCTGGAATCTTCAGTAAACAACAGTGAAATGTTAACTACGACACAGACTCCTGGTTATTGCATCAGAGTTTAACTTGTTGGATAGCTTCAGTTGTTACACTGCAGTGAAGACAACACAAGGTTTAAATATCTAGTTCCTGCAAAGTATAAATATTGTGTTTTATTTTGAAAGTTCATGGTTAAAACCGGAAGTAATGTTTGTGTATAAGGAAAATGCTGGTCACTGATTGGTTCAGGGGGTCGGGTGGAAGTTGGCAGAAAGTGAATGGATGGAGAGAGGGGCGTGAGAGTGGTGGCTTGACTGACAAGGTCGCGGCACCCAGAGTGAATTAAAGTTAAGAGTTTGTGGAAAATAAATATGTAGTTAGTGTCTCAGGATTGTCGGCTCGACGGTCTTCATGTGGATTCTTTAATGCACACCGTCTGCAAGGAACTGGATACCTTTCTACTCAAAGTTTGTCACAGAGTTACCCACGTGTGTATATTAGCTTGTTAGCAACTGAGTGTTAGCATTCATTAATAAAGTGAATGTACTCTTAGCCGTGTTATAGCTAACTCAGCTTGCGCTTTTGGCTTCAGTTTGGGGTTTTTCGGCATGAACACACTGAGGATCTTTATCAGTTTTGCTGCAAGTGGGTGACACAGTGAGGAGTTTTGGACAATACGAGAGAGCACGTGGTCGCCGGACACTTTCCCGCCGCCGCTGATCGCCATCTGAGACTGTTTAAGATGTTCAGGTATCGCTTTGGTTTTATTGCTCATTTGAGTGAAGAGGACAAATAGTTTTGACTTTCAACGCTCTCAAGCATCACATCAGGCCTGCAACGTGAGGGGTTTTATTTCATGTTATTTGCCTGGCTTGTGTGTGTGTGAATGGGTGTGGGCCCACTGAGTTCAGTGTGAAATTGATACAAAGGAAATCTGAACTACTTTGATATTATAATAATTTCCAATTAAAGGGATTATTAATCTGACAATATTGAAGGCCCATTCTGAATGTATATTTCATGTTGTTTGTTCACAAGTATACAGTAAATAATTGAGATCTCTAGTTCTTAAACTGATTCCAGTGTGATATTTGGTGATTTCTGTTAATAGAGGTGTTTAAACTAATGTGTTTAAGGTAAGTGACTAGTGAAGTTACATTATCTAAAGGTGCTTAAAGGGACTGAATATAACACAAAGGGTACATTGGTAACATACAGGATAACGAAAGAGAAATAAGACAACATTACCTTATGTATTCTTTATTGTAAATTTGATTTATTGAGTTAACGAACTCAGGGCACTTCCCTGATTAAACTAGGGAATAAATGGGCTACATTTACATAAGCAAAACGTGTAAAGTCGGATGTTACACTGAAAACAACTAAGCTAGCTAACCCTTACCATACCATAACACGGCTAAAAGACAGTCAGCATCGCCCCGTGTTTACATCAGCTAGCACGAGTAACACCCTTACGTTCTCACCTCAACATCGTAGCTTTTTTTTTCCCATTGAGGCCTGGACTTTCCCTGTTGGACTTCCACTTGACATTGTGCTCACCGATATCACCCTGTTTAAATGATATGAGTTTAAACCCTTCTGAACAGACTTTGGGATGTCAGCGAAGTAGGCTGTCACTATAAAAAGTGACCGGTTCCTGTGCTGTAGCCGTTGTTGTTTACGTGATCTACAAATGCTAACGGTCACGGAAGTGATTCCTAACGGTTCCTGACGTCACACCCTACATGCCCCTATTCGCGTTTTAATAAAAAATGGAAATGCCGCTACTCCGACAATTATACAATAGCAGCATGTAACCGTTAATTACTTATAGGTAGGCACACTTACACTTATCCAATAAATTGTCACTTTGAAGGCTGAAGTTTGTGGTAGGCCTAAAGCTAGTAATATTTTCCACTGCATTGTCTTGACTATTATTTCAGCAAAAAGGAAATAAGCCTCCTAACTGTGTTTTTTTTTTTTACAAATTATCTCACTTTATAAGATGAAGTCTATATCGAAAGCTGTATGTATGCATCGCTCTTAGAATAAACCAATGGTCTACAACACAACAGCATACTTAAAAAATAGTATGAGCTTCAAATTAAACAGTTTTACATATTTAAGGTGTACCTAATGTTTACTTTCACTGATCATATCGGGAATAAGAAGAGTACTTTAATGGTGAAATAAGCCAAAAAGGAAAAAAAATAAACTGAATTGTATAACCAAAAATGTTGTTTATTAACTATTTAAATGAAAATGCTCGCCAGCCTATTCATAACAATGATGTATTAAATGGAAAAACAAGTTATAAAGGAGCACATCCCCTAACACTTTCAAAGATCTCACAAAGATACACCAACACAATGAAACACACTGACGGAGAGAGACGATCCTGCAGCTTTCCTCAGCCCTTTATTCAGGTCTGATGAGGGATTATAAACACCTGAGAGGCAGCGCCTGGAGGGAGACAGATAGACAGAGACACACAACGTGACATGTAACACTAATAAATAAGAAGCTAAGTGTAGGTGCAATGAGAGGGGGTCTTCATTTGAGAGTGCATAAACTAATCTACTTTGCTTTTTTGCGGCGGTGTGTGTTTTTACATCAGTGATGCTTGGTGTCGAGATGCTATTGTTGTTAACCAACACTGTTCCCCGCTGGTGTAGTTTATAGTTCTAAGGTGCCGTCCTTTTTACCTGCCGAGGGAGTTTTCCGCCGTTCTACTGGTGGCAGTTTATATCCCTCCGAGCCCCAACAACAAGGACAGAGAGGAGGCAGGTGAGCAGCACCAAATTCCTGGGTGTGACCATCACAGATGACCTCACCTGGAACAACAAGACCACCGCGCTGGCAAAGAAGGCCCAGCAACGCCTCTACTTCATCAGGAAGCTCAAGCAAGCAGAAGCCCCCCCCCCCCCCCTACCTCTCTCCTCTCGCTCCCCCTCTCTGTCCCTCCCATCTCTCCCCTGACCTCTCCGCCCTCCGTCCCACTGAGCTTTCCCCACAGCCTCAATGGAAATGTACTAGGACATTAATCCCCCTCCTCACACACACCCATCCCTCATCCAGCACCAGTCACTTTCTATTCTCCGCTGCTACTGAAAATGTACTTTGCACAAAGTATTTGTTTGCACTAAAGCACTACTTGCACTACTGTCAAACTGTGTTGTTTTGTCTCTTGCGTAGTTTGTTTTTTTGTATACCCCTTTTTACCCCCCCCCTTTTTTTCTACACTTTTAGCTTTTTATGTTATATGTTCTTGTTTATATTTGCACTGTGGGACTGCCAGAAATGGTATTTCAATTTTCTGTATGTATAACGCATGGAAACTTTGACAATAAAGTGGACTTTGACTTTGACTTGACTGATATGCCTAATGAACTAATTTAATTTAGAACGAACACTTATCCCCAATCATGATTTAATAAGCCAGAACCTCTTTTTTATCTATATTATTTTCATAGGGATTTGGGAAGCGTTAATTTAATTTTTGTACAAAAAAATGTCCCACATCTACATTTCAAAGAAGAAACACAAAAAGCCTTAGAAAGGACAGAAAACATGATTTTAATGTTTAAAAGCAGGACTAAACCGTTTCATAGATAACGTCTTTTTGTTACTGTACTTATGGGTAAAATGAGAACACGTTCACTACAAAAGGAAATCTATTGGTAAGACATGTTTTATCACATTCGCAGAGAGGACTGAGTAACATTTGAGCAGAGAACACAGATTTAAATTTACATCGACTGACCTTTTCAACTCCGAGAAGCCACTTTCCAAAGGAACATTGAAAAGTTTCTTGAATAGCAAGTGACAGCTGACAAAAGAAATGGCTGCCCTTCATCCTCACCAAATCCTGAATAATAGTGGGATATGTAAATGTTAACTTGTGATCCTTCATTATGTGGACATAGTGGCATATTCTTTAAGGGCACTGCAAGTCTGCAAGAAAGGGAAATTTGAATCAGTGGTGCAGACTTGTTTCAAATATAGATTCACCAAAAATATTAATATATTAATGAGAGCCGTTTAAGAACAAAGTTGGTATTTGTTAAATTGTGTACATGTTTGTTCTTGTTCAAATCTACCAGTACTGCCTTTTTTTTCTTCTGTTTGTCTCATGTCTGTCTTCTCTGTGTGTTCCTGTGTCTCCCTGGCTGGGTGTGGCTGACCTACTTTCTCCTTCCCTCAGCTGCTGTTCATCAACCTGATTACAGCACTCATTGCACCTGTACAAAAGCCCCATCCTCACCTCCAGTCTCTGCCAGCTTGTCTTGTTTCCACTTGTTTCAGAAAGCTACAGCCTATTCAGTTTTTGCCTCCTTGCTTGTATCTGTCTTTGCCTGAACAAATCCTGTGTTTCCTGTTTAGGACCACTTACTGGCCTATCTGCTTGTCACGTACAGTGTTGTCCTGGAGTTCCCCCCTGCCGTAGATTATCGCTGGTGCTTGCTCCATGGACTTTCTGGTTTGCCCCCCCTTGTAATTGTTAAGCCAGTGCAGCTCTTTAACTCTTGTGTTGTGTCCTTGTGTTTGCATAATGAATTCAGTTATGTTGCTACAAAGCCAGGAAGGTGTCATAGAAAAAAAAGAATTGTCAGATGTCATTCATTTAATTAAAAACTCAGCTTCAGTGTTGTGGTGTGCGTCATAAATACTTAATTGTTTTTTTACAGAGGGACAGGAGATGGAATGCTCCTTGCAAACGCTTTTGTTACCCTCACCAAAACATGATTATATTGAATTGACAGCTTAGTTAGTACAACATGTTAAATCTAAAGCATAAAAGATTGAAGTTCTCCCAATATGTAGTTTGAATAGTGAGTTATAAGTGAACATTTTTGTGCTGTTCTTTTCTTGGGTGCTAAAATATGAATACCTATATTTTATTATTTAAAACAGGGCAGTGCCAAATGGCAACGAACATGGTCTCCAAATTGGATCAAAAGCTTTTGACCATGTCAGTCATACTTTCATGATAATGATGTGAACATCAAAGCAGTAAAGGACCTGTTTGATCGTGGATGAGATGCACCTGGCCTGTTATGATCTAAATCCTATATTCACTGTGGTTCCTGCTTACTTTAAATTGCATGAAACTGTGCAGATGTTCTCGCTATTTTCTTTAGCTGTATGTCGAAGCCTCAGCTGACCCTTCTCAGCCATGTTTCCTCTTTGCTTAAGCACATGGCCCCACTTGCCTTGTGCTTGCTTTCAATAAGTAAAATTTACACAACATCACTTTCAAATATAAATATATAACTCTCACTTTGCTGACATCCATTAAAATCAAATCAGAAAAGTCTGAATCATCGCTCCCCACCTCCACAGCTGCTTTTTTTTTAAAATTGTATCACGTCATCAAAATCCTCTTGGGGCATTGGTGCTTTCAGACCACTTGAGTTGGAGTGATTTTCTGTTCAGAGTGTTGGTCATGTTCACAGCATCAAAACCAAACACTGGTATGAGGGATAAATGGCACAGGCATTGAACTCTGAATTCCCAGAGGCTTGAAAAAAATTATAGACAGTTTCGGCAGCACCTCGGATTATCGGATTTGTCAAGGATTGGCTTAAACAGACTTGATCCAATTTCCTTACTAGTTATCAATAAAGAGGTCTCAGTGAAATCACAATTAGTTACTCCTGTTTTTTGCCTGCAGTCATCCTGTCCACAGCCTGTTTCCAGTTACGCCTGCCTGCCTCCTGCCTGCTTTCAGATTACCTGTTGCCTCTCTGTGTTGAACTCTCAGCAAGTAAACCATTGATTGCTTTTAACTGCGCTGCCTTCGAGTCCTTCTTGTGACTCCACCTCTCCGTGTTCAGAGTTGTTGCTGCAATTTCCCCCTTTAGCCATCTCTTAAAAACATTCCCTGCTCTTGCCTTCCCCCTGTCTTTTCTCTTTACTGAATTCTAGGTTCATTTTATGCCTCCTGTTTTACACTCTTCATTATATATCCCTTCCCCATTTCTTTGGTGTCACCATGCTGTTTTACACTCTGGCTCTCACTTTCCTTCCCGCAGTGGCTCATCTCCCATCTCAGACAGCACAAGGCTATATGATGTCAGAATAGGAAGGGACTGCTTCTGCTCCATAGCACAAGACAAGACAAAAACCCACACAATGCACATCTCAGTGTGCTGAGCATGTTGACTAGGCTTACACAGGGATCAGGTCCAGAGTCTTACACATTTCTCCGCCAAACAATTGTTTCCCATATTTTCATCCTGCAAGCAGCCCAGTGAAATGAAATCTATGTCATACTGACAGTGGAAATGATGCCTGCAAAATTGTTTAAGAGAAATATGTTAAACGTCATGGCATATCTTCCTTCTGTTACATCTCCTAAATATTGATGCGTTGTCTTTGTTGACCTATGTCACCTGATCTTAAAATTAGTGTGGAAACTTTTCATGGAAATGACATATAATTGCAAGCCAAAAGTCTGCTATCGTAATTATTCTAACCACTGATAAATGCTGGAAACTCCTGCGGTGTTTCAAGAATCAAGCTCATCTTAAAATTGAGATTGCCCTTCAAAGTGAACTTAGCAGACACAACTTCATTCAATCAAATAATTGGTGAAATCTCCTGGAAAACTTGTTTCAGTCACTTTTGTATTTTCTTCTGCTTCTCAGGCCTACATGTGTTATATGGCAAAAGTAAAACAGGAAATTACAATCACAGCTAATTCTCAGCAAATCTTGAATAAAGAGCAACTCAAGACTAGCTGAAAATCTTCTCTTTGTGGACCTCAATAGTTATTGTCCTAATGCTGCAGTATGTTTTTGAATTGTTTATGTACAGGTGCAACGGGTAAAGTGGTACTTAGTAGTTCTATCAGTTAAATGTTAGCCATGCTAGTGTCAATTGTAATAAATAAAAATATGACATTCAGTTCTTTGCTTCCTCTCTATCGTGTTGATTGGAAAGTTTGATTGTATTGATTGTGAATCCAATATGCCTCCCTGAAGAGCAATATGTGATAATAACACTTCTTCTAGTTTGACGACAGACCTTTTGACGTCTTTAGGCTCTATATTGTCAATAGTGTGGGATGTTATACATTTCCCAGAACTTAAATATTTCTGCAGAGCCACAGTAATGTCAATAAAACAACTCATGCTTGGTGCTTTTTGCAGATTCAGCTTTGCATTACTTTCCATTAAGCCAGAGTAGGAGACTTGTTCACATTGAGACTTTGGCCTGTGCCCACTCAAAGGCTAATTCAGTTGCAGATCATTCTATCATCCTAGAAAACTGGCAATAATTGGATCAGTTGTGTCTTTGAAAGACACAGACTTATGCCTTTATGTCATTTTGATCTGATTAATCTTGATTAGTCCCCAGTCAGTATGTAATGCAACACTGGTAATCACTGATAATGACGACCTGTTAGTTTAAGATATGATTGAAATATTTGACTTGCTTGAACTGATAAGGCTCCTATGTCTTATATTCAGTATATTTTTCTATTCTCCTGAACATGACTTGCCTTTACTACCCTAACTGTCATATAGGCCTAGCAGATGTTCATCACACAATCTGGTATTCCACTATTTGATAAAGGCTTGCTTTGTCTGTTATTTTGATAAATACAATATACACATATATAATACACTGCTTTTGTTCCATAAGACGGGATACCTTTACCATATGTTCGATGATGCTACAGATATGTTTAAGTGCTGCCATATTACCCTTAGTGTTCCCCCATCCGTGCCTTTTTATAACATTTGTATGGGATTCAGATTACATTAAAACTGTATTTCAGAACAAAAGGCCCAAGCTAAATAAAGAACTTTTCTGAAAAAAGGCATTGACAGTTTTCTCTGCTGCAGCTGTTAGCTATCATCATTACCGCAGGGTGCCAGTTTTACAATACAGTTGATCAATGACGACAGATGAGAAATCCTCAAGCTCTGTGGCTCCGTGGCTCACCTAAGCTGAAAGGGATGAGACATCTATCCTGTCCTATTTATCTTCATATATCTATATATCATTTTTCAGTAAAGCCCTTACTTGAAGAGGAAGTAATGAGCAAATGTAGTTATAGCTGACGGGAAAGAGGCAATGTATTCTTAAAGATAGTTTGATATGGTGTATATACTGTATTGTGTGAGATACGACCTGATTAGGACTTAGTCTGCATTGTCTTTTTTAATAATGACTATTGTCTATACTATTTATACTGACTACTGTATATGGTCATTTTAAGTCATTCTAAAGGGCTGAATAATCCTTTAAAACTGAGTCAAGAAGAAAATCCAGTGGTTATGTTCATTTTAATGAATAATTGGTAACACAGACAATACTCAGTAAATAATATAGAACATATACACCATTGTCCTTTTAAAATGAACCAAATCGTCTCTGCCTCGCGACTCTATTTTTATACCACGTGTCAGGTTCAATACGTACATGCAGTCGTACACAAAACCAAATCAGCTTTAACAATCCATATCCCTCTGCTGACAGTATCATATGCAGGCTGCCCTTGCTGTCTCTCTGCAGGCCACACAGCAACGTGCGGCATGGAGAGCACAAGCACCCTGAGGACACAACAGGAGCAATTACACTTAACTCTTGACATTTGAGTGACAAGGAAACTGATTCAGAAATAACCTGTAGCACAGTGAAGTGTTAAGTGCTAAAATATCTTGCCTGAGGGGGCTATAGGGGAGCAGGGCCCACACAACAAGCAAGTTGACTTGCTGTTTTGTAAAGAAACGGCTCCCCTTTGTTCGTTTCAGAGAGCTAAAGAGAAAAACAGTAATCTGCTCTCTGAGACACAGCATGCTAACTAGAGGAGACAACATATCAGTGTGGACTATGGGTTTAGCACCACCAAGTCTCCAGCTGTGGAATAGATACAGGCAGTTCTTCAGGTTTGATTTCAAGGGAACAATGTTAAAATCACCTTTTACTGCCTATACAGCTAAATCACAAACCTAGATGGCCTCTGTTGTCCTGAACTGGTAGATGGCTGTGTTCTTTATTGACACTTAAAGGTAGCATTAGTTTCTAAACTGGCTATTTGGGAGCAGAAATATTCGCATAATAGACTGTGGGTTTGAGCCCATAAATAATGTTTTATTGTACCTGGGCTGTGCAGTTCCCACACTTAAAACATATTCATATGTTGTGAAAGCCAGAGAAAGGTATATGGGCTGTACAACTTACTTTACAAATGCTTAACACTTTGCAGATGTATGTGGTTGGAATAAGTAGCCATAACACATGCACACAAACTTGGTTAGAGCTTTAAATATAATAAAAAACTTATTAAAAGCTTTATTTTAGAAGGATAGTGCAAGCGTCTCTAGAGACCAAAACATTTACTTTGGGTTGGTAGCTGAAACAGTTGTATATTTATTATTTGACATTGTGAAAAAACATGCAAAAGTGCTGCACAGCAAGTTGATTCATTAAGAATATATTGCCTGAAGCATTATAAAAACATGTAATGATGACTCATTGAGACATAGTTTAATTTCAATACTGAAATAATGTCAAAGGTTAAGCACTAAAGCATTGGAGTAAAGAAAACAAATGTCAAAAGCTGCCCACAAGCAGACATGCCAAATGTTTATCTGTTTACACAATGTTTATGTCTCTGTTTCAGATGCTGACATTTCCCACCTGTCCACCGGCCACCGTCACTGTGTTTTCCCTTGAGTCTGACTTCCTGTACAGCTGGTTGTCTCTCCTCCGATGTGTCTCTATTGCAAATTATACACACATTTTGAGTAGTGCCTTCAGACTGCATTAAAAAACAAGTGTTTACTGTTATCGGTATTGTTAAAGAGCAGATTAAGGATTATTAAACCATGTTCTGATGTTTGTTGTTGTCCTCAAAGGAGATTGTTGGTGTTACAAACCATCAACATTTAGTTTTCTAATTTTTTTTATCCTGATTATGGTTTAGAGAAGTTTATGTGGATGTTATTTTCATAAATAAGGGGTAAAGAATGCTGAACTCCTATAGTAAAAAGAATTTGAGGGACAAACCTTGCTTTTCCATATGGAACAATAATACCTCAATGAATCTTGACCAATGTTTTGTTGGTACTGCATGTACTAATATAATTTAGCATTGTTGCTAACCAGGAGCTTCCCCTCCTGGACGCAGTTTCTCCTTTTCCAAATGAGTTCTTCTGGTAGGAAAATGCAACACGACAGCGACTTATGTTTACTCAAATTGCCTCCCCAGAAGCTGGATTTCAACCAATCAGATAACCATTGTGCGACAATGATGATTAAAGAATCTGCAGACAACGTGTGATGCTATCAACTCTGATGATGGACCAAGATTATTGTTACAGCTCTTTGTGAAATCGTGTTCTTGAAGTATCTGCAATGAATCAAGTGAGGATGAGTAATGTTTCACCTTAACATGACAGACAATTGGCAGGCAACTGCTATGATAAACATTTAATATTTGTTTGATGAGTGATTTATGTTTGAAGTTCGACTTACAACATCTGTTTCATTTTCATATTGAGTGGCCCATTGTTGGTTAATATTGTTCATGGATGTAATTAACTAGCTAGCTTCCAATGAAAGAAGAGGGGATGCCCGTTCCGACTGGGCTCTGATGTCTTCTCCAACTGGTGAAAACGCACATCAATGGCCACAACATCAGACCTAATGTAGATCTGCCGGACATTTCCAGAGACGTAGTTGGGGTTTCAGATGTTTGGTAACAATTTTAATTTGCATACATGTAAGAGTCATTTTCAATAAATAAAAAAAACAAGACCCATTAAGGACAACAAATCAGTGGACAGACACGGTGTTAGTCAAATGTAATTATTGTATAATTATATGAGTATGAACTGCAGTAATATTTACACAAATCAATTGTCTTTGTTTATATGGGCAAGATGATAGGATACAATTTTACTAATGATCACTTTAACTCATACACAAAAAAACGATTTTATAAATCAACCAGACTAACCAAAATGTGCAAGTGACTGCTGTAATTTTTAGATATTCTCCATCTGTGTATTCATTTGCGATTGCATTTAAAAAATAACTGCGTTGTTTCAGGGTGTTCTGTGTTTGGATAACCATATGGCAGCAACATAACACAAATGAAAAGCAAAGAAAAAGTACACAGTTCTATTTTCCAGCCAACGCAAGTCAAAGCCAGACAAAGTTGTGCACCAAGAGTGTTTTCAAATGGGAGTCGATGTCAGTCGACTGTGTTTTGCAGTGTTTCTAGCCTCCAGTATCTGCACGTACAACGAGGGTCACAAAGGATACACCAATTGTGTCCTTCAAATTCTGGCAAAAGCGGGAACCAATCCTCAGGCTGCACTCCTTTGGAAGGGGACAGCCTTGTCATGTTTGGTTTTGAAACACAGACTTCAAAGGATGCAGCCCCTGAATTGGGCCACCGTGAATCTGTGCAGACTCAACTCTGTGATGCACATGGTGTAGACTCTTCGTCATTCTAACTGTGTTCATTCTAACTGTGTTCACATAATGCAGAGCCCTCACCCATCTTTATACATTTTATGTCGTGGTTTGATTAGGCATGTCTTTAAATGAATAGGCCCAGTCACTGATTTTTTTTGTCTGTATGGCCATCGAGGGACAGCTCCCCTCCCTTGACGTGTTTATATATTGCTCATGAATATGGAGGACAATACAGTCTGAGATTCCATGTCTAATTTCTACTGACGGCCCTGAATGCTTGGACAGAGCCTGTGTGGAAAGGCTGTCTGTGCTACTTTGCAGAAACTATCCAATTTATGTAGCTGTCAATGATTTCAAAGAGTTTATGGCAAGGAAACTGTTGAAATTGCAATGGTAATTTTTCGGATGCAATCTCTTTATCGTCTCTCCTTCTTACTGCATCTTTTTCTCTCTGGCTTCGATTTAATTTTATTCGGGATCATCAATTAATTACGATGGATTGTTATTGTTTGTTTCCCCTCGCAAACAAGATTATGCGTTGCTGCTGTGTCAGATGGGGCTTGGAAAAAGAAGCTCTTAATCTCATCTGGATCAGCTGGTGTAAATAAGAGTTAATAAAAAACAGTTCTAGACGTTGTGGAGGAAGTGCGCTTCTAAGTTTCTGTTACCTTTCTTTGGTGCAATGAATGTCACCAGAATCCTGCAGAAATTAACGTTAACTAACGCAGAAAGGGCGTTGACCGTCTTAAGTGAAGCCACTGGTTGAACATTGGTTTATTTGTGAAATATTATTTGAAGATAGGACGAAACACTAATTGTATACGGGGTTAGAGAATTGTTGAACAGATGTTTAATACCTATCCTGACAGAATGAAAAAATAGCACATCTTTGGGCTGATCTACATTTGACATCTTACCAGAGCAGTTATTTTTTTATTAAACACACATCACTTTTCTGGAAAAAAAAAACTTTTCTCTTACTATCCCTACTCTGTAAGTACATATCAAATATAATTACATGGGTAACACCAATCATTATTTAACAATGCAATGCTAGCTTAAATGTACATTCCTGTCCAAATTGAAACATCTCAATATTTAGAATTGTTATACAACCTTATTCTCCTACATATGACAATGAAAATATTCAGATTGCTTGTCTGTTTTATAAAACCCAAGTGTTTGTTTTACTATCACAAGGAAACAAACCAATGTTTACATTAAAAAAAGCTTGTACCAGGCAATCTTTGACCATCTTTGATTATTCTCAAAAAAAAACTAAAACAATGGATAACCACAATGTTTGCTCATTAAATATTAAATTATTTTAAATATTTTATTTCCTTCACACAATGAAATATATAGGAGCACATGGGTGACCTTCAAGATAGCTGCCCTTTATTTATTATTAACAACAATTCATATGTAGTGGGTGGCATCTAAAAGTAGGAACCCGTAGAGCTGTGTTTAATGTCTACCTGGCAACAGATCCTGTCATCACGCGGATGCCACTGGACTCTTATTAAAATCTGCTGCAGTGAAATTGTTTCCTCCTCCTTTTACTAGCACAGCCAAGGTCACTACAAAGAAAAAAACAGGGTAACCTTGTCAAACTAAGCTGTATGTGTCCCCAGAGTGTACTTGAGTAAACCAACACCAGGGCTAACAAAGTTACTTTTGAACTGTTATAAATCACATATAGTTCAGAGATCAGGCAAGATTTCCAAGCAGTAACTTGTTGTATGACTCTTCTTGTTTTGAACAGTGGGCAGGGGAGGAACGTAAAGGAATGGGAAACGTCTTCAAGGGAAATAGATATGTAAAAGTTAAAGCTATGTGATCAAGTTTCCATCTTATAATTACAGTCTCACATCAAAATACTGTCGGTGAAAAAAGCTAAAGAGAGAAGGTAGAGCTTTAAATTATAACAGAAATGGTTTCAAAATATAAAATTATTATTACAATGAGTCACTACTTACTGCAACTGACAGTTCATTTGTATGTTGTCTGTTGTTCATCTCAAACAAAAGGCCATTCAAACACAAGCACAAATGAACTCTGTTTAAACACACGACAGAAATGAACTCATTGTTACGCTTGCAACAATGCAGGCACCTGCTGAAGGCTTCCATTCAACCGTGACTTGATCCTTCATTACTTTATATTTTGCTGGATATACATATACATTGCTGACTTTTATTGTCAAAAACATCTGCTCTCTAATAGGTCAGCAACAACTTATTATTATTATTATTATTATTATTATTATTATTATTATTATTATTATTATTATTATTATTATTATTATTATTATCGATAATTCTTCAGATAAACTGCTTGTTCTATAAAATGTGGGAAAATAATGAAAAATGTCCATCGCAGTTTAGGTTAAAGTCAGAGTAGATTTTTTTGTAAATGTCTTGTCAATGCAAAGACACAAAGATATTCAGATTAATAGCTACAATTTAAAACAAAAAAGAAGGAAAGTAATTTATTTGAGAGATTAAGTACCATTTCTGGCATTTGCATTAAAGAAAGTATTGCCTATTATCTTTCAGTCAATCGATTTATCAATTAGGCGACTAATAGTTTATGCTTTACATTTTAAACAAGTGTTACACATACACACTCAATCCCAAATGTGACCAAAACATATGAATTCTAACTTGAAACAAAGACGTCATCGTTTTGTGTTTTTTTTTTTTTTGGCTGTTCCTAATTGAAGTTACAGACCCATTTTTTACTGCTTTTATAAGACGAATCCATAAACTGAAACATGATAACAGGTTGTATTTTGTGTTTCATATTTAGGTGTTAGAGTCTCCCTTCAGTTTACATGTGGTAGTGTATGATTACCTAAGTGTGATGCAAGAGGCTTTAACAGTTTTGCACAGTTACCTGGTAACCTTGAGTTATTGTAATGCTTTGCTTTTCATTTGGTATGCATAAAGATTCACACATGCCTGCAGAGTGACAGAATCTCATCCCAAATCTATTTGACTTTAATTCAGCCTATAATGGTCGACAACATTACATTTGTGTTCACAGTTTTGCAGGAATGCTACATATTTGCCTGTTGTGTGGACAAACTAACTACAGGAGGGGAAAGTTAATGGTGTGTGTTGTATTTTTCACATAGATCTGAGGAAGTAGTTCATCAGATGCATATTGCTTTGGAGCAATTTTGCCAAACAGTAAAATGTCTGAACAGCTGGCGACTCACAGCGCTCCGCCTGGCGCCCACAGCTCTCCAGGCTGATAAGTGCTCTGAGAGAGGTAGGGGGGGATTCATTCAGGGCTGAGACTCGCCATAACCTCAACAGCCCAGAGAGCTGTAAAGTTAAATTAAAGAAACACCGCCCTGGTGATCTAGAGCATTAATAACACAGTTTATGTTGCAGCTTTATGCGCTGTGGTGACATCAGGCGCACAACAGAAGGTACGCGCACATGGGCGAACATTTGAGTCAGTTACCGAAAACAAACTTTGACAAAGTCGACACAGCAACAGAGGAATAAGAGGAAGCTACAATGTCTAATTCGGGTTCCTATGCCGGGAATACACGGAGGTCTTCTGGTGTAGCACGTGCAAATAAACCCCCGGATTTAGAGCTGTCGGAAACTACTTTCACCCCACCTGAACCGGAGACACCTGTGGGCGAAGACACGTTTTCTGAAAGAGACACAATGCCAGAGGATGGTAACTCGTCAACAAATGTACCAACTGTTCACCTCCACCCGTATTTATCTCATCCCCGGATGTCTGTGCGGATGTCGGTGTATAGTACCGGGGTTCGTCCAGTCGTCACCCGCGCCTACATCCAAGGACGCGTGTATAACTTCCTGGAAAGGCCGTCTGGCTGGAAATGCTTCGTGTATCATTTCACAGTGTGAGTGTGTTTTTTTTATTTTCATAATCATCCAGATCCATGGGGTATTCAAGGGTATAATTGCAACTGTAAGATCCTAATTAAACAGGGAGTTAATTGCGCATGTAGAGCCTTGGAAGCTCTCCCTACAAAGAACTGTTAATCCTGTGAATTTGAGAAAGATGCTGCAAAGATATCACAACACAAACGGAGGTCCCTCTTGAAATATTATAGGGAAATTTAAGTCTAGCCATAGCAGATTAAAAAATGGAATATAATTCATCACAGACAAGAGAAACTCGGAGAAAGTAAGCTCTCACAGGAACATTAAAGGAATATAACATTGATATCTCATTTGGGAGCCTAATCTCCTCAACTCTCATTGAACATTTAATTTTCCAAAAACAGTTTGAATACAAAAACACAAGGTGGGGTCTGGTGTTCCTTCAGTAAGTTTTTCAAATTTAAGGTACCTTCTTTTTTTCCTTTCTGACAGTATGACAGGTATGTGAGACTAACTGGTTTAATGAAAACGAAACATAAATAATACAGCAAGTAATGAAAATAAATCCACTGTGGGATGGATTGTATCTGCTAAAGCTCCAATATCATGAATATGTCACATAATGGTTCGCCCCTCAGAATTGATGTGACAGTTTTGTCAGGTAGCTTGAAAACCTGTCTTTTCCTGACAAATGAAATGTTACTCATGATAAGCAGCTCTCTTTACTCCACTGATGTAATGCCAAAGGATACATTTCACCATTTGTCTTTTTTGGTATAAACCACAGTCAGGAAAATGACAGTCCAATAGATCCAGTGTTCAGGCAGAGGTTTAGGAATGTGGGCTGTGATCTACCAGCTCACCCCCATGTGTGCTTTCTGTCCCCACTTGCTGGCACTGATAGCAGGCATCTAAACTTGGCAGTGTGTTGTATGCTGAGGAGGAGGTAGCAGCCCTGTATGGCGCTGCCACCCTGTGACCCTGCGGTGTTGGAGGGGACACAGCCTGTCGAAGTGGGTTAGAGTATTGGTGACTCAAAGGGAGCAAGAGCCAACACACTGCAGCACAATAACAAAGGAGCTAGTGACTGCTGTTGTTTAGCCATCAACTTTCATTATATTATATTATAATACTCTACATGAGGTTCAAACCAGCAAGGTGAGGTGCTTTAATATTCCTGTAATGGCCACTACAATCCTGATTTCAAGAAGACTAAGACAGCATGTAATGAAAGCAAACCCAACAAACATTAAAGAAGTGGATGAAGCCATGGGAAGTCACTCTTTGGTTTTCAAAGTAAAGAGAGAACCCAAATCAGACATCAAAGGTATACACCTGTCAATCGGAAGGCAGCCCCATCCTAAAGCATATGCTTCTTTATTGTCCATTTTACTGTAAAGATGGATACAAATTATGTATTGAAGAAGACTTTGGACAAGTGATTTGAGACCATAAACTAAAAAGGATAATACTAAATGAAGTTAGAAGTAGGGTCATTTTCTCATTGACTTCTTTACAATCAGATATCTTTTTTATAAATAGTAGAGTAGCCCTTTGCTGACCTTTTGAAAAACCCAAGGGTAAGGATTTGTTTTTTCCCTTTTCAGTTTGTTATCAATGAGCAAGTGACAATTGAAGGATGCCGCACTGATATTTTTACATTTTAGAGAACTTGTTTATGTTTCTATCGATTGACTCTGAACACATGGTCAAAGTTGAACTATGGTTATCATCAACATTTAACTCCACTGCAGCCAGCGAGGAGATTGCGCCAAATAAGGAAGCACATCCATGTGTCTGTTGTGTGGGCTTCAAATGACGTGAGGGGGAGACAATATTTGCACAGAAGTGAAATGTGATCGTATCTTCACTGAAAAGGTTTGGCAGGAAGCTGTTCACCCAAATCCAGGCTTCATAAACATAAACCTTTTAGAAACTTCCTTCTGAACACTTTTGAAGTGTCAGCAGTGTACTCAGAGTTTGAGTTATGTTATATTTAATTAGGTTAAAGTTGAGTGGATTGTAGTTTAGCTTAGACCAAACTCTCCAAATTCTGTAATAAAAGGTTTTTGTTTTAAGAGCATGGTGCCAGCAGGGTTCTTGGGACCTTGTTTTGAAAATGAGTGTGTGGGAGCAGTTAAGAACAAGCATAGCCTTATCATTAACCCAGAACGTGAACGTCAGAGTGACCAGAGTCCTTATCAGAGGTTGTGTGTGTGTGTGTGTGTGTGTGTGTGTGTGTGTGTGTGTGTGTGTGTGTGTGTGTGTGTGTGTGTGTGTGTGTGTGTGTGTGTGTGTGTGTGTGTGTGTGTGTGTGTGTGTGTGTGTGTGTGTGTGTGTGTGTGTGTGTGTGTGTGTGTGTGTGTGTGTGTGTGTGTGTGTGTGTGTGTGTGTGTGTGTGTGTGTGTGTGTTTGAACATGCATATGTTTGTCAGTTTTTGTGTTGTTGTATAGTGTTGCCCCTGTGTGCTAGCATAGCCTCAGGTCTGTTTTGGTGAAGAACAAAGAAGGAGTGCATTTCACTGGAAAGAAAAATTGTATATATTTAACTTTATCCAATTAAAAAGAGAATATCCCATGCTCTCGCTGGGTGTCTCTCTGCAGTGTGCTGCAACCTAAGAGTTAACGCAGTGTATATTGGTTTTAAACAGCATGAGTCCATCCCACATGCTGGTTGTAGATGAGACGATCAGAGGAGTTAGGGAAACCAAAATAAGAAAGCGTTTTTCCACCTCGGCGGAATTAAACTATACCAGATATTCTGTCAAACAGCATCAAGTTAGAGGAAATCAATCCTGGCACCATTTTTTTTATGATTCAGCAAACCAGCTAGCAGTTTATGTCTTGTTTTTCTTTTCAAATTGAGGGCCATTTTTGACTCCAGCTGTTTTGTATTCCATGCTATATTTTAGTGTCTGGGGAAAAAGCTTTCATACTTTTATCTTTTGCTTTCTTTACAAAATGTAGGAGCTCAGATTTTTAATGGAGCACATAGACAAGGTCACTTGTTGGTGACTGCCTGCCTTATATTTCTGAGGTATTAACCCAATAACAGCCAATGTTTCTGAAATAGGCTTCTATTGTCGAAATTACATAAAATAATCACTTGAATGCATTGGATGTTTATCTTCTATCAAGGTATTCATTTCGGTTGTGTTCCAGTGCTTTGTTTGATTTATTTGTTGTCTTTTATTAACAGGCTAAGTCACTGTGATACAAATAAAGTATGATCGTTGTTCCAAACAGGATATTTGATGGTAACAGCCAGTGACATGGTCAGCAGCGTCACTACTAATTCTTATCCTGTCCCCTGCTTTGTCTTTACACTCAGTGCACAGCGGACTGCAAGTGAATCTGTCCATCAATAATAGATAGGGGCAATGCTTTGAGCTTCCGTTTGTAGTTCAGTGGGGCCTATGTAGCTCAGCCTATGTATTGTTTTGTCTATTGCTCTGCAAAGGCCACTGGAGGTAAGATACAAAATCTGATGGTGCAGTTAGTAGAGAAGAACTGACGAGTCGAATCAGCTCGGATGGATTCAAAGAGAAGCAGAAGTGTACGCTGAGCATACTGAGTATGTATGTTTACTGGCATTTCAAATGCCCTGAAATAATTCAGGCAGCGCTTCGCTGACAAATTACAGTCATTAGCATAGCATAGTGTTTGCCTTGGAAAGTTTGATGTTCATTTGTTTCTCTTTTGATCTTCTTTTAAACTTCCTCTGTCATATCTGAACATAATATTTCATAAATAATACTGCATCTTCACTTTTTGTCTATGCTCCCTGCTCTTTGGAATAGACCAATTAGCTTCCATTTAGACAAATAGCAGGCTGTGGATATTTTGCCAAAGAGACTGTTACCAAACTACAAGTTAGTTTTTCTCATGAATGACAAGGACAAACAATGTTTCCACATCAACAGACCCTTCACACTAACCAAATAACAAAACATAACGCTAACCATTACAATTACTTTCAAATAAAGATTGGGAAACCAACACATAAAAAAAAGAAGAAAAAGAACAGCGTCAACACAGCAACCCGAAATTATATTTACTGTATAAAGAACATTAAAAATAGTGTTGTCAATGACATTCCTTAAGGTTCATTTTCAAAAATAAACTATAAGAGTGTTAACTACAGAATCATTTTGCCGGTTTGTATTGTCTACTTTATCTTTTCTTTCGAACAGAAGCAGCTGCTTTGATAGCTTCAAAACACGCCAGTCCATCTTCCCTGAGCAGGTCTCCCTGCGGCCTTTTATCTGTGTTGACGTGTGGCGTGCACGTCAGTGTGTGTGTGTGTGTGTGTGTGTGTGTGTGTGTGTGTGTGTGTGTGTGTGTGTGTGTGTGTGTGTGTGTGTGTGTGTGTGTGTGTGTGTGTGTGTGTGTGTGTGTGTGTGTGTGTGTGTGTGTGTGTGTGTGTGTGTGTGTGTGTGTGTGTGTGTGTGTGTGTGTGTGTGTGTGTGTGTGTGTGTGTGTGTTACTTAAAAGGGGGGTATTTGGATTCCTGGCCAGTCTTCAATAAACTCAGGCTGTAGCATGTGGTGATAAGCCTCCATGGTGCAAACACTGACTGGAAACTAAAACTCCCTCTACACATAGTTTCCATCAAGTTATCTCGTATATAGGAGCAAGACAGGGATTCTGTAAGGGATGTTTTCTGAACAATAGCTTGAAACAATATGAACGATGAGCAAATTGTTCAAACACTGTGCTGTATTTTCAAAATATGTCCCTGTCTTTCTTATAAATCAGTACCACTTTCACAAGAGCACTTGCCTTTTTACCTGCATTGTCCTTGCTCACTGTTTTTTCTTATTTCCTTTTACCTTTAACTCATATTTAACCACTAAATAAAAGCCCATTTCAAACATTCTAGCCAATTTTCAAGTGTATACCTTTCTCATTAATCTTTACATTTTTA
The DNA here is from genome assembly GCF_036324505.1 of Eleginops maclovinus. Classification (NCBI taxonomy): domain Eukaryota; kingdom Metazoa; phylum Chordata; class Actinopteri; order Perciformes; family Eleginopidae; genus Eleginops; species Eleginops maclovinus. The sequence goes on from NC_086352.1 coordinate 25,874,591, forward strand.
TATGAACAGCAGTGAGTTCTGTTTTTTAAATATTTTCATACAAAGTTTTATAATTTCTCCAAATTACAACCCTTTCCAGGTATCATAATCATCTAATTTTACTGAATACTCTAGCTTTTTGTTCAGTTAGCAAAGACATGCTCTTCTGTCACAGTACCAAGCATTGAAATACATATTGGCTACGCAGCTATATCTTAACAGAAAGCCAACTTCCTTGTGCCTCCGTGTTCTTTCGTTTGGTCCAATCATGGAAGCTTCTTCTGTCAGCTGATTGGCTAATGAATTCAGATGGTATCATGTGAATCCATTCAGAAGTTTTGCCTTCCACATCTGCTGCCAGCGGAAATGAAAATGTAATCAGTTTGTCCTTGCCACAATGCCAAGCTTTTCACAAAGTCTAACACACATTCATTCTTCATATTCTAAGATAGCTTGCAAACTGACAGGCATAATGAAATGGGGTGAAACCTAACCTCAATTTAAACTCTGAGAGTGGACACAATGCTGCACTTACGCAAATTAAAAAACAGGAACTGATGCCTTTCTGGCTCTGTGGACTAAAACATGTCGGAACAAGGCTATACATTGGTGTGGATGGATTATCACCTTTTTTTCTGACAGCCATGCATCCCATCATACTCTCCTACCATCACATTAAACAGGTCTCTAACTATGACTTTTTTGAACAGCTGTGACAAGATTACCACTTACATAATAGCAAATACCAGATGTAAGCCTGAGCTGGTGTTTTTTTTATTTATTTTTTAAATAACAAGAAAGAGCCAGTAAGCGTTTATTTAAAAAACCCAAAGCCACTTAAGAGAGGGGTATGGTTTTGCAGTGTGCTCTGAAAGAGATAAAACATCTTCCTATTAAGTAGTTTGAGGACTTTCAGATGATTGTTGCTGCAGTTGAAAAACGTGTGACCTTGTGGGGGAATAAGGAGAATGTTAAGGAGCCATTTAGTGTTTGTTGATACTGTGTGCGTGTGTGTGCATGTGTGTGTGTGTGTGTGTGTGTGTGTCTGCTCATTATTTGACAAGTTTATCCTGCGTTTTGCATTCATGTGGAGTTCAGAAGGTTCACAGTATTTCCTCGGGAGGGCTGTCCTTGAATGTTTGCTCAAAATCAGTCAGATGCTTTTCCTGACAAAAATATAAAGTAATGTTATGCTGTCTTGTAACTTTTTTATTTTTGAAGTTGTTGACTCAAACCACACACCAAAGCTGACTGAGGTTTGCAGTTTAAATCAAAGTCTAAAATGTTGACATGAATAGGAGTTGGAAAGTGGATTGGGGAGATCCGTCTTTCCCTCTTAGACCCGTCTGATGACAAGTTATGTAAAGCTTTGAATTGAGGTTGTTTTTAAGTCAAAAAGGCATTCTGGACTTTGTTACCCAATTGAATGAAATAAGAAAAAAAAAAAAGAAAAAAAATAAGCACCAACATGAACTGTAATTATGTATTATCTGCATTATTTTCTACAGGTTTCTCATAGTTCTGGCCTGTCTGATCCTCAGCGTTCTGTCTACCATCGACCAGTACCAGGCCCTGGCTCACACAACGCTCTTCTGGGTGGTGAGTGTTAATTTTGTTCAAAATCAACTCTGGGATTAACTGCAGAAACATTGTTCTTTCTGTGTAATTTCTTTCTTTTGTCAGATTTGATCTACCTCAAACAGAGGTTTTACATTTAAAAAGCAAAAGATGATTTTAATCCCAATTGGATAACACTTACCCTCAGAGCTGAGAGCTGGGTTTTGAGTCAGATAGGCCAAGATGATTTATTTAAAATAGAGTACATAAACGCATTACAATAGAAGCAGGTATATACACAACTATAGTATTTAGCTGCGTTGCCAGAGATCAGCATTGCAGTTTTGCTACCTCTTAACTTCGTGTTTTCAGGTTGGGTGAATAAGGGATCCCTCTTTATTCAATAGGACGATTTTTCCAGTAGTGGGTGGCTCTGACTTATAACGTTGTTTGCCAAACTTGCTAAGTCTCTTTTGTGAACTCAGTCCCTTGTGGTAGATGTCCTTGTTGCCCTAATGATATTATCATTTCACATTAAGAATTGACTAAGTGTGGGAGGTGCACACCAATGTAAAACCTTGAAGAAAGAAAATTGAGGAACTGTATACTTTTGAGGTACATTTTGGACTAATTCGTATGCTGCTCTCTCACAACTGCAGTCGGCGGATACATACTGCATCTCTGTTGTGGTGCAGACCAGGGATATATAAAGTTGTATATAATAATATACTTTTTCTCCTTTTTAGAGTCTCCGTGTCTCTTTTTCCTTATAAAATCAGCACTACCCAGATATTTTTTCTCAAGTCATGCAGTGGTGTGAAGCAATCAGAGACTGAAAGACTGGAATCTGAAAGTAATCCTTGCAGGAGCTAAGGAGAGTTTGAGAAAAAGAGAAAAGTAGCTTTAACTCCAGCTCCAAATCTAATGATACACTCCCATAAAGATGATATAGATCAGTGTAGCACTTACTGCATGTTAAATTGGCTAACGTCTTGGTGCATAACCAACTACATTTGCTCATAACCAATGAAGGTCATGACAAAAGATTTATCTGTCAAATTTCACACCCTGTGTTTGTAGCGATGCTCCAGAAGGTAGCAGTGCGCCAATATATGTGCACTTTTAAATAATGCAGGGATCATGATAAGTAAAATAAAAAATCAAACAATCAGCTTTCGGATATTTTATGAGGTTGCAAGCATCCAAAGATTTGATTCAAGGATTTGTGAGAATATTTTAAGGCAAGAAACAATGAACGTAAACAATTGCTGTGTGCAGGACATGTTTTGTGTACTGTATCTTTAATGATTCTGATCACTGGTCCATGAACGACAGATACAGGCAGAGTGATTGAGATGTGAAATAATCTCCATCTTATCTACATGTTGTATTATAACAGGATTGTTTACATTGTAGATGCAGCCTGCAGCCTTGTCTCCTGATCTGGTCTTTCACCATCTGCTCTGCTCTTCTGTTCTGTCTCTTTCTGTTGACTGGCATCTGCAAACAGACCTGACCCTCATCTTCCGATAGTTTTGTTCCCGTTCCATGTCAAACAACACATTTAAAAAAAAATAAAAAATAGGGCTGCTTGTGAAACAATGCAGTTAAAAGACATTGATTTATTCATAGCGTTTTTTGAAATGAAACACCTGTTGATAACCTTTTTACTATAATTGTTTGTATATTTTCGATGGCAGCACTGATATTGGGGATGTTGCTGAAAAAACAAATAAAAATCAGTTTATTTTGTTTGAAAAGCAATTTCAAAGAGTTGACTCTCCACAAACCGCTGCCTCACAAAAAACAATTTAAGGACACTTTATTTGTAACTGCATCGACTTCTTACTCGACAAACATTTGCAGGGCGTCCCGCTGGCCTTAGAGGGCGAAGGCTCCTCTTCTAAAGTCAATACTAAATGGGATCAACTTAACCCTGAGACACTAGCTGCTGAGCACAGGAACTGTTTGTGTGATGGGTGAGTCACAAAAGCTCAAACAAAAGAAAACCCCAAGAAAGGATAAAAAGGACTTCTTTGAGGAGGCCTGGAGCGTGCCACATGTGACGAGGTCACCTTGGCCCGATGATAATGGGATGAAATGGTCATGGTGTTTTATGAGCCGGCACACAATCTGAAATCCTACAGGTTCATTGGATTAACAGAGATTCAGGCTCCAGTTGGGGCTGTAATCATGAGGAAAAGTGAACGGAAAATGTGTAAATAAATACCTCGATATAATGAAATATGCATCTTATGGCAAATGTGTTTCCGTCTTAAGTTTACCCTGGAGATATTTAATCTTCTTATTCTTGTCTTTGACAAAGATTATGAATAATTAATATTTGCCATGCTACGAAACCAACCAAAATCTCAAACACTCATCTCTTTCCATCCTCAATCCCAAAGGGGCTGTTTTTTGTGTTCTGTGCTTTCTAGTTAAAAGATTTACTGTGACCCCGCCACTCTTTCATTTTCTCCTTCCCACACCACAAAAGCATCTTCTTTGTGTTGTTTTTTTTCCCCTTCACACTCAAGGTCAACTATTGTGTTCTTTACTTGGAGATGTGGTGTTGGCTGACAGTGTTTGTAGTAGTGTGTTTGGCCAGATGCTTGGCAGTTAGCCCAAAGGATCCACGTTCCCAAAAGAGCTTGTTTGTTGTTTGGATCCAAAAACGAGTGTAAACTTTAAAAAGTAAAGCTACACTTTATTTATTTATGGTTTAGTGGATGAGACAGACGGTGAACCAACTGTTTACAGCTATCCAATGCAAATATCATAGCGCTTATTCCCCAGAACGGCTTTCACAAAAACTAAGAGATTACAATAGTGAATGTGAAAGGTATGCAGTGAGACACGTGATTGCAAATTAGTTTAAAGGAGGATAAAGGGTGTTGGTGAGCGTGGGATGATGGGGGGCGAGATTGAAGAGAGGGATGAAATGAAGGTCAAGCATGAGGGGATGAACCGAGAGTGAAATGGGGATCCACGATGGGTTTATGTCAAAAGATGTTGTGGATGGAATGAGACTAGGTTTGGAAGCAATGACCAGATGAGGCATCCGAGCTATGTTGTCCCCCTTGTGGTTCCTTTTTAATATGTGAAAAGGGTGAGAAAGTAGAGAAGGGGGATTTGATGGGAGAGATAGAGGAGTGAGGTTTACAGTAAATATATGGATACGATTGAGTATTGTTTTTTGTTCACACACCAATGATACATACATTTGTACATTTCTAACCAGCTGTCCTAACACTGTTAACCACCCAGTTTGAAAGTTTTAACCCTAAAAAAATGTTAGCACTAATCAGGCTTAGAGAATAACGGATTACATGTATCAGAATTACATAACCAGGATACAAAAATGAGTAACTGTTACAACCTAACCGTTACATACACAAATAAGTTAACAGTTTACTAGTACATTAAATATGGGGATTACTAGCAGGATCAAACTGCTACATACATTTTATAATAAATACCTGCATGAGATGAAGCACATGCTTACACATATCAACAATCCAAAAGTCTCAAATGAGTCTCGAGTAAAACCACAGCTTATCGTCCAGGTCATCATCGTGGACTGTAGTTCGAAGAATGCTTACATGGAGTGAACATTTTACCATTATTTTGTGCTCAATCTGTCAATTGAATCTTTCACTGCAGGGTTTTAAAATACATTATGTGCAGGCATAACATGAGCATTGACACCTACTGATGACATAGAAAAATATTTTGCTACATCCAGTCATTTCATGCTCGGGCAAATATTACAGCCTTTATTAACTGACTGTGGATGAAGGCAGCAAATAGCTTTGGCTTCATACTTTTATTCTTACGTAATACACTTAAGTAAAAGCTGTTCTATTGATGTTTCTTTGCATTGCATTTGATATTTGAAAAGTAATCAGGTTACATTTCTTTTATTTAGATGCTTAGGTTGGGTTACTGATTCTTTGCAGGTCATTTGTAATTGCAATTTAGCAGCCATTTTCAATTTTAGGCCAACATCTACCGTTTTTAAAGTGGTTTTATAGAAGGATCCAGCAGGTAAATTGATAATGTAGTCGACTTCTCTTTCCAAGGTCAGAATGAAGTGCTCTTCTTCTCCTCTATGCCTGTTCCTACTACCTTCCTGTTTGTTAATGTGCTGCTTCCTCGATAGGCAACTTGTTTTTCAACCTTGAAGTACAAATCCTCAGCAAATAGATAAAGGAATACAACATCGTAGATATTTGCTTCCAAGAACACATTTTAACATATTATTTATCCAATTTATGTTTAACAAGACGTGGCATTTTTGTATTCACTGCCATTTAAATATTTGGCTGCGATGAATACAAATGCATCCAATAATTCCAAGCTGGAAACATCTCCTGCTGCACAGCATGGATCACATCTTGTGCCTGATTCCCCCCCACCCCCTAGGCTGTTCCTCCCATCATTCACTGCAAAATGATCAAGTCACCATTAAAAATCTATGAAAGAGCATTGAGTCTCTTTCAGACAGCTTCATTTCCAAATACAAGTCAATGATTTACAGACGTGTCGCGGTATTAGCATTCTCATTCACACCAGTTCATTAATTTCTATGTATTGATGTAATTGTGTGCTGTAATAGATTTTTTTTTATCAATTTGTCTTCAATGAGCACTGAAGGAACCTTACATGGAATTGAAATGGAGCAGCTTTGATTGTATAATCTTCATGTTAAGCATTGGACACCTGCTGTTTTGGCTCATTCCAGTTAGTGTCATACGAATTAGAAATATCAAAGAGAAAATAGAAATATGCAGAAATATCCTAACTATTTATCAAGGTTAAAGAAACACTTTTTCCATGAATCAGGTCCAGGTTCATGTAGCAGCTTTAATGGAGAATAAATCAATGTCGTAACAGAAATTAAACAGTGACAGATGATGCAGCGGCTGATTGAGAATCAATAATCCTTAATGAATTGCTGTGACAGCTTTAATGAGAGAAGCTGCACTTAACAGAAAAAGAGGAAGTTGAGAGAACAGTTGTGCAATCATTGCATCTATAATTAAAAAATATCTGTTTTTGAAGCTCTTTTCTGATGTCTGAGCAGCTGTTTAGGTGTTTTTGCAATCAATAGCCTGCAACAACATCCTATTTCCCCCCCCCCGCCTGTCCTTCTCCCTCATTGGTCTGTTCTGTTTCCCTCATTTCCCTGACAGGAGATTGTCCTTGTGGTGTTCTTCGGTGTGGAGTATTTTGTCCGCCTCTGGTCAGCAGGCTGCCGCAGTAAATATGTTGGCATCTGCGGCCGACTACGCTTTGCCAGGAAGCCGATATCTATTATAGGTGGGAACACAACCCCCATACACACTCATATCGATGCACTTTAACAAAAACACATATCGCTCCCTACCCACACACAGTATTTAAACAATATCTATATCCTGAGCCTCTTCCCAAAATGAGATATCTCCGACAAATTCAGCGTGAAATTAAAACTGTCACTGCAATTATTTTGTACCTTCTTCAAATTGGAACCTCCAGGTTCTTTTAAATAAGCAGCAATAAGTATTAGCATTACTATTATTGGTAACCCCTTTGACTTCAATTAATTTATAGAATACTTTTTTAATGAAAACCAAAGATAACTTCATATTAGAGTACATCCACTTTCTTTTTGGACAGTACAGTGGACAATGCTTGCTTTTAATATGCTGAATTTCTGTGTAATGAACGTCTGCTCACTTTGATACTTACAGCCTCTCATTCCCTATTTTTATAGATCTGATTGTAGTTGCTGCCTCGATTATTGTGCTGTCAGTGGGCTCGAAAGGCCAGGTTTTTGCCACCTCTGCTGTAAGGTAAGAGACATTGTATATGGCCAAAAGTATATAAGCACTTTTTTTCTTCTTTTAGTGCGGGGGTTGTTTTTCATTGTTTGTGTTAGGCCCCATGGTTCAAATTAAGAACTGGAATAGCACTCAGAGGGCAACCTCCGCACAGGCCAATGGTGGATTTACCTTCTCCTCAGATGGCCCGCATTTCCTATGGTTCTTTGGACATTGCTGTGATCGTGAATTTTAAGTCGCAATGTGGAAACAACATAGAAGCGTTGTAGGCGTGTTTTATCTCTCAAAGTATTTCCAGTATTTAAATGACAGAAAAAAGAAGTGAGCCATCAGTTGTTTGAGAACATTTTTGGAAAACTTCAGAGATTGTTATTTCGCCTTTCAAATTTGCCCAGTCGTGATGCATTATTCCAATTTCTCCAACATCAATAAATACTCAAGATTGTGTTCCCCCCCCCTCCAAAATGAAATCAGTTCTTTCTTGTATGCTGCTTCACCGTTACCCTAAGTTTCCTGAAAATCAGTTTCAGTAGTTTTTCAAAAATCCTGCTGACAAATCACACCAAAAACATAACCTCCTTAGTTGTGGTGAATATCCCAACAATACTGCCGACAAGGTTATTTGAGACAGTTGTGTTCTTTTTACATTGTTGTTACTGTTTGGGAAAGGCCATTTCCCTTTGCAACACCACAATGCTCCACTGCACAAAACCAGATCACATCAAGGAATGTTTTTTCCAGTTACCTGAGGAGGGACATGCCTGAGCTCTACAGCACTCTGACCTTAACCCATATGACACCTTGGGATGAATTGACCTATGGCGACATCATGAAAGAGCAAATCCTTGCCATGAGGCTTCATGTGGAAAGCTGTTACAGGAGCCGAATAATGACCATGGCGGTGGAATGAGATGTTAAACAATCACATATAGCCATAATATTTGGGAATCCACATATTTTTGCACTGAAAATGTGCGTGTACAAACATACTTGCAATTGGCCTGAATACGAGATCAGCATTTAAACATCTTTGTTATTTTTCAGAGGGATTCGCTTCCTGCAGATCCTGCGAATGCTTCACGTGGATCGGCAGGGAGGAACCTGGCGTCTGCTTGGCTCCGTCGTCTTTATCCATCGGCAGGTACACATTGCAGATTTGAAATCACTTTACATTTTCAGGTCTAAAGCCATCAGGGATTTTGACGGTTAAAAGTAAGCTGGAGGCTTTCTGTCAGGAGATTTATAACCTCTTCTCGTCATGTATTATGACGCAGAATTGTTCCTTTTTGTATTCTGGATTACTGCGAAAATTAATATTCAGCAGAGCCAGAAGAAAAGAGCCACTGTGCAGAGGGTTACGGCCATAATCTCCTCTGCTGTAGAGGACTGTAGCCCTCTCAGTATCATTGAGCTGAGAAATAGAGGTGCCTGTGATTATCCCCAGGGGCCACTGAGGTTGTCTTAGATGTCTGTATAAAAACAGGGAGTGATGAAGGTGAGACTCAGGGATGTTGCTACCCCGGGGCCGCCTGCAGTGCTTGCTGGTATTGCCCTGTGCTTGTTGTGTAGTTTTAAGCTTCTAATGATGATCAAACGTTTTCTTTGAACGGAACTTTACTTCCAAATGCACTATTACAGTATTACAAAGAAGTAGTATTTATTTAAACTAAGGCAGGTTGCGACTTGCGACTTCATCTCTGGAATCCTTCATACAACGAATACGCATTACACATTACTTCCTGTTCATCAAAATAAAGGTCTCACATTATCACATTCAAACTAATAATTTTACCATCAGGAAGTAACATTCTCCAAATATCTACTGTAAATAATGTAAATACTTTTCTCCTAACTGTTTTTAAACTAAACAATATAATCATGTCAATTTTACTATTGGATTCAAATAATAATTCACAACATTCCCGCCCAATGAACAATTGTTCATTACTATTCAGTCCACTTAATTAATCTCCAAAGGATATATCAGCTGAACAGGTCTTCTTAACACACTGCCCGTAGAAGTACGAACAGTACAGGAACGAATGAGTCCATCTCTTCCAGGAAACAGTTCTGTTATTCTGCCTATTTTCCAGGTCTGCCGGGGTGCATTGTCTTCTCCGATCAGGATGACATCTCCCACCTTCAGCACAGTGGGTGTAGGTGTCTCACACTTGTGAGCTGATTTCAAGTCTCTGATTTTCGAATCTCTCTTGATGTCTTGACCTGATGTCAGCTGACAAATTTCTTGGCTGAAGCTCTGCTCTTGTGTCATCTTCACCCAGTACACTTCTGCTGCAGTGAGCTCCTCAGAAGTTAGCTCTCCCTGCGTTTTCAGACTGGAGCGGGCATTAGCTATGAACCTTTTCACCCATGCAGTTATTCTTAACACTGTCTTTAACCTGCTGTACTTGTGTAAGTCTAACAGTGGTTCAACTTGTTCAGTGCTAGCGAGCTGTACTGCTGTCTGGAACTTGGATCTGAGCTCAGTGCTCACCTCATCCGCAACACGGTCCTCATCAATGTTCTCTGCCTCATCAGTTGGTGATAGTGACGGAGGGCCGCTCCACCACAGCCGGCTTTGGATGAGGTTCTCGACGCTCTGGCCTCTGGTGGGTAAATCAGCTGGATTGGTTTTACCCTGGCAGTGAGACCACTGTTCTGGATTGGTGAGACCTTGTATCTCAGTCACTCGGTTTGACACAAACGGCTTCCATTTTTGTGCTGCACTGCGTATCCAATGGAAAACAATCATCGAATCTGTTCTCATACTCAGCTGATTTTTCTCCATGTTCAGAGGCTTGAGAAGATTATTTCCTAACCTTGCTCCAATCAGTGCACCCATAAGCTCTAAGCGTGGTAAAGTCAATTTCTTTAATGGGGCTACCTTTGCCTTGGATGCCACAAAACTTGTCACAATCTCCCCTTCCTTGTTCGGTCCTTGTAGATAGGCAACAGCACCGTATGCCTTCTCACTGGCGTCGCAGAAGACGTGCAGTTTCAGTGTCTGTGAGTTTGGCTGAATGTCAATGTGGTACCATCTCGGAATGGCTAGAAGGTGTAGCTTCGGCAGCTCCGCACACCACTGATTCCATTTTTCAGCCAAATCTGTGGGCAACTGTTCATCCCAACTGATTCCCCTCTCCCACAGCTCTTGAAACAGGCACTTTACCCGTATGGTGAATGGAGTAAGGAAACCAATAGGGTCAAAGATACGAGCTGATGTCTGTAGCACACTTCTCTTTGTGTTCTCTTTGCCCTTTAAAATGTTCAACAGTCCCTTTAAATCAAACACAAACTCATCTTTCTCTGATCTCCATACTAACCCCAACACTTTCAGCACATTTCCACAGGTGTCTGTTTCTGTCGCGTGCTCCACTCCACTCTCTGCCCACTTGGCTCTCAGATGTGGTGAGTTGGTTACCCATTTGCACAGGTTCATGCCGGCATGGGACAGGATCTCCTTTGCTGTTGAGGAAACTGAAAGGGCTTCATTCACATTACTTGAGCTGTAGATCAGATCATCCACGTAGAGAGACTCTCTCAGTGCCTCCACTGCCCTGGGCTGCTCACTGTCATACTGCTTGATGTGGTTTCTTATGGTGGCAGCTAACAGGAATGGGCTGGGCGACACTCCGAAAACTACTCTACTCATCCTCATAATCCGCAGCTCACCTTCAGCATCTTTGGTCAGAGGTCCATGTAGCCACAGGAACCTAACAGCATCTTTGTCCTTCTCTGCTAGAGCTATCTGCAGGAAAGCCTTGGTAATGTCTGCAGTAAAGGCTATCTCATGTAATCTGAATTTGATTAGCACATCTAACAGGTTTGGATTAAGGTTTGGCCCGGTCAGTAAACAGTCATTTAGGGAGGGGCAACCTTCCTCATGTGATGATGCATCAAATACAATTCTCAGTTTAGTTGTTACCTTATCTTCTCGAAGAACAGCATGATGTGGCATGTAGTATCTCACAGCCTCTGGCTGCTCTGCCGCTGACACATCCTCAGGTACATCCTCACAGATGCCTTGCTGCAGATAATCCTGTATGACATCATTGTACCTTGAGTACAGGGTTGCATCCATTTTGAGTCTCCTCTTGAGGCCTTCGAACCGTCCTTTAGCCACTCGGAAGTTGTCTGGGAGTGTCGGTTTGTCAGGTCGCCATGGTAACTCAACTTGGTAGCGGTCATCTTTGTGTGTCACAGTCTGTTCAAAGTTCTGTAGAGCGTCAGTTTCCACTGCACTCTGGGCCTTCTCATTAACAATGCCCAGTGACTCCACCTCCCAAAAGGCATGTAGCTGTTTTGAGATCTGTGTGTCCTCTTCTAGGCTGATGTGCATACAAGTAGCATCAGTTACACTGGATGTTGAAACTGGCCCCTGCAAAGCCCACCCGAAGCTGCTTTCTACGGCCACTAGTGATTCTGTTATTCTCTGGACTTTGCCTGACACCACTTTCCAGTAATAGTCTGCCCCTATGAGCATCGACAGTTCTGGGTCATCAGGGCCGTCCAGTGGAAAATCAGCAAGCTGCAGACCTTTTCTCCTGAGCTCCTCTTGGATGGGTTCACTGGGGACCTTTATCACTGCCGAGCACACTTGAGGGGTTTCCACAGCTTCAATCTCAATCCTTTGCTGTGTGTTCCACACATTTTCCAGAGAGACCTTCACAATGTTACGCTGTGCCTTCACATGAGCTGTAGATCCAAAGGTGTGTAGATGCAGCGTTTCTTGTCTTACCACTGGTAATCTTAAGGCTTTCACCACACCCTCATGAATGAAGCTTCTCTGGCTGCCTCCATCTAACAGACAGCGTACGATTTTTCTCCCTGCTGGGCCCTCTGTCCATGCTTTCACTGTCTGGAGCAACACTGTGTTCTGTGAATTAGCTTTCTGTTTCGCTGTGCTGGACACAGAGGACACAACAGCCTCTGTGCTGCCACTGTCCACATCTGCCTTTGCTTCACCTTGCTCACAAACTGACTGGTGATGTCTGCGACCACACAGAGGGCATGAAACACCTTTAACTTTGCAGAATTTTGCTATGTGTTTTGGACCAAGGCACACGTAGCATCTTCCAAGCTTTCTTAATTTTTCTTTGCGAGTAGACACAGAATTCTCAGTACAATGTTCTGGTTTATGGTTAGCACTGTCACAATATATGCAGATCTGTGGTGCATTACTTGCTGTGTGCAACGCAGTAGCTGAGGGCACGTTCCATTTTTTAGGTTTGTTTTCATAAGGGGGTGCTGGCCTACTGAATGGTTTATTACTTGGTGGAATGTCTCTTTGAGTGTTACCTGGTCTGGTAAGCTGAAGTGCTCTCTCTCTGCTTTGGACCTCTTTTTGCAGGAACTGGATGAGCTCTGGCACCTTCCATTCGTCATTGGGGTCTGACTTGCGCGTGTAGACTAGTGCTATGTCTTCCGGCAGAAGCTGGAGCAGTACTGGACATAGCAGGCAGCCATATGTGTCACTGTGAACTCCCATGGACTCTAGACTGCGAATCTGTATTTCACATTCGTCGTACAGGTGCCTGAGTGCTGCAACATCTGATGACCTTTTCACAGGGGTTAAGCTCAGTAGTTTGGACATGTGTGCACTAATTACAATGTCTTTCCTTCCAAAACGATTGCGGAGCAATTCAACTGCAGCGTCATAATTGCTATCATTCAAAGTAAGCCCTGCAACAGCTCTTGCTGCTGCTCCAGTCAAATAGGATCTCAGATAGGTAAATTTCTCCCTCTTACACAGTGCATCATTCTCATGAATAGCCGTTTCATACTGAGACCAGAATTCTTGCCACTGGCTAATTTCTCCACTGTATTTCTCTATCACCAGCTTCGGTAGTTTAACTGTCTGTCTACTCACTGGTCTCACGGAGTTCGAACTTGCATTGCTCACCCGCACACTCACGTTATCACGTGCAGGCTGAATGAGCCTCGTGGCACGAGCCTTCAGCGTGGTAATGCGGTCCTGGTATTCCTGAGTACTAGCAATCTCCGTCTCAAGGTCGTCTGTCGACGTTTCATCTTCAATGCCTTTGTTTAAGTCCATTAAAATATCTTCCTTGGTCGACAATACTGACAGCATTTCACGAAGTTTATCACAGTCGGGCACCTCATTGATCACCTCCTCATCTAAGCGATTCAACAACTTCGTTGTAGATGTGCGTACCGTCTTTCTCTTCTTCTTCATCCGTTCAAAACGCTCGGCCATCTCTGCTGCCAATGTAGCTAGCGTTAGCTTCCAACTTCGACACAGTCAATTCAATCTTCAATTCCCGGGTTTCGGCACCAAATTGTTGTGTAGTTTTAAGCTTCTAATGATGATCAAACGTTTTCTTTGAACGGAACTTTACTTCCAAATGCACTATTACAGTATTACAAAGAAGTAGTATTTATTTAAACTAAGGCAGGTTGCGACTTGCGACTTCATCTCTGGAATCCTTCATACAACGAATACGCATTACACATTACTTCCTGTTCATCAAAATAAAGGTCTCACATTATCACATTCAAACTAATAATTTTACCATCAGGAAGTAACATTCTCCAAATATCTACTGTAAATAATGTAAATACTTTTCTCCTAACTGTTTTTAAACTAAACAATATAATCATGTCAATTTTACTATTGGATTCAAATAATAATTCACAACAGTGCTTATGGACATATTGCTCCTGGCTGAGGCTGGTCATCAACAGTCATTGACCTCAGCAGGGAGACATTCAGGTACTTTCCAATAAGAAATCACTTTGCAGGAAATAGCACCTGCTGCTATTAAGTGAACTTCAGATTCAGGATATGAAATAATATAAAAGGTGAACTTTGCAAGTTTTTTAGTTTTTGCTGTAACCGTGAAACGTCTATCACCATGAATAATAATAAATCTTGATTGCTTGTTAAGCTTTTAATATGATTAGTTTCCCTGCAAATGCATAACATCCCACTGGCAATCACCAAGTGCAATACAACAGATGCTGCACTCTTTAGTAGCTAAATTAAAGCAGCATATGGGTTTAAGTCATCAAATACATTTAGCAAGAGACATAGTCATGGTAACTCTTATTTTGCTTTAATGCGTCCTCCATTACAAGGTTTTCAATGAAAACTCTTTTGGCGTGTGACCCAAATAAATTAAAAATAAGGTCTGGTTATAACCCACTTCACAGTTTTAGGCTTTGCTTGTGTGCACGCTTTCGTGCAGGAGTTTCTTTTCTTCTGTTCTTCCCAATTTGCTTCATTTGAATGACTTTTTAGAACCCTTTAAGAGATGACATCCAATATATCCGAGGTCACTCGAAAAAGTCTGAAATATGTAGCAGAAACACATTTCTTTTACTATTCCATGAATTATCTTGTGAACGTCTGAGATTTATTGAGCACTGGGTTGAGAGAACCTGTGATTTACACTACGTACATGACCGAAATAATATTAGCAAGGTGGAATTTAAATTCATATGATGTATCCTCCTTTATTCATCACCTGTACCTCCCATGCATTCAAGGTAGTGGAGGATAAAAAGTCAGCACTGGTGAGGACAAATGGAGCTTTTAAGTGGATAGACACCACTTCAGATTAAACTTAATATGGCACATCTATCAACACAAATGTACAAATGGAGGCTGATTGTAAGTGTGTGATTAACATTGGGATAGTCCAGTTTATAATAAATCCTGATTTGGGCTTGGAAGGTGTTTTAACTGTGGTGCGTTCATTTTTCATTTTTGTTCACCTTGGACCAGTTTTTTATATTTAAATATTTACATGTTAAACCCATCACAGCTCTTTTCACCCCACTGTGCACTACCTCCAAAAGGTGTCCCTTGGTGATTTTCTGACTATTAAATCCACACAAGACCTGAATATTTCTCCTACCTACGCACATGAAACTGCATCGCTTCTATGTCAACAGCTAAAGTTTGAGTGTCAATACAGTTTCAGTCACTTCCATCAGTATTCAGTCTTTGTTCAATTACAGCATTTAAATCCACATTGAGTATAGTGCTCCTAAACACAATTTGCACAGTTGCTCCTCGTTTTGTCGCTGGCAGATTAGCAGCACATGTTTCGTGAATGTGTTTGCCGGGTCGCAGCAGCGGCAACACATCTACTCAACCCCATGCAGTGACTCAAATATGTTGTTCCTGAACTTTTATGTTTTAAGCAGTGGTGTTATTAAAACGTGTAACATGCTCAACTATTCACAGCCAAAGGTTTGATGACTAGAAATGTTCCAAAGAAATGTGCTGTCAAATGAGGGAAATACAGACTCAAATGCAGCATAAGAAAAAAACCACAAGGACTTCTTTGGTAGATTAATGCAGGTAGCTATATTTATGTTTTCGAGAAATACCAACATAGTCAATCCCTTGGTTCTTTTTGTAGAATTTACTGCTGCTCTCACTCTCTCTGTTGCTCTGAAATCTGGGAGTGACAGTAAATATGAATTTCACTGATCAGGAATTCAGTCAGGTTAAGTACAGTGAGTGCTCTGCCACTCCCTTTGGTTAAACACATGGTTAAATTATGTTATAGTTAAGTACAGAGTGCAGAAGATTCACTTTAAGAGCTCTTTCACAAAGCAGTATTCAAATTACAGTCAGACAGGATGAGAGCCAACACCAATTAGACCTCCTGTAAACACAGACAGCTCATATTGAATCTGCAATAAGATGCATAATTATCTTTAAATATGATGGATTAGATCAGCTGTCCGGAGTTCAAATTAATTTAAAATTAGATAGTGCCCATCTGAATTCAATCAACACCCATCCAGTGATTATACGTGAACATCCTTTCAGTTTTATCTTAGCTGCCCTTATGGTTCCTGCATAAAATACTTTACATCAATTGTAAGATAAGGAATAAATATACCTTATGATGTTTTGTTAATTTGATCAGCTTTCAGATTTAGTTTTGAGATCATAAGTCTTTGGTTGTTTTGGCCATATTTAGTCGATTTGATCCTTTTTATCATCCTCATTTATGGACATGTGTGACAATGTTAAAGTTACGACCAAAAAATAAGCTAATCAAAGAAACGTAACACAATTGCTTTCAAATTAAATTTAATTCAATTGATTTTGGGCTTAAAGAACTAAAATAGGGATGATTGTATCATGAAGTGTGCAGCTTTGCAGAGAGTCTTTCTGGTCTGCTGTTGTTTATTTACACATCACATCCAGGCATGAAACATATTCTAATTTACATGCTAATTTTAAACAAACCCAGTTCACCAAATAAGGCTCCTGGGGGAATGGAACATATGCTCTTTAAAATATAGTCCAATTATAAAGACAGTCAACAACAACAAAAGACCGCTCTATAATTCAAGCCTTAGTGGTAGTGTTGTGTTCAATAGTTTATGCTACCATATAAACCAAATGGACTACATTCAGCAGGCATAGAACATTAAAAAAAATGGTTTAGACCTGACTGTGATATGTGTGTAGCAATTATTATATGCAAGCTTTGGCGTGGAAAGTATGTCAACAAATCCCAGGAAAATTCCCAAAGCAACAATGGATCCTATTAACAAGTGTTACCCAGGTAGACAACGCCGGATGTAACTTATTCTAGTGCCATCGGGCTCTGTTGCTTTCCAATGCTTAAAAACACTTCACTGAGCCACACCTGTGCACTGTGTGACATGTTACTTTATTTACTTTAAGGCAACTCCACATGCACCATCCTGCTGACATGGATACTTAATAGCACACTGAATGTGTATTAATCTGTGTCTGAGAGTAATTTTATAAAGATATCTATTGCACAACTTATTCCTGTTTGAGCAACTTTTGCGAAAAACTATAAAGCCCAGCTGTTTTGGTAAATTCAGAGCTGTCTGAAAAGATGTAAATTATACATTCGTAACCAATCTTAATTGCCGATATATGTCTCAAGTAGCAGCAAATGAGCTCTGGGCGGAGAACCAGAGAATTGAGGAAAACACTCTGACATTGTTGGTTTTAACTTTATTGATGGAGTAGGCTACAACCGATTTTCTTTGGGCAGCCCTGTAGTGCATAATGACAATAAATAATTAATCCTTTAGGGTAAAAAAAATAATAATGCCAGCCTTGTTTTTCTTCTAAAACGTCTTTTCACCAAAAAGTAGCCAATGTGCTTGAAGTGTGTATCCACTTTTAGTTTGCCATCAAGGCGAGGGGGACTGCAGACTAGTCAGAAAAAGATTTCAATCATCATATTTACAACACATTGACATGAATATTCACACCCATATGTCCGATAAATAGCAAACACTAGTCTCCAGGCAGAAGTTAAGTGATATAACTGACACATTGTGGCAATTATGAAGGATGTATGAGAAAGTATGTATCATGTCACATATTCGTCATATACTCTTATTGTGTTCTTTGACATGATCCCTTTGGCTTATTGATTTTGAAATATGTCATGAATTTGTTTGTTTGTATTTCAGGAGCTGATCACTACCTTATACATTGGCTTTCTGAGCCTGATCTTCTCCTCATACTTTGTCTACCTGGCAGAGAAAGATGCAGTTGACAGCAGTGGCTCCAACGAGTTTGGAAACTATGCCGATGCCCTGTGGTGGGGAGTGGTGAGAATATCTGTTTGTGTGTTTTTTTGTTCACCTCTGCTTTTGTACACATTTGATATATAAAGGATATGATACGTTTTGATTGATGCCGTCTTCATTGCAGAATGTTGAATTCCTTTATTTATCAAAGGAATAGTTTGAAATGTTGGTGGGTGCAGATGAGAGGAAAAGATTGATTCCAATATCATGTCTGTACGATAAATATCAAGCAGTGACCAGGGGATGGTTAGCTTAGCATAAAGACCAGGAGCTGGGGGACAAAGGCTCTATTCAAAGGTTAAAAAGGGTCTGCCAACAAGCCTGTTCAAAGCTCACTAATTAACACGTTATGTCTTGGTTGTTTTGTATAAAACAGTCAGAAAACAACAAAGATTTTATAAGAAGACTATGCCTGACTATGATCATACTTTAAATCCACAGAACTATTATCTTTCTAACATCAACGTTGACCTTGATCATCTTGTGTTTCACTGAAAATACCATAGATATTTTATTTTCTTAGAACAATTTTTGGTTCTTTCCAATCTCGCCAAGAGTAAGATTGTGCAGAAAACAGAGATTTGTTTTAAACAGTATTTGTGAAGTGAAAGGTCAAACACAAACTGCTTTATCTGTACTACTGTTGCTACAGTGGGAGTTTTGTTAAGACCCTTGGGCACATCCAGTGGGCTGCTAATACAAGCATCAAAACAAATAGTGCAGAGAATAAAGGATGGAAATGTATTTTCAGACAATAAGTCACCACCCACTCTGCTTGGAAACTTCAGAGACTCTGATATTAAAAAAAAGGCCACACAGAGCAGAGTCAAAACCACTTCTCCATATAAATGAAATTGTATTTGCAATATTTACCGATTATATTCCAGGAGTTTTATGAGCTTTGGGTCAACTCTGTCCAACTCGCAGTCATGGGCACTATCAGTGTAATAACATGTAAGTGAGAGTCAGAGGGGTTAAAAGGTCAGAGTGTTTGGAGGGTCAGGGAAAGCTCAGGCCTCATGCAATTCAGATAAGTCTCACAGTGGACTGATTTGACAGCCAACCTGAACTTTTTTTTGTTCACTAATCATTTACATGTCAAGCATTGTGACTACCAACATGACAAAGCATTTTCTCTCTAAGGCTGTGTTTGTATTGTTTGTAGTTTGTTTAGAAAGAATATATATTCTCAATGCTATTAATTAGCCATGCTAGCTACATGGCTCTAATGCATTGTTAGTTGGTTACACAATCTTCTCGGATCAACTTTAATCTTGCCTGAAACAAATGTATTAACATGAAATACATATTATCATGGTGCCTACTGACTTTAGTTACCCCCTGATTATTTACCGGCTAAACATCAGCATGTAAGCCTTGTCATTGTCACTATGTTAGCATGCTGATGTTAGCATTTGCCTCATAGCATCCCCCTGAAACAGTTTAAAGTCAAAACCCCAATTCAAATTTTTGGGGAAAAAACTCAAGTAGTCTTGAGTATACATATTGGTAGCTGCTTCAAAATGTGACGAATAATTACAGGTGTTCATACTTTTCTCCTCCTATCTATAAATCAAATGTTGTGTGTGGGAACACTTTTAACAGCAGTTATAAGTGTTTTTACAGAATGAAAGCCCCTGTATCAGTTCCTTTTGTTGTTGTTTTTCAAAGGTGACAGTGACTACCATTGGGTATGGAGACAAAGTGCCACAAACCTGGATTGGAAAGACCATTGCATCCTGTTTCTCAGTCTTTGCCATTTCCTTCTTTGCTCTGCCTGCAGTAAGTGAACAGAGAATTTGTTGATCCAGGGTGTCTGCTATTCCATCAGATAAATCGCTACTGAACTAAACGTGTATTTAGTTGGGTCATTTATATGTAAATAAAGAGAACACTGTCTGCTAGTTTGAATTCAATTAAAAATATTTTGAGTGAGGGTAACCCCCCTGGCACCAACAGTGTATTGTCTAAGCTTAGTAACTGCTCTGAAAGATATGTAGTTTAAAAGAAAAGTCATTTTTGTAAGAAGAAGAAGAAGTGTTAGAAATTAGGCAAGCAAAATACCCATCACATTTTGCATAACAAATATATAATATAGTGTATATTTTGGTGCAGTAACTCCATTTCTTTGCACAATCTTTTGTTGTTAAATGATAATAGATTATCCTTGTATTTTTAGTTGAGAAATTACCTAAATGTTTCACATCTTCATGCATTTAAAATACTCAATTATGATAAAATACATAATGAATTGTAGAGAAATATTTCAGCGTGAAACAGCCCATTATTCCTTAATTTTTGTTTAACTTTGAATTTATTTTTGTCTTTTGAATCCTGCTGCTGCCTGTAAGTGAATCGTTAAAAGGGAATTAATGAGCAGGAACTCTGCTGTGCTTTTCTTCACAGGGAATCTTAGGCTCTGGCTTCGCCCTGAAGGTGCAGCAGAAGCAAAGACAAAAACACTTCAACAGACAGATCCCTGCAGCTGCCTGTCTCATTCAGGTATGTGACCAAATAAAACTGAAACAGAACAATACAGCCGGGGGAGAGAACCATCTCTGAGCCCCAGTGTTGTTATTGAGACAATCCTTTACTATCTTCCTTGCATGGCATGAAATAAGTCCTGTCCGACCAATATATTGCTTTCTTTCATGCCCCTTTCAGACATCATGGAGATGTTTTGCAGTGGAGAACTTGGATTCAGCCACATTCAAGATGTTTTTGAAGAAGAGATCCAACATCCCTGCCTCCTCTCTGTCCTCCCCCAAGCCCAAGAAATCGGTTTGTAACAATTTTCATAGATTTCATTGCAACCTTCTTCTTCTGCTACTGCTCAGTTTCCATCTTAAAGCAAAAATGAATGCAATATGAAGCAACAGCCATGCAATACTCAACATTTTTAGTAGTGTGTTGGACTTCTGTAATGCTATATTCAGCTGTAACTTATAAATGAAATAAATCACAGTCAAAGGAAAGCAACTCGACCTGCTGTCCAGTGTTAGACAGACTGAAGGGATTATTATTAAAATTGCATTATGTGTACCACAATTGTTATGTTTTTTTAAGGATTAATACACAAACTGGTTGATAATACTTGAAAGTGAATGTTCCTATACATGACATTCAGAACATTAATATAGCAGCAAACAACTACTGTATATGCTATGTTAATGTTGCTTTAGTGGAGTAATGTCTTCTTGAGCAGAGAATGAAGTGAAACGTCTTCTATTTGTGTCGTAGCCATAGACTGTATAGCCTAATCTGAGTTTCTTTGTGTGTTGGTTTGTGAAGTCGCCTACTTTCTGCCATCTGTCTTTGTGGTAGTGAGTGTTTATGTTGTGAACTTGAACAATCCAGAAATAAAGTTAACTTTTCAGATGGCTGAGGTGTCATTAACCCATTTAACATAGCGTAGTATAATAATCTACACATGCTGCACATGCGTGAATTTAATACAGCAGGTTTGTCGATTATCATACATCTTCTGTTATTCTGTAGCACTGATAGAGCTGAGCAAATCCCATTTAAACCTGAGCTCAGCAAACTTAACTTTATATCTGGATGTTTCAGTGTCACAACACCAACTCAAATCACCACAAACACTCAAAACCATGAGCTACTATAAAGCACCCGTGGGCAGCTGATACTTTCCATCCTTCGCAGAAATAAAGCCAAACAAGCACTACACAACTGAGTCGCACAGCTACAGTATAGGCCACCAAAAATATGCACTTATGTTTACTCCAGGTGAACACTGCTAGCTCTGATTGTACTTTTACCGTTAGCTGCTAGCACCGCTCCTTGCTAGCATGTTAGTTGCTAGCTGCTGGCTCAGCCTCTGCCCTGTTACATAAATGGAGACACATAAGTCACATGGAGAAAAACCCCTCAAACTTAGAAATGTAATCACAGGGACACGCTGCTGGACCAGCTACTTAAGAAGAGATAGAAACTGGGAGAAGGCCTAAAACAAAAACATAGGGAGAGTGACTTTATTCTCTGCTATTATTTCAATATTACTTTACATGGACAGCAGCTGTTTGCTGCAGTAAAATTGCACTGAATGCTTTTTGTAAAACATTTGATAATTATCAATAACTAATTTTGTGTATGTTGATGGTAAATCTCTGTGGGGAAAACAAAAGAAAGTAGGGCAGAAAAAGAAAAAAAGCTATGCTACTGCCAGCAGAACGCCAGCTGCAGTTAAATATTAGTATTGATTATTCAATATTGCTGCTAGGCCTACTTGGGTATCCAACCATGCCCACACTAATGCATACACTTCAGAATGTTGTTTATGTGTCAAAAGTCTTCCCTTCAGACTTTTCAGGGTCTCAGCTCGAAGTTGTGAAATCCCAACAATATAAAATTATATAAATATACGTATATTTCTTATATATATCTTGAAAACTTTATTTTTTGTGTTATTGGCTTTTTAACATACAGTCTACAGACTACAGAATCACAAGGCTGCATATTTTGGCCGTATCAGTGACAGCCTAATAAGTATGTGAATGTCTGCATTTTTATCTGTCCATAAAGTGTGAACAGGGTTTTGCGATCCACAGGAAAACTTTCTTGAGCTGAGAATTTTATATTTCTGTTGCAGGTGAAGATAAGGAGGAAGCTGAAGAGCAGTGACAAGGGCAACGGTCCAACTTCTCCCACAATACCCAGCATCACATTCGACTCTGTATTTGACAGCGGCAGAGAGCTGAGTTCAGATGTGTACAGCACTGTAGGCACAGGTAAAGATAGGACAAACACTACATTACGCTTATCTCTGATGCAGTAGGTTTTGTTTTTTTTCCTTTATCAGTGCACAGACCTTGTATACAACAGAATGCATTTACCCACTGTTACAGTAAATAGGGCTCACAATTTTCAGTCAGTCATTTACGTGATTTAATTAAGATCTGCATTACCTGTCGCAATGTCACTCAAGGTGAACACAAGTTTGTAAGAAAAAGCCTGCAGCTGCGCTGGCTAAGAACCACACATTCAGTGATGATAGAATAAAAAGGAAATGTTGGAAGATTACAGCTTCAGTTGTAGCCACAGGAGGTGGAGAGGACCAAGTCTAGGCATTAAAGATGGATGAGCACAATGCAGCAATCAAACGTGAGGTTGCATTGATGAACACAAACTCCACTATTGCCCTGTTGAACTTTGAAGACTCCACACTGTTTACTGTATACTGCTGGATCAATAGTTGAGGGCTAAGAGTTTTATAAAGAAGCAATTCAAATCATAAACTGCATCTTTGTAAAGCCATTTAAAGCAGCCTGCATGTTCTCTCTCCACACGTCTCTGATCAATACATTTAAAATGTGTTGCCGTTTTTAGAATAGCAGAATAAGTGATAAATTATTGGTTAATTTAAAACATTTTTATAGCACAATCACAGTTGACTTTAAATGTACAAATGCCTTCGGTGCGGTAACGGTTCTGCACACAGAGATGTGGACTCACAGGCAGAGCAGTTCATAGCAATCAAGCTTTTACTTGATCAGAAGTTCAAGGCCAAATCCAGCAATCAGTCAGTGAGGGCGAGCAAAACAGGCAATGGGGCAGGCATTCAGGCAGAACAGGGAATCAGCTGTCTGGAAACAAAAACAAAGGATGGACCAGTAAGACTGTGTGATACATTAGACTACAGTATATGGCACATGAGTCAGGAAGTGGGGCTGCTACATATGCAGGGGAGATTATAAGGGAATGAGCTGTGCCATATAATGGCTTGGTGATGCTCTGGCTCGTGCCATCATCGGTTATAAAAACAGATGATATAATGCATTTTAATTTGTCTGCTCTGACAAAGAGAGCTGAAAGAGATTCCTGAAAGAAGGGTAAGTCAGGATGTTTCTGTTCTGGGTTTTTTCAGTGTTTATTTGTGTTAGATGCCTGAAATAAGGTCTGCACTTAACACTCCCTTAAGATATTTTCAGGTTTTTTTCAAAATGCTAAATACCTCATACCTTCAAATGCAGGATGCTTTTAAATGACTTTAAAAAAGGGTGACATGGGAATAAAGAGGATGTCTAGGTGTTCTTCAATAGTCAGCTTTTGCAGCCTCATTGTGTTTATACTTAAAGGTCACCTATTGTGTAAAACACACTTTTTCATGTCTTTTATGAATAATAATGTGTCCCCTCTGTGTTAACAGACTCGGAAAGTTTCAGGAAAAAATATTTTCTCTCTTTTTGTCCTGATCCATCTGTATAAAAACCTGTCTGAAAATGAGCTGATCAGAATTTGGCCACTTTGTGATGTTACAATGTTTTTGGGGATTGCGCAAGGTAACACCCGCCCACCTTATCACCTGAATCTCATCCTAGAGCACAGAGGGCGGTGGGTAGTGGCATCTTATTAGCATTTGAAGCTACACATACAGAATCAGCACCTTTGGAACCGGGCTGAAACAAAGGTATATATGGAATGCTAAAATACATGATCTGTTTGGTGTTTTAAGCCAAACACTTCCGAGACAAGTTTATATGAGACCTATTATATATGGTTGAAAAAGAGTATAATAGGGGATCTTTAAAACCTTCCAGTATGTTCCAATTGTAATGTTTCTGAATTGCCTTAAAATCGGAAAAAAAGTTGGACATTTTGTGTGGCGATGTGCTGTCATGCAACCTGTGTGCTCATATCTCAAAAGTGAGCTAGGGAAGCTTTAGACTTGTCGTCTGTGTAAGGAGAAAAACAGTGTGTGAGTGTTTCACCCATCAACGGATCTCTCAAATATGAATCTGCCCTCGTATATCATCCCGTTCATCTTTTAACATCAACATGCTTTTAGTTCATATTCACTTTATGTTCCTGCGACCATGAGTTTGTTGCATCCCTTATTTTCTTAGCACAGAAAGCAGACTCAAGGATTTTAGGAGGTATCAAATAGAGCTGCGACTAAGAGTAACAGACAGACAGCATATTACAAATATGAATTAGTGCATAAATGATCCTCCACCTGCAACCTCCTGACAGTTTTTCTGAAAGCCTTGGAATAAGAGTAACCAAGCAGTTTTCTTAAAACCTAAACACATCCCCAGAGCACCAAACACTCGAGAAATACAAAATCATCTTTGAAATCCCTTTTTGCTGTAAGTCATTTTACATAATTATTGATTTTATCCCTAGTGATATCCCTTTATGTTTTCTCGTCATTGTGTATTATACCACTATTTGAAAACATACCTTTTGAAGTCAGTGCTGCATGGAGGGCATTAATGGTCAAAATGGGGAACAAGAGAGGACAGTGTGTTTGTTTTCAATAGCAGATAAATATGGATACTTTTAGCATGCCTGTAATATGTGAACATCTCATTGGATCACACTCTTTGTTGTGCTTATATAACCTTTTTATTTAACACCAGCTCGTAACCTGAAAGCTGCCTGGATGCGTGACTGCAGTTCTGCCACCAACATGTGGACGTGCAAATGGTTTTGCTTCGCACCCCGACCTCAGTGCTACAGCACAATTTAATTTGCCATGTTGTGAAGATGTATGCTTGTCTGTTCGCTTCGTGTTGAATGAAAATCAGTGTCTTTGATTTGAAGCTAAATAGATTCCGCAGGTCGCACTGCACATCTTACAACTATAGCATGCTGCTTTTAACTATGAATCATTTAGTTAAATTGTCTCATTGCCATCTGGTATGTGGTTACACTGGCTTGGTACATAAGTGATTTACTGCTTACAGAGTCAGCTAACATTAATGCTGTGCATGGCTTTAGAGAAACATAACCTCTGTCTTTCAAATTAAATGATTTCAGTCATAAATGTAATTGTGTTTACTTATACAAACAATTACTTACTGGATATTAAATTCAAGAAAAGTCAACTACCATTTCCAAACAGTTCATGAGGTACACCTATCTAAAACAAATGCAGTCCACAACAGCAGATGTACAATAAATTAATCACAATTATAATGCAGCTTTTGTTGGAATTGTTGCAGAGAGGTATTTGATTCGACCATTTGACTAGATCCACAGGAAATGGCTCTCAGCTCTGTGCATTGACCAATGAATAACCTGCTGCGCTGTTTACTGCTCTTTGCAATGGCAACTGTAAACATAAAAATACCCACTGCTCTTTCTATAGTCACAACTGTGAAGGAAACAGTCACAAACCTATGTGTGTACAGGTTTGTAGTTGAGAGCCAAATATAAGCTCTGTTTGAAGATGGTTGTGGTTCAAGCAAGTGGGGTAAGTAGTAAGAAAGGGTTGTTAAACTTTGTGATGATTTGTGAGGAAGCAGTGTGTGCATTGCTTCAAACTGCTAATTGTTCACATGTTTTAGTCCATGTAGTCTAACAATGAAAGTAGGGTTAATGACAGAAATGTCTCCCAGTGTGTCTGTATATATATTCTCTAATTCTGTCTTTAAATGTTCTTCTTTAATCTAAATCAGCTGCCTATTTCTGAGTCCTTTTCCTCTCTCAATGTTTGGTCTGTAACTGGTTCTGCAGGATCCCACACTCTGGGAGGATGTGGTGAGCTGCTGTTAGTGTCCACGTCCTGCACATATCCTCATTGCACTTCCTGTCCACACTTGCTCTTCTTTTAATCTTCTTTTCTTACAGAAGTCTTTTTAAATAAGTGCATGCTCCCTTTGTTTAATGTTTGAGTTATTATGTGAGGGATGAGTGGAAAATGTAATGCTTTGCACCATAGCTTGCAACTAATATTAATTTTGTCCTTTTTTGTACCGTGGTAAAGATTTCCCATGGTTTTGTTTCTTTTCACGTGTGTTTCAGATTGCCAGCAGTCCTGGACGTCTTTGTCCTCCCTTCAGTTCAGCTCACCGCCCCCAGGTAACAACATGATGCTGTGATATGGGTTTATTGAGATTGGTTTTCTCTTAAGATATAAACAGTTGCATCAAATACTGTAGATCAGCTGAAGGGTAAACTACAATGTAATGCGTCTGTAAGGGGCCTAATTAAGCTCATTTTCGGGTTCATATATTTTTTGCCGCCTCTACTGTGACATGTTTACATACTTGAATGTTCAAAAAGTTCTTTATTTTTCTCATACTGCCTGTGCTGCAGCACCTCTTTTTACTCTGTTTAAAACGACTGGTTAGCTGGCCAGCTCTATTGTGATCAACCATTTGTTGTGTTCAAACACTATGACATGTCCTGCCCCTTAGCTTATCACGCACATTGTGTTGAAGCGCTTGCCAATTGAAGCGCAAGTGTTACATTTTGAAGTCACTACGTTACGGAAGTAAACAAAGGAGTCCAATGGAGGAGTTTGTTGCAGAGGGAGGGAGTGAGTGGGAGAGAAACTCCCTCTGGATGGAACTTTTTGATTTTAGCCTTTGCAGATCATTTACATGCACAAAAACCTATGTCATACACTACAGGAAAGGGAAAACCCCCACACAGCAAACAAGTCCTCTTTGTTTTGATCTGTGATATAATGTTATGCTTTATAGTCATCCTGCTCAGGGAAACACATGTACAATTTATAGTATGTTAATATTTTCAGGAACATCAAGTGAAGGGAATTTAAACCATTCAGAGGTTCATTTGGAGTGTCACACAAACTCAACAATTAAATAATGCACAGATTCATGAATTAATTTATACATTTAGATTTTTCAGATTCAGATTTTTCAGATTATGAAACTAATGCCAGATTCTACTCCTAAATAAAAACAACTCAAAGATCACCTTTTCCAAAGAGAAGGAGAATAAGGTTTATATTTTTGAAAAACACAAGATTTTTATTTGTTTCCCTCAATTGTGTTTTTATTTTTGCACTCCAATACCAAATTGATATGTTGTTTTTCACAACGCATCAGGGATTGTGAAACTCTTCAACATATTATTCTTTATTTTAGCCATTTATTTCTGCTGTGACTTTTAGCTCTGCAAGAAAATGCAATATATAGGCTTGATTACTTCTGTTTTATTGATAGAAGCAGCAAGAGATCAAAGCAAGCATTTAAAAGAATTAAATGTGTAAATCACCACACCTCAACCTGACCCGAGTCCAAATCTATATAACATCACAACTTAATCAGCAGCATCTGTGATTGTCCTGGAAGCACAGCTATATGGATATAGTCTAATGTGTGTGTTTACATGTGATCGCAGTGAAAAGAAGCCCAGGCCTGCTGGACGTCCACTCCCCCCCTCCCATGCAGAGGAACTGCAGCTTTGCAGATGACCTGGAGCAAGAGGCGGAGCGGTACAATGATCTGGTTCCTGTCAGCTCCAGGTCACAGTGAGTTCGCCACCATTGAATTGATGCTGTGTTTACGAGTGTATTTTTAAAAACAATATCCAATAATGTTTGTGCATATTTTTTTCTCTTTAAACTAAGCTTTTAATGTGTCATGCCTCAAAGCAGATGTCTCTGCTGTGAAATTATTCTCTATTAGGGAAAAGCACTTGTGCATGCTGAGACACTTTGGACAGGGAGAGACTCAAATTGATACGAGCAATGAGCGTTAAGTAACTGTAGTGTAGTATAAGCACATAGTAAGTGAAACAAATGGCACAACAATTTTGAACAATGGGATTTCCTCTTCTAAACGCTGGGGTAATGATGCAAAGTGGGAATTGCATGCAACAGCGTTCTTGGCAAAAATCACTCTGTGCTCTGCTGACTCCAAAATATGTTACCAGCTGTTCATATAGCAAACGCCACATGACATCCAAGCTTAATTGAATCTTTATGAGATATTTCTTCTTTCTTACCAATGAAAATGATAACGCCTAGCTTCTAAAGCTTAAAAAATATTGACTTTCTTTTTCCGTGTTGCTGAATTCCTTTGGTAAATAAATCGAAGATGAAGCTTATATTCTTGATGTTGTATTTCTGCAGATGCCTTGGTATTGACAACACAGTGCAGGATGTGAAGTAATGGTAAATTGAAGATGATTGAGGTTTTAGGAGATTTAGCTAAACTACCAGACTTTTGTTACAAACAAACAGAAATTGCACCTCTCAGAACACAACAGACATGGTCTTTAAAGTGAAACGGAAGAAGCTGGGATTGAAACAGTTAGGTAGGTGGGAGGCTAAGGTTTTCAGCCTCCTAGAAAACATTTGTCATGTTTCTCACGTTATATTGTTTCTTTCTATCTCAAGAAGCAGTTCAACCAATTGCTCGAGAAAACAAAAGGTGCAGAAGCTGTTCCATTTAAGCACCGAGTGCGCATTGAACTGAGGCAAAATACTTTGCTTCAGTTGCAGTTTTAATTGAAAACATTGAAGCACAATTTAGTTGAAAACTTAAATAATGCAACTTTTGTAACAGCCCTTTCAGTTATAGCTACTAAAGTTACTTCTGAATTGGTAGAAAGAATACTCAAACTTAATGAACAGTCAAAGAATTGCGAATTTAGAGCAATGGGTGGAAAAGATTGGTATTAAAGAATGAGCTCTCTGCTCTACAAATAGAGAAACCACCAACTTGAGTCCCAATATAAGAGAAGGGATGTACCTTCTCAGAAATATACAGCAAGTATCGTATACATACACAACAGATGCACTTTTAACACTGATTGTTTTTTAATTAAAGTTTCACCTACAGTAACACTTTTAAACAGATGATTTCTGATCCCTCTCAGGTTTAAAAACAATCAGTCTTGGTGGTTTGGCAGAATGTCCTCAAGTTTTGTTAAAAGGATTCATCAGGTCACCTTGTTTTAATTAAAAAAAAAAAACTGTTCTGTAACTTGTTGTCCGGTACATTATTACTGATGTCATGATTGGACAACAGCCTTATATCTGATTATTTGAGCATAAAATTGATGACTTAAAAGTAATTTTGCACATCACTCTAAAAAAGCATAAATGTGATGTTTTGTACAGGCATATTTTATGGATCCTCCTCTGTGGTTTTGTTTATGCTTTGGATAGACCCAGGCTACTTTTTCCCCGTCTTTAGCCTGTGTCATAAGCTAAGCCACGCTTATTGCCTCCCGATTACAGTTTTATATCGAGCTGACTCTCTCTTCATCCTTATAAAGAATCGTAATTGCCAACACTTTCTTTCTATTTCTTTCAATGTTTTGAACTTAGTTTTATATTAAGAAGCAGAGCACGGTCAAAATGCAGGAAATGACGAAGCCAAACAAACTAGCTGCACATTTTTTAACCGTTTTGTTCAAATATAATGTAAGAGAATGAGAGACACATGTAATACTTCAGTGACTGTGCCTTTACAAATGTTGCAAACTTTCTACTTTTAGTAGAATAACTTAGAGTTGAAAGAAATTGTGTCCCTGTGTGCCTCACTGCCTGTGTCTTTTTTTTAAAAGACATTATTTGCTCCTAAAAGAGCCTTTATTAAAGATACTTTGTTGAAAGGGAGCGCTAGAAGGGATGACATTGCCCGAGGCTGTGTACTTGGCAGCTCTAACCACTGAGCTATCCGGCAGCCTTGTCAGTGACTGATTCTGCTTATACAACCACCATTTGTGGTGGAAATGGATGTCAATAATAGGGATTTCATTGTCAGATTATAATTTGAAAATATATTATGAAAGGTTGCGAAATATGTCACTTGCCTTGCCAATGAAAAGCCAATTACGAAACGAACACACACTTTGTTCCCACAGTCTCATCTGGACTTGACATAGTACTGCTCAGCCCTCATACTCATTGCCTTTCAATGGTAATGAAGCCAGATTGTAACTAGTCAATTAATTCCACAGTTTAATAATAGAGGCTAAATTAACTGAAATTATTGTGGGCCTTTTATTCATGATTTTCAGAGAAACACACAAACCCTTAAAAAACCTTGATCCCCTTCAAAGAAAGTCCTAAGGGAGAGGCTTTTGATGTGGACTGAACATCAAATATTCTCCCCTAAGTTTAGGTGTGAAGGATATATCAACCATCTTTTCACGATGATGTGTTTCACTTAAGAAAAATAAATGTGGAGTTTTAAAAGCTGACCTAGATGTTAAAGTTTCCAGGTTTATTCTCTGTTTTCTAATGCTTTCTCTCACACATCTGTGAAAAGTCCTTTTCACCACACTCTCAGCTTTGTTTCGTTTTCTCAGGAGAAACTTCAAAGCATTCATATGGAACTCTTTTACACAGATTGACAGAGTCTCACCGAAAAGCCATCCGGGTGATCCAGAGAATGCGTTATTTTGTAGCCAAGAGAAACTTCCAGGTACGTGAGACACCATTTTACAGCTTTTTCTCACAAGCTGGTTTTTCAGTGTTCACATTTGAGATATCCAACTTACATGAAAATGATTTATTCTTAACAGATTATATAGTAGGTACAGTTATTATTTAGCATCTGACTCGACACTCCATGCAAGCAAACACACACTCTGCAGTAGAGGTTGGGGAGTACCAAAAATGCTGCAGGGGAATGTACATTCCTTCCTACAGGTGAATAGAAGTTGATAACAATTTGGAGTAGTATAACAGCAGATTTTCCAAATGAAAAGAGAGCAGAGCGTTGACAGCTTAAATGGATTGCCTCTTTCCAAACAATTTGCTGCAGCAAGTACTCTGCTTAAACCTGCTCCCAGGGTTTGTTCATTTTCTATCTGTCTACAGATAAGACTGATATATGAGGAAAATACAATGTACATTTGTTACATATTTAATGTATATAAAGGGGTTGTACCCAACAAGACGTTTATAATGAAGACAAATCTTTGATATAAAAGTTCCAAACATTTTCTCCCCATTTTTAGCAAGCTCGTAAGCCCTATGATGTACGGGACGTCATTGAGCAATACTCTCAGGGTCACCTCAACCTCATGGTGCGAATTAAGGAGCTGCAAAGAAGGTACAGTGCTTAATAAATAACAGCTTCATATGACTCGTATACACTGAGACCTACAATGGTAGACGATGGTGTTTTTGAGACAAAAAATTTACGACAAAGCCTTCCTTCTGCTTTCAGAAAGTAAAAAAAGCACTGCTCCCAGTAGACCAACAATATCATATGTGCAATAATTACAATTCCATGTTCAGTTCGACACTTCATGTTGGATTTACTATTTAAACAGTTTACTTCGCCTTGTTGATGTTCTGTCACTTTGCTGGTGTAAAACTTAGCATTTCCGCATTGTGGGACTAATCAAGGATTATCTTATTCCTAAACAAAACAACAATCCAAAACACAAGTGTGGGATGACAGAGAAAAATACAGAGGAAGATTAAATACAACTCTCATTCATTTCCTGTTGTTTCCCTCAGACTGGACCAGTCAATAGGGAAGATAACTTTGTTCCAGTCGGGCACCGGTAATGAATTACTCCACTGGTCTCTGAACATATTTGACAGTAAATATGGAACAAACCACAGTCCTAATCCCCCTGTCTTTTTATTTACTTCCCTCTGAAGACCGAGCTAAAGACAAAGGCACCAATTCAATCGGATCCCGACTCAACAGGATGGAGGACAAGGTGGGGTTTGTTCAAACTCTGTCAAAAGCTTTTGCAATACTACTCTGAATTTTACTGTTTCAGAAATGTTTCCATTTTATATTTGGAGCTTTTATGAGAATATATAAAAACATGCTTTTCCATTGACCATACCGTAGCACAGTTGAAATTGGGTAATGCAACAAAGGTTCACCTTGCTTTGTTATATAAAATAACTTTGCAGACATTTGGCTCTGTTATGTGGATTCAAAAGACAAACTTGAACAGCTTGTGCCAGCAAGCAGCAAACAAAGAGAAACCTTTATGTTTTTTTTCTTTCAATTCTTTTTAAAGATGTGTCAAAACAAAGAAAAACACAAATGTTGACATCCTCCCTCTTATTTAACTTAACTTATTTCCCAAATACCTCTCATACCTTCCTCTAAACCATGTGAAATTAAATCTATAGTCTTAAATGAATTCAGTAAATACCAAGGTGTTTTTGTTTACTTCAAGTCAAATAAATTGGTTGTGAATGTGTGGTTTTTCCATGTTTGCTGTTAAAGGGTTAGATATTTTACTATGACTTTAAATGTATTTGTGTTATTTACTCATTTCTAATGAGCCATGCACAATGCAGCTATAAAACAATTTGGCACAAGTCAAAACTATGATGCCTATTGACTTGTGCCAAATTACATTTTGTTTATTTTTATCAATATATATTTTATCTTTCGTAGATAACGCACATGGACCAAACACTAAACCGCATCGCAGAGTCTCTCACCTTCCTGCTGGCCCAGAGGGCCCTGGGTGATTCTGAAGGTGGAGGGGAAGGGGGAGACAGGGTGACAGTAAGGCGTGGAAGGACCTGTAATGTCCTCCCGAGTCAGGACAGTCTGCCAAGCTATGACCAGCTGTCTTCATCACCTTCCTCCCTCTCCTCCAACACCGCAGCTGGCCCTAACCATGCCCTTAGCAGCTACGCCAGTCGGGAGGAGAACTGCTGAGACCAGGACATTTTTCTCTTTTTAAAACAATTTATAAAATGTATTCAGATCAAATTAAGTTATCTATTAATCTGTTTATCTGTTTGTCCGTTCGTCAGCTGTCTAGAATTTAGATACAAATATCCTTTACGACTTAAGTAAGACTTATTGATGTCTGATTTACTTTACCTTTCTTTTTAAAATGCAGGATATATTATGCAAGAGAAAATATAAAGTATACATCTATTCTGTGAAAACAGCCTTTTCCTTTGTGGTAACTAGCAGAGATACAGACAACTATAGCACTTGTGCAACAAATCCATATGAATGCAGAATCTGTAAAAGGGGAAGATGGTGGTATCCGAAGTGTTGTGGTTCCTGTCTATGGTCTGAAAAGTGTTGGCCAATCATGTAGGAGCGGGCTTTACTTGAATGAAGGTAAACAGTCTGTGTGTAGCGCAAAAAAGAAGGAATGCATTGCCCAAAATGTACATGTTGATTAATCATTCATTGTTTGACAATTATTTGTTAGCTTAAAATGTGCTTGTAAACCTACTTGTGTTTGAGACAAATAATGAACAAAGCGCGGAAAAGAAAGTGTTGAACTACTTGTTGATAAGTTAGCTTAGCTGTAACGCAAATCGGTAACGCTTAGCAAAAAACTTAACTGTAGAGAGCAATTGTTGTTTGTTGACACTGAATGTAATGTGTACTGGAGGCCACTCCCACTTTGGCCTTGTGGCCGTGCCCAACACCAAATTCTAGGTCCAAAATTTGACCCACTCTGAATTTATCATATTACTCTCTGCCTTTATTTAGCTATAGCAGCTTTGCTGAATTCAATCTATTATTGACATCTCAACTATGATTTTCAGCATGTTGTGTCAGCATTAGTTTCATGTCTTTCATAAATGATTTCCTTGTTGGATTTTTAGTTTCTTTTTTTTAATATAACTTAAAATTGATTCAGGTTACATTAATGCCAAACATGTTGCCCCTGCTATGACATCATGTACTGTACTTCAATATGCTGTATTCTTGTAGGAATACAGCATATGGATTTAGGATTTAAACTATATTTGAGGAACAATGCCTTACATTTCAAAACTTGACTTTCAATTTAATCAGATGCTGTTTTCACAGTTTTTTCACATTTGTAATATTTAGAAATATTCTTCTGTAGCAATAAAATATTGCAGTTATTATTAACAAGAGTCTATGCATTGTGTCTGGTGCCTTCAGGCAAGGATTCTCTGACTAAAACAAATGAGCTAAATATTTCAGTTTACAGGGAGAGCTTGTCTTTCTGCCAGAGGTGAAGCAAAAACTTATGTTTTCATATTTAATAGTGAATGTTTTTGCAATTTCTCTTCTCCTCAGTCATTTATCAAACTGATGTAAGGTACTGTTTCCCTAATAACTAATAGTGTACCCCTGATAGTGGCAGGCAGCAGAATGTCTTTTATTGTTGTGATGTGGGGGAGGCTTTGTCTCCGCTGACTTATGGAGATAGCTAAAACCATGGCTAGCACCATTCTCTTTGCATGGTTGACCTTTGGGCAGCAGATGGTGACCTTTTCCCCGCTGGCCATCCATGGGGTGTCCAAGAATTCCTTCACACAAGTGGCCATGTGGAGAATAGTCCCAAGTCACCATCTGCCTCTGGTGTCCACAACAATGGACCCCATCCTCCTAAAGTGTGCTGAGGGTGGATGGCCTTTGTGCTGCTCAGGAGGTGAGGGAGGGCAGAGATTCACTAGAGGGAGGGTGTAGAGGTTTTAAAAGAAACACAACAAAGACTGCATCAGCCAACAACCGTCATAAACACAAAAAAAAATGTAAATGCTCAATTCATGAAAACAACAACAAAACGTTACTGCCATGATCTGGTTAAATAGCTTTAGTTGAAGAAGAATATTTGCAATGAAGGCTTACTCAAAGTCAAAAGTCCACTTTATTGTCAAAGTTTCCACATGTGCTATACATACAGAAAATTGAAATACCGTTTCTGGCATACTTGCATACTCAGCAACTGAACTGAATTACAAGCATGAATAAAATGTACAAAGCTTAAGATGTAGCTACATACTAAAATATGTTTTTTCACTTCTTAAAACGCTCCAAGTGCTAATTCATCAGCTTGAGGAAAGGTAAAAAAAAAAAAGTATCACAGTTGGATTTGCCAAACCTAACATCTGCCTCCCTTGCATTTTTTTCATTTAGCTTCTTTTGGAACAATTTGAAAGTAGTACAATACTGTTTATAGCTTAGATTTTATATCTGTTTGATCCTACATTTCTAAATCCTTCAGCAATATAACTGTATTAATTGACACAATCCCTGCACTGGGGAAAGCTTCATTCACTGATAATGTACTAGCAGCTTGTAAAGTGCATCTTTAAATGAATCTAATGAAGGAGTTGGGCGGAGAGATTGGGATCCCATGAGATACTTTGCACCCACGGGATGGTTTCATTATTGATTTATTGACTGGTAACATGAATCAAGTGGTGCATTATGTAAGATCATCTGTTCCTAATGCAGAAATAACACATTTAACATTGACCGTCCTTGGCATTTAGTCATTTAAGAATGTAAATTATGTTTCTTTTATGCTTGCTTTATGCAGGAGCATATACAAGTAAACATGAGCCCAAGTCAGAATAAACATTAGTGGGATCTGTTTGGGCACATGTCAGTGATAATAGCGGATTGACTATGAAAAGATACGGGGTGAAAGGAAGGGAGTTTAGGGAGGACCTGGGGGGTCAGGGAGCTCTAAGAGCTGATTTGCAGGTGAAATGGACGGCACACTCTGCTTTGTGGCCATTGTTCTGCTCTGCAGCCAGATGGCCACTCCAATTTCTTTAGAGCTGAAACCCCAACACTGTGGGAGGGAATACGCTTCTGTGGGATTTGGCCTCTTTAATGGGCTAATTTGGCAGTTACAGCTCATATTAACGGATATAATTTCAAGCCTGACAGCACAGTCCTTATAATTTTGTGATTATGAAACATCTCATAATACAGCCCAGAAAATGCAATTACTCCAAAAGGTTTTTTTTCTTCCTTCGATTGCCAAACTTGCAACATGAATTGATTTTTCTATGGCTTTAGAGGCACACTTATTATAAGCTTACTCAACCGTGGCTGCCACAAAGTCAGCATAAAACCAAAGATGTACTTTCACATAAGACTGCAGTCAAATTGAAAAGCTAATAATTTGAAATTCAGTTCACAGATCTCTGTAATTATTGAACTCCAGGGTCTGTTTTTTTTTGCCCTGTTTGCAATTATTTTGGGTAAAGTGTTTATTTAATACTTTAAAAACCTCAAAGTGCATTTGAAATTACTGTATATTAATCAAAACACACTTTCAGTTTCCATTGAATGTGTCTTGCAAGATGTTTGACAGAGTGTAAGGAGAAAGATTTAAAAGTGTAAAGGATTTCCAAATGGGTCTGTGTCAAACCAACTGTCTCAATGTAAAAATGCAGTGCAAAAACTTTGTTGCACATAATCATACCTTATTTAGTATATTACAAATCATTGTTTTATATCCTAAAGTTGTATGTACAGTATGCAAGGCACAGTTCATTTGGATGCTTAAGATAGACAAATCCAAATTTTGACTTTGGAATCATGACGCATTGTTTAGAAAACTAATTATGAAGTTTTCCAAGCTACTTTTTGCTCAAGTTACAAAATACAAACCAGTTTGTTAGAATGGATGCATGCATAAGCATTTAACACCAATAATGGGGTCTTTGTCTGAGTATGTTGAATGTGCTGTATCTGAAAAGTGCAGATTCTCCAGCGAGACAGTAGGAAATATAATAATCCCTCAATCAGAAATAGCGTCATTAAAAAAATAGTTTATTTAACATTGCAATATTGGAAGGCTTTACATTCTCAGTAAATCTAGGCAAACATGACAAGAACAAAACAGTGCCGTTCCATTTAGTTAAGCACGTCATAATACAAAAATCCACCAACAACATTGAGAAAGAAATGAAACGTACAGAAACAAAGGATCAGTCAGTCGTAGAAATGTTCTTGCTCACATAATAATGCAAATGAATCTTTGAACAGACATATTTGTGAATTAAACATAAAAAGCAAAGACGTTAAATAAAGGTTCATAAATAATATAAATAGACAGAAAGTGGTATAACTTATCCATGGTGCACAAATGCTAAAGTTGGCAATAAAATAAAAGGAAGTAATAAAATAAAAAAACATAACATAAAATCCTTTGGTGCAGTGAATGGGCTTTGATTCAGTCCATTAGGTATAAATATAGTCCATTATTTTAAGCAGCATGATCACCGAATAGTTTTGCACAGAGCTGCTTCACTGGAACTTGTGTGGAAAGGGTTCAAGATGCTCTTGCTTTCTGTTGTCCTCCTCCTCTTTGCAAAGAAATCTGCCAGGAAAGAAAAAAATGTTTAATATAATCATCATATCACTGAAAGACCTTGGGTAACAACAGCATGAAATAGCAAACTTATGATGGATCTGCAGGACTTGATCCTCACCTGTGATTCGCGCATTGCTCCTGGGCTTGGTTGCAGACTTTGAGAGCGTCCTCTTCATCCGGACTGGTGTCACCTCTGCGGGACACTTCCGTGTGTTGGAGACGCTGGAGCAGTTCTCCTGGTCGGCCCCTCCACTCTCCTCACGGTCGCTGAGCCTCTCATGTTCCTCAGTGTGTGCAGAACATACACCCGTCCTCTGCTGTGCGGACTCCTGGTAGACATTAGCAGCCGACTCAGCGGGTATCTCCTCCCACTGAAACCCGCCCTGCAGCGGAGTCTCCGTCTGGAAGTTAAAGTTCCAGCGGCGGCTGTCCTGCTCTGTGATCTCCCTCATCTTCTGCGTCAGCTCACGGCGCAGCTGCTCTCGGTCCACCGGGCCAAACAGACTCCTGCAAACTGACTCTCTGCGCCTGATGGGATCCATCCTTTTAGATTGTTTGGTGGGAAGAGATCTTTGTGTAGTAGCTGCTTTTGCTGTGTGCCTCTGGTGTGCTGTGGTCATCACTTCTTTGCAGGGCTATTTAAAGGCTCCAGGGCGCACGAGGCTCTGTTTGTACACAATGAGCACGGGCTGCTGATTGGCTAGTGCTCCCTGAATTGGCCGAAAGGGGGAGGGGGCGGATTGCATTCTTTGTGTGGTGAAGACTATTGTGACCATCAACAAAAGTCTTTGGTCAGTTTGGTATTCTTATTCGGGCCAATATTGAAAGAAGTAGGCCTACTCAGAATCATTGGTAAGTAAAAGTACAAATACTATGGTCTTAAAATACTCCATGTCAGTCCTGAATTCACTATTCTACTAAAGTAAAACTACAAATGTATTACATAGTATAACATATACAAAAGGAAAAAGGACTCATCCTGCACAGTGGCCAAATTCACAATAAGAAAAAAGGATAGAAACACTATCATCTTCTACTTCAACTATCAAAAGCAAAAATAGTTGTTATGCAGAATTTATGTTTTCACAGTTATTATACTATCCTGGTTTTATCATGTGAATAGTATGTTAGTATTGTGGTTTGTTGACGTGGACCACATTTAGATACTTCAAATACAGTGTAGATTAGTTATACAGTACTGCATTATACTATATCAGCACATAAAGTAAAAATATGTCAAAACTGTACTTAAGTACAAAGCTACTGTGATAAAGTGTAGATAAAGTGATGATAACATACATTTATTATTTCCTTGTCCGATAGTGTTCTTGGTGCACATTATTTTCTTCTGGTTTCAAGCTATTTCTCGTTTCAATGCACTTCAAGCCATTTAGCAAGGGCAAAACAATGCTTCAAAGCTTGGTGTTTTCATAACATTTCTGTTTATATATTATATTCTGAATGAAAGGGCACCAAAATGCAGCAGAGCATGTCAGCCCCCAGGGCACCGGGAACAGTGATTAGTGGCCACTACAGGCATGTCTGCCTCAGGGTCTGTTTGCCAAAATGAAATAGAAAGTAAGGTCTAAAAGGAAAGATTGTTTAAATCAAGAGATGGGATTTAGTTTAACAGAGGTCTGACTACATTCATTAAAACGTCATTTCTTTAATTGCTTTTTTAACCCACCGAGAAAAAAGTTTCCCGACAGATGAGAGTGGCTCTAATTCTTGCAGTTTCTTTAGAAACCCCACATAAATTTTCCCACCATATGATAATTACATTATAGTTTCTACTTAATTAGAGAGGATATTTCAAGAAGGCCCTGTGCTCACTCACACAGTTAAACACCTTCACAGAGTTCTTTTATGATAGAAATGCAAATTATGTGAATATTATGGTTCCCAGATAAAATACTGCAGGCTATATACTCTCTTAGCTATCATGATAGCTGAGTGGAGACTGTAGGCGTTACACGTACACAGAGCCACTTAAAGCAAACTAGTATGATGAAACACTATACTAATCGTAAATTCCTCCATTAAACTCATATTAAATATTGCACTTTTTATGTGAATCTATTTGCCGTTCTGCTATTTTACACAAAGCTGGTCATTTTTAAAGTATTTGGAGTAAGCTTGTTACATTAGGCAGCTGGAATATGCAGTCCTGATGAGGCTGATTGGGAGCCGCTCAGCGACATGCAAAGCAAAGGTGCACAGCAGAGTCTGGGATTGGCCAGAGACAGGGAGAGCCCCACCTTCGCAACACCTCCTGATGGCCCAGGTAGTTCACCTGACCTAAGGGCGGTGAAGAAAAATATCTTTGCCCTGATGGTTCAGCAGGAGGAGGAGAAGAACCATTAATAGAGCCATGCAGGAGCAACAAGGCACACCTCTGGTGAGTAAATGCAATGCAGCCCCTTTATTTTTTTCTGTTCTTCACTGTTGTTGCACATGTTTTTTCTTTAATGTCCAATGTTTTCACTTAAAGTAGAGTGTCTTATGTATACATTGACTTGTACAGTATGTCAAGGGTAACATAACAATATGGGAAAAACGGTATATGGTTTATGTTTTGTATTGTACAATTTAAAAGGATGTCTTTACAAGTGTGTCTTGAAGATGAACATACCAAAGTTGTGGAACCAATCTTTTTTTGTTAACCATAGCAATCAACAGAAATGTCTACAGATCCCTAAGTATCTCACAATAAATCCCTAAATTACCCATTTGCACATGCGTACATTTGTTCCACACACTTTTTGTATGCAATATTGTACCCCTTTTGTGAAATATCGATTTTTCTACACAATATAATTTTCATATGCTGTACAATTTTGAGATTCTAAAACAAATATTGATGTTGACCTATGCATCACCGTTTTGTCATAACATACATGGTTCTATTTCTAAGGAAATCTAGTCTGAAGGGAGTTGCTGGGCTTATGTAGCTGTCTGTCTGCTGCCTGCTATCCTAGATTAAGCCATCACACATCATCATCTTCATTAGTTCAGTATGCCTGGCTAAAACAGGCTAAGTGTGTGTGTGTGTGTGTGGGGGGGGGGGGTGTGGGGGTGTGAGTGAGTGGTGAGAGAGTGAGAGAGTGAGAGAGTGAGTGAGTGAGAGAGTGAGAGAGTGAGAGAGTGAGAGAGTGAGAGAGTGAGTGAGTGAGTGAGTGAGTGAGTGAGTGAGTGAGTGAGTGAGTGAGTGAGTGAGTGAGTGAGTGAGTGAGTGAGTGAGTGAGTGAGTGAGTGAGTGTACAAAGCTTTGCATGAGAATTGCCCTGTTTGCATAGCCAGTAGTCTCCCCCCTCCCAGATCCAGACCCTAGTCAAATAAAGGCCTTCACAACACGCTGCTCACTTACATTAAAACAGAAGGCTAAACACATATTGACTCTGAGTTTGTGTGTTAACCAGGGCACCACCATTCTATTCAAACACATTCCTATATTCAAAGTACCCATAGAGAAAATATGCGATTGGGCTGCATTTCTGTTCTAATCATGTTCCCTAAACAGCCCACGCAAATATGGCTGGCTGATAAAAGTCTGTGTTTACTCAGGCAAATATATAATCGTTTCAATAATGAATGAGGTTCCTCTCTGAACTCAGTGCCATTTATTTCTGTGAAATTAACCATTCTGAGATAAACAGACTGTGACTGTTTTCATTGTAAAACACTAACGTCAAAAAGTCATAAAGTCCAAAAACAATCCCAGGCTACTTAATACAATCCAAATGCATGTCATTTGACATAATATCAGAGCGGTTTTATTTTTAGAGATTCTGGGGGGAAGCCACAGTGTTTTGTGACCTAGTTTTATTTGTTTCATGTGTATGAGTGACAGTGTTTTGTGGAGTTCTAGTTCAGAAATCATGCAGGAAGCACTTTGCATATGAGGCGAGGATGGAAATTCTGCCAACTTTGCATTGACCACAAGTACTTCTCAGAGCCTTCCCCTCTGTGAAAAGAGTGCTGAGCAAGTCATAATGGATTTTAGAAGAATGGACATAATATATGTGTATTTGTTTTCAGGGGACACTGAAGCCGCAGACACGATGTTTGAGATGTGGGGACGCACTGGAGTGGTCAGAGGAGAACAGGTGTGTGTGTGTGTGTGTGTGTGTGTGTGTGTGTGTGTGTGTGTGTGTGTGTGTGTGTGTGTGTGTGTGTGTGTGTGTGTGTGTGTGTGTGTGTGTGTGTGTGTGTGTGTGTGTGTGTGTGTGTGTGTGTGTGTGTGTGTGTGTGTGTGTGTGTGTGTGTGTGTGTGTGTGTGTGTGTCCTAGCCACCTGACACAATCAGCTATCTCAAACAAATGTCAGTGCTGTTCAGTATTCATCATATAGATCATCATCACACAATTTGCAAGCAATCAGATCAGACTTGAGGTTAGCAGGCCTTAAGAGGAAGAGGTGCTACAGGAAGCAAACATTTGTGCTGCACAAAGAGGCCTAAACTAAATCCCATTTAAAGTTTTTCTACTTAAATTATTCATGAGAATTTTAAAAGTAGCTGTAGAATAGAATGATTTCTCTTAGAGCATAGGCAGTGTGCCTTATCCTTTATACTGCAGATTCAAGATAAAAGCACCAAAAAATCCTTGCCAATTAGGCACACTCGTCTTAATTAGATATTTTTATTGATAGAACATTTTGATGAGATTTAACATAAATTGGATTGTCACTGTCTTGAAATGTTAGGGCTTTGCCCAATTAAATATGAAAGAGGTTGTACACACTAGTGAGAAATGCCCAATTTGTTTGTTTTTTTCAAATATTGTATATAAAAAAAAATAAAAGTATAAAAGTTATACCAAAAGGTTTGTGATCATTCAACTGTGTTTAATGCCAAACATGGCAAAAACTGGATTTATATGAAGCATGGTTTTAAGAAAACCTGGATATTGGTGGAACCTACATTCTTTATTTAAGAAATGAACCTTGTCTTTGTGAGGTCACCCATTGGTTTGTGTACTACCTAAACCTAAATGTTTGCTTTTTGGCCATTGCCATATTTTAGCTAGAATTGACAGTATTTGGACTAGATGGTGAGCTGGGGAAGAGCAAGGTCTACAGGAGCAGTTCTGTTATTATAACAAAAGCAGGTCATCTGGCTTGGTTGGCAAGGTTTATCCATTCATGGTAATTCATGGTTACTGTGATAGTAAAGGCTTATTGACTTTAGGCAGGAAGAGAAACAAACTTTGACATAGATATTATATAGATGGACCCCATTTTTATAGCTGTAAGTTTCCTGTTAACAGTTTGACAGACATCTCTTTTATGGGTCTAAGTGGGAGCTGTTCTTTTAGGCTGCAGAGGATTTTTAGTTACAGTACTGCGAATGGTCACTGAAGTAAAATGGAAGCAAGGCTGAGCAGTGGTGGCATATTCAGTTCTACCCATGGTCTTTTATACAATTCTTGCTAAACAACACTGTGGTAGCGACTTGTCATACATTGTAATTTATCGTCGGTTTTACTCTAACTGTGACCATCATTTACAAAACCTACATCATGTCTACTCACATCTGTTTATAGTACACACATACATATATATTATACACATCTGCCATACATATCTGTTTATAGTACACATATCTATATATTGTACATATCTGCCATATACATCTGCTATACATAATATATGCATCTGTCCATACCTCCTCATTCAACAGTGTAAAGTATTTAAATACTTTCAATGTATTCCACATATGTATATATTTCACATCCTCAAATCTTTATTGTTGTTATTGTAAATATTCTTCTCTCTTTTTCACTATTTTATTTATCTTATTTGCACCATGTATGTTGAGTTGTTGGAGGAGCACGCGACATAAGATTTTCATT
This sequence comes from Eleginops maclovinus, assembly GCF_036324505.1. Classification (NCBI taxonomy): domain Eukaryota; kingdom Metazoa; phylum Chordata; class Actinopteri; order Perciformes; family Eleginopidae; genus Eleginops; species Eleginops maclovinus. The sequence goes on from NC_086352.1 coordinate 25,918,143, forward strand.
GCCAACATATACGCTGTATCTGCTGTGCATATGACAAATAAAACCTTGAAACCTTGAAACCTTGAATCATGCAGTGCAGAGTCTTTAACTAGCAATTGAGATCATACTGTAAAGTCATCAGTGTTTACCGAGATAATAAATTAAGTGAGCATGAGAGTGATTCTCTCATTGACTTCTACACAATCAGGAATCATTTGGAGTCATCCCTGCTGGCTATCAGAATGAATTGAAGATTAAGGCAATTCTACTTTGGCATCACTTTTAGGCCAGAGGTTGCCCCTTGTTGAGGTGATTTTGGACAGAAAATGTGGCATACACTGAATTGCCATGGAACATGCCTGCCTTACTGTCCATGAGTTATGAAGGGGTTAATAGATGACCATGTGGTGGTATTAATCTGTTTGTCATTGGCATGTGTCTTAACTTTACTGCAAGCATCATTGATGAATAGCTTTAGAAACCTCCTGCTTAAAAACTCTCAAACAATCAAACAGAACCACACAATGACCTCCTGGGCAGACAGAACTACAAATGAGTTTATATAAAGCACTGATTTAATGGCTATAGGGTAGATTTCACTTTTGTATGAATGAATGTGAATGTGAGCCTTAATTTAATGTTTTAAAATGGACAGGGATTCCACAGTTTCATTTAGATTATTACTACACTACAGGAGAGCATGAATAGAAAATATTCTTGTTGCATGTTTAGGAGGACCATACTGAGATGGAGCTTCCAGGTGGTCCGAAGATCCGATAGTGTGCTACAGTACAAGTTTCTTATCTTTTGTGCGCTGATAGAAAGGACTGTATAATGCATATTGAATGTGTGTTTCTCTCAGTGTCCTGCTGGGCTGTTCCTGCTCTTCTACAGTGGATGAGACACTGGAGAATGTTTCCAGAAGCCTGGCCAGCAGAATGAAGAGGGAGAAGAGCCCCTGGGCAGCGGGAAGAGTGGGCGACATTGACTTCATTGGCACTTCTAAGACGAGAGGAAAGGTAAAGCTGATAACAAATAAAAAGAATGAATATACAGCACAGGTGGAGTTTGCAGAATAAATGTTCAGAGGGAAATAATGACGCATCATCTGTTCTTTTTGTCTCCAGTTTGTGAGGGTTCGCAGCAACACAGACCCGGTGCAGATCTACCAGATGCTGACAGAGGAGTGGGGCCTTGCACCCCCACACCTTGTGGTGTCACTGGTGGGAGGAGATGAGCTGGCTCAGATGAAGCCCTGGCTCAGGGACACTCTAAGAAAAGGGCTTGTGAAGGCTGCACAGAGTACAGGTTATAATCATGGGGTTTACACTGGGATTGGCTTTTGAAATAACATTCAGTCACAGAGAGCTGGTACTATGTTGCCCTCTATTGGCTGGTAGCAGAGTTATAGAAACACTTCATCAAGTAGCAGCCTGTCTGTTATTCCGACCTTGTCTTTTTATAGTTTGTATGACAACTTTTTTGGTCAAAATAATGTGTTTTGAAGTTGCATGATGAATGTTTTTATGTATTTTTAATGCTTGTAAGGAGGACTTACACATAATTATTTAAATATACTTACTGTATATGGAAGTGACACATGTATTAATAACCATCAATTCAAAATGATTAGTTTATAAATGATATAATGTATCATTTATGATATGACACGAAAAAGTTATATCCTGATTACATATGTAAACTGTTCATTTACAGTTGATTTTCCCACTTAACAGGATTTTACATACAAAATTAAGCATTTGTTACCATAGGGTTTGAAAAACCTTCAAGAAATGTTGTGTAAACATTTATAAACAATACATAAATAGATGAACCAGAAACCAGTTATTAACAATTGAACAATTATTTAATATCCATCTAAATCATGTTTATGGATGCTTTTAAGTATTGATTGACCATTTAGAAACGTATCATAATTAGTTCAACCATTAATAGCTATCCAATTCCTATTTATTGATGGTTAATAAATCAATAAATATTAACCATTAACAGAGTAACACATTTAATTAGATATTAATTTACCTGTTATTATGATGGTTATTATAAAGTCTCACTTATAAACAATATGACTGAATTAGCAGTATCACTAGGCCAGCTGTTCATATGAAATCCAGAACAGTACTTTCTGGTCCGATTCATACACATAGCAGAGACTGCAGCTGCCTCTCTGTTTTCTAGGGGCTTGGATTCTGACTAATGGCCTTCGCTTTGGCATCACTAAGCACTTGGGCCAGGCGGTGAGGGATCACTCGTTGGCCAGCACTTCCTCTAAAGTTCGTGTAGTGGCCATTGGCATCACACCCTGGAACAAGATCCACAACCGAGAGGCATTACTCACCAGCAACTACGCCAAGGTTTTATCTTCACACACTCAACTGAGCAATAAAACAGATATTTGAGAAATACATTTACGTCTTTAACATCATTGTGTTCATGCAGTCCTCTGTTTTCTGCATACCTTCATTCATGTTCTAAAGGTGGATGAGCCTTCAGCATACAAGCCACAGGACTTACCCCATGGCTCAGTGTATTCCCTGGACAGCCACCACTCCCACTTTGTGCTGGTGGAGGAGGATCCCAACAGACCTGGGGCAACCAGTGAAATGAGGGTGAAGCTGCTTAAGCACATCTCTCTCCAGCGCACTGGTTATGGAGGTAAAGCCCTTTAGCTCTTGCTGGGAACAACAAATGAAATGTGAACCCTGTACTTAAGAAGAAAGAAAAATAACCAGAAGTTGTACCATTTGGGCTAGCTTGCGGCCTTCTTCTTCTGTGCCTTGGATGGGTATTGCTTCAGTATGCTTGTCTGTGAGTCACTGAAGTACCCTCAAAGGAGCATCAGGGATGTATATTGCATCGCCCACATGCTCATGCAGGTCAGACAGGGATTCATTCATAAAAACATAGATAAGGCATGCTGCAATGGAAAAAAATGTACAGTCACATTTAAGTCTTGTGCCTTTCCAGCTAAGATTTGTGAAAATGTTGTAATAGTATTTTTTTCTGTGAATACTAGCGTAGATGATGCTCCTATTATTATACAGTTCAGGGCTTACTAAGTCCTCAGATAAATTCAACCTTTTATCACAATTGTGTAAGACCTGTGAGAAATAACAAAAATGCTATGGTATGAAATGAAACAGTTTTACTTTTCCTTGTTCTGTTCTTTTTTAAATCTGGGTGGTTTAACCTCAATGCGTCTCTGAAAATGTAGTCTGAGAATGAACCATTACTTTTTGATGTACTGCTCACCACTTGGAGACAAATGGCTGTTTTACAGCTTAAAGCAGAAACCCTATGCACCATTTACACAACAGCGAGATCTAACATCATAGGTAATAATGTGTGACACTCTGAGATGCGCAAGATGTTATTGTGATCGTGCTTGTTGGTGCTTGTAGGTGCGGGCAGCTTTGAGATACCTGTTCTGTGTCTCTTGGTGCACGGAGAGCCCAAGATCCTAAAGGTGAGTTTAATTTCAATATGTCGTGAAAGTTAGTCAAGCACTTTAAAGAAGTGACTGCGAAGAGAACTTTTGAGGGCTAGATGTCTTTCTCATATAAATTTGCATCTGACCAGTAGCTTAGGTTTGAGGATTAGATTCTTGGTTGTGCCACCTCCTGAAGTCGCGGGCCAAAGCCAGACTGAGAAACAAATTCTCTCTGTGTTTCTCAAAAAATAATCTCTCGGGTTTGAGAGCCTGTCAAACCACCACATTTGCATAAATAGAGCTGCAACACAAATTATGGAAAACAGCTCACACTGATCAATATAATTCTTGTTTATTGTTTAGTTGAGAAGTTATTTAGTGAGAATGCGGATGATTGGGAGTCTGCTCACTCTGTCTCTGTCTGCAGAGATTGTACAAAGGCATTGGCAATTCGACACCATGGCTGATCCTGGCAGGCTCGGGAGGCGTGGCTGACATCCTTGTCACACTGATGAATAGGGGCTGCTGGGATATGGACAGCGTTCATGAGCTGCTGCTGGACACCTTTCCAAATGCCCACCACAGCACGGATATCAGTAACTGGGTCAAGCTGGTGAGAGAGCGATGTGCACAGCATGGAGGCAGGCACATACACGGATATTAACATCACAAGATTTTAAACGATGCCAGGGAAATGGGGCACACTGGGGAAGATTGTGAGGGAAGCTAATGTGGGATTTCCATCCTTATCTTTAAAATGTGTATGTGATGACCTAATTAAGCATATGGAGGAGGAGGGAGAGGTACTTATAATGAAATATGTTTTCAAGCTAACAAACACACTGAAGGGATTGTTATTTCAGAAAACAAAACAACAATGTATAATGCCTTACTCATATGAGGAATTATTAATAACTAACTGTCACCCTACCATTAGATCCAGAAGATACTTGATCATGGGCATCTCCTTACCGTCCACGACCCTGAACAGGAGAGCTCTGAGCTCGATACAGTCATCCTCAAAGCTTTAGTCAAAGGTAGAGTACTTTGTGAGAGATCCCTGATCAAGAAAACTGCAATTTACCAAGGATGTCAAATTACGGCACTGGTTGGAGAGATCACTAAATGAGCACTTCCTGGTTGTTGACATATTTCGATGTTGTGTGTGTTTATCAGCCTGTAAGAGCCAAAGCCAGGAAGCTCAAGACTTCCTGGATGAACTGAAGCTGGCTGTGGCCTGGAACAGGGTGGATATTGCCAAGAGTGACATATTTAATGGAGATGTGGAGTGGAAGGTGAGACAATATAATTGGATTAGGGATTTCTTAAACTCAGGTAATTAAAATATTCAGTGTGGTCAAAAGTGTGAAGTTCAATCTGCAATCAAGTCAGAGTTGAGCATAATTAACTGCAAATGAGGGTCTACCACCTGACAAGCAGTTCTATGAGTCTGGACTTTAGCACAATGTTTCTGTAGACACGTCCATGTTATAACCAACAAGACAAGACATTTCACTTAAACCACATGTCAGCCTGATGCAGGCGTTAGAGGAAGAATCAGGGGATCTTTAAAATGAGTAGGATTCATCTTCTGGGGACAATGAATGTGCAAAACTGGCATCCTATCCAATATTATTCAAGATATTTAATATTTTAACCAAACCAACCCACTAACTAAAAGACCTACTAACCAAATTAACAACCAGAGGGCTGACCAATTATAGTCTGTGGTGACATGTAGCTAAAGCTAAATGGGTTCAAAATCTAGTTAGTGTAAGCATTTCATTCATATTTTATGTTATTTACTTATGCAGTATTTTTATTCGATCAATATCCAAGGTGTTTGTTGAATGATTAATAAGTAGATACCACACAAATAAGTGTGGCAAGCCACTGTACATTATAATAAAGGGGAAATAGCACAACAGTAACAATAACATTTTAACAGGAAGAAGGGAAAACATGTGCTTCAGGAATCATTGGGAAGTTACATGATCTTTACAGGCCTGCGACCTGGAAGAGGTGATGATGGATGCACTGATCAATGACAAACCTGACTTTGTGCGCCTCTTTGTTGACAACGGTGTGAACCTGGGAGAGTTCCTTACCTACGGTCGTCTACAGGAGCTTTACTGGTCTGTGTCGGAGAAAAGTCTCTTTCACAACCTGCTCCTCAAAAAGTACGAGGAGAAGCAGATTCTGCTTGGAGCTGCCAGGACACCTGGTCCACCTGGGCACCATCCGCCGGAGCAAGGGGAACGCAAACCTCGCTTCACCCTCTACGAGGTTGCCAAAGTGCTAAAGGACTTTCTCCATGACTCCTGCAAAGGTTTTTACCAAAAGATTCCCACAGTGAGTAATCAAACGTTACAATAAATCAAATATATTCACAGCAATGAATAAGAAATCATTTTATAATAAAATTCCACCTTGTATTGCTTCTGGCAGCAGTTCTCGTCTTTTTTTGGCCTAAGATGACCTCACAGTCTGTATTTTTCTATGAGCTGTGACTAGAGAATACATTTCCGTCTCAGACTTTTTCTTTAAAAGTCTGAAAGATGCACTGAAAGTCAATATACAGACCTTGTGGTAAACTTACTCCCTGGAAAACAATGAATGTTTGATTGCAACCTCAAACTGCACCCGTAGTGAAAAATTAGCTGCACATCTTTTGGGTAACCCATATCTTCACTAGTTTTACTGTTTTCTATCATAGAGGTCAACCTGGACCCTAAGATTTTCTTGAGACCAACATACACAGGGTGCGATTTGACAAAAAAACAGAGGGGGGGATGTTTTTTTAAATTTATTCATAGACAAGAACATTGGACTTTTAACTTGCATAACTAGGGAGAAAAAAACGCAAAAAGTAGACAGGCCCTTTTTTCGGGTCCGTGGATTAGTCCCCATCACAACATGGCAAAACTTTTAATAACCCATACATGGATTTCTATTCAACGTCACAAAAACATGCGTACGCACTAACAGGCAGAAAGCACCATAGAACAGCATCAATGCTCTCCATGAAAAGACCCTCCAATTAACTTAAATCAAACACTCAAAATAATTCACTAAATAGCACAACGTGCTGTCAACACTCAGGGACAGGTCTGGAAAACTAGACAAAGTAAACAGTCGGCTCTGGTGACAAATTTGTGGTGGCTTTTTCGTTTTTCCTATCGGGGCATTGTCTGCAGCATTTCGGCCCTCTTCTATCCACAATTCTGCAAATGGGTCCTGTAAAGTAAGATGATATGCTGCTCTGAACGCGTTTCATGTTTGGTTCAGCGCTGTTTTTCCTGCGAAGTTCCCGCACAAAAATGTTACAATGTTTTTGTGTTCGATGACGTTCAGAAATATGCACCGTCTGCCAGAAGGCTGCTGAATAGCCTACTCTGATGTAAAGACACTGAAGATCGTTAGATTTCAAGAGTTTAAGTAGGCTAGCAGTTAAGTTGCATTCATCGCTATCAAGGGGGGGAAATCCTTGTCCCCACCGGAGATACAAATAATTTAGCAGAGGTAGGGATAGGAAAACCAGAGGGGGGGAAATCCTCACCATCCCCCCCTACAAATCGCACCCTGAACATACATGTTGTGAACTAATGGGCCTTTAAGCTCACCTCAACAAAAGGAAGATATGGATCATAGCACACCAAACTTGCTGTACCACCCTACATATTCCCTCAGAATTTGCAATTAGTTTCCCATCTCTGTTTTGTGGAATGTATGGTGTTTGCTCTGTATCACTCTTTGTCTGTCTGTTTAGCAAGCTTCATACATTTTTGAAATCCTACATTTCCTGTTGACATCTCCCAGGCAAAAATAACCTCATTGGCATCAAAAAGTAATTAGTTTATAGAATGTAATAATTGAAGGTTTCTATGTGCAGCTTCTCTGTTTAGTATGCATATTAAATTATGTCTGTGTGCTCCAGGAGAAGCCAGCAAAGGGTCGACTGTTCCACAGCCAGAAGAACCTGCCCGAGTTAGAGGAGCGCAGTGAACATCCTTGGAGGGATCTCTTCCTCTGGGCTGTCCTTCAGAACCGACAGCAGATGGCTAACTACTTTTGGGCTATGGTGAGTCTTGTCACCTTCTTTAGTCAGTTCTGCTCCAACTTATACTATTTCAACTCTGTTTAGAAGTCTAACTGTGACAAAAAACGATTTAAGCCAAACTGAATCAAGCTTAATTATACTGTGCTAGATCGTATTCTGCATTTAGGGTGAACAAGAGCGATGAAGGCCCGAACAGCACAGGTGCAGGTCAGTCCTGCCATATGAAAATGTCACTTTAAGATAAAAGATCCAAGCAAACATCATATTTAAGGACTCAGGTGAACTGAAAATATATGTTATCGCCAAGAACATTATTCAAATGAAGGTCATGCTGCGACATGGAGCATAAATTCAACAAGCTGTCCTGATGAAGTTAATGGGAAATATATCCTTACTTGGGATTGATGCCCTATGAATAGTTTAAAGGACACAAATCAATGATAATTGTTCTTTGTTTACAACATCTTTTCAAGACACCTTTTATTTCTTTATTGCCCTTTCCCGAACTAAGAAGAACCAATTATTGTAATCTCACAAGCGGTCACCCTCATCTGCTCCTTTACTGCGTCTTATTTCAAACATTATCGGAAATTATGGTAATTGCATTCAGTGTGTGTACATCCCCCACCGCAAATCTTTTTTCCACTCTCACTCTTGCTGGGATATCTGAATTCATAATTTCATTGTTTGAAGTATCTCTGGTGTTGAAGGCCTCATCATTATTACCCTTGCAGGATTGCTTATGCTTGCAAATTGTTTCATATTTAATGCATAAATGAACCCAGGAGCAACATTATACAGCCAGACATATTAAAGTATTGATCTTTTGATTTAAGAGGGTTGAATTTCAAATAGAGAGCCCTCTGTTTCAGTATATTGCTCTTTGTTTACACATTGTTTGTCCAATAAAGGTTATTAAAGGCAACAATTACCTGCTATTCTATAGGAAGTAAAAACCATACAATATACATCATTTACAAAAAAAATACCATATTATACAATGCCAATCTATCACAAGAAAACGAAAATCACCAGAAAATAATATACTGGTTATCTTCTGTATTCCTTTAATAATCCTCTTGTATGTATGATTGACAACAAAACAACCTGGTGTACACATGCTTCAGAAGGCTGATAAGTGTTTGTGGCTTTTACAGGGGGTAACCTGATGTACTACTTGTGGGTAGTGAGCCTACTACTTCTTGAAGCAGTGTTGTTTCACACAAAGAAGAGCCTTTGTTGTTTTAATTTCAAGTCATTATGCAAAGCTAAGCTAACTCTCTCCTGGCACCGGCTTCCTATTGCATGAATAGACATAACAGTGTTATCAACCATCTTATATAAGTTATTGTAAGAAAATACGGAGCATAGAGTGATTTGCACATCTCTAACCCTTTACTGAAAACTTAGGAGTTGTTTAAAAAACGACCAAATATGTTTCGCAACGTCAGGTCAAGACAGTCTTTCATTTCCACTTCTTCTGGTAAGTTATAACATCAACAAGCAGACATGCTGATGTATCGTTTTCAGATAAATCTGAACATTCAAGTGCATCATCTCACTTAGACTTAAGTTAATGAAATCATATGGTTGACTATGATGAATTACCCCTTTTTAACAATGTTTTTTAGGTGCACTGAAATTAACTAAAGTATGCATGAATTATTGTAAATTTGCAAACACTGGTAAAGTGTTTTAAGCTTGAGGGTAGTTTTACTGCATCTTAGATCTGTAAAAACAGCATTTAAGTCATCTCCAAGGTGAGACGAGTCCACCACCTAAATATAGGGTTTGGAACTTACTATCACACCCACTCAGGCTGATAGGTGCAGACAGGCTATAATAACAACTAAGACATGGATGTTTCCTGAGGCTGGTGAAATTGTGTTCACATCAGTGGGAAAAAGGGTTTTAGACATATACAATTTCCCCCAAAAATTGCTTTCAATAACATACATGTCTTGAATTTAACATTATTGGATTGTAAGTTTTTTATTATCAAATTAAAATCCCCCTGAAAGGCTGTAGAAACACTATGTGGACTTGCAGGTAGAAATGTATGTACTGCGGCCTGATTCACACAGTGCATGCAGCTTTCTAAAACTCTAAAGTAGATTTCTCAGATTCTTCTCTCAGACCTATTTCTTGGATCCGTTTTTTTTTTTTAATCCTTCAGGGCCCTGAGGCAGTTGCGGCAGCGCTGGCGGGTTGTAAGATTCTGAAAGAGATGGCACGACTTGAATCTGAGGCTGAGTCTGCACGTAGTATGAAGGAGGCGAAGTATGAGCAATTCGCCCTTGGTGAGTACACAAACTGCTCGATGACAAAAGCTGGCAGTGAGATTAGAAAAAGGCAAAGGTCAAACTTAGAAAGAGGTTCAGTCACTGGCCTTAACAACACAAACAAACAGATCCCACTGGAAGTGTTTGAAATATGAATCTGTGCAAATTCTTCTAATGTAACCGATTGGTCGACACTTTTTACTGACTGTTCTTATTGTGGCAGATGTCTTCGGAGAGTGTTACTCCAACAGTGAAGACAGGGCTTATGCTTTGTTGGTGAGGAGAACTCACTGCTGGAGCAAATCTACCGTCCTTAACTTGGCCACTGAGGCTGATGCAAAATCCTTCTTTGCCCACGATGGAGTTCAGGTAATAAGGAGGCACATCAGTCTTTCACCTATTATAAAACATTGAACTTTTACCCACCATTTCACAGTATTGTTCCTTTTAGTGTAGATATAATTAGATAATTTCACTACCTTCTATGTTAAAATACTGAAGTTGTTTTAATATGACTTTCAAGGCTATTGCATGCCATTGGACGCTTATTTCAAAGTCATATCAATTTGCCACAGGACTCCATTCAATATACAATTTTCACTCGAATAGACGTCCTTGATCTTACACAGAGTCACCATTGGGAGTTAATTGCCATTCAATGTCAGCAGGGAAAGTGAGCATGCAGAAAAACTCCTGACAGCAAAGTATTTTATTAAAGCACACAGCTGGGAAAACCACTTTTTTTTTTTCATAGGAAGCTGCGTTATGTTTCAAAAGAATGTTGATTTTACTGGTATGGTACAAAAGGTGGGTAAAATCATGACTAAGCACCAGGTGTCCTTTCATTCAAGCGACTCATCAAACTGCAACCAGACAGCTGTGGAGAAGGAAACGGTTCACACGTCCTGTGAAATGGTTTGATGAGGAGGCGCAATTTGCATTTTTCTTCTGTAAACCAGCTGGAGTACCTCTGTGTATGATGCTTTAATGGATTTAGTACCAATACTCTAGGTCAGAAATACTCTAAGGCCTGTGGTGCCCTCTTGTGGTACACGTCAATGAGACGTTAAATTGCTTTGTGTTACCCTGTCTGATTTCAACCTGATTAATACAAAACTAAACTTTTACTGCAGGCTCTCCTCACAAAGATCTGGTGGGGTGCGATGACAACAGACACATCCATCTCCAAACTCGTGGTGTCTTTCTTCTGTCCGCCACTCATCTGGACCAACCTCATAAAGTTCAGGTGATCAATCTTATGCCGCCACAGCATTTGTCTTCCTTCCCATGTGGATGTTGTTGTTTTCTCTGACAATCTGATATGTTTCCTCTCAGTGAAGAGGAATTTGATAATCGAAATAACCGCGAGGAGTTTGTGGAGCTGGACAGTCTGGATACAGAAAAGGCTTTACTGATGACTGATGATGATGACGCTTTGTGAGTTTGCTAAGAAATAATATTCACTTTGATGATAATAATCTGAAAAGGATCTTTGTTCATCTTCTTTTAAGATGTCTTTCTAAAATATTTAGAATTAAATGCCTTGCATCTTGCCGTTGTTCATCTGTTCATTTCAACTTTAAAGGGGAACAATTCACATTTTCATTAATATTGCTGTTTCTTAAGAGTCACAAATGTTGCTTAAAATAAACAACTCCCTGCCATATCCTAATAAGTGTTGTTATCAAGTTTAAAATCTGGAACAGCGCTACTGAAAATGCATTGGGGAAGATTTTGCAACAGAGGGAGCACACAGGGCAATGGTCTGAGAGTATGAATACATTTTCTATTTCACAACTGAGAACACTACAATAGAATAATGCTCGTGCATATAAAAATAAAGAAACGTACTGTGTGTCCACCAAATCAGTCTTGCATTCATTGCACATGGAGCAGCTCAAAACATTATACTAAAGAGTACCCAATGTTTCAGGCAATTAAACTGACAATTAGAAATTCCTCATTAAGGTGGTGTTCCCTTTTAATGACCCCAATCAGGATTTGTTTCGCAGCCAAGTTAAACACTGGGCGAAAAAGTACTTGAACAAAAACATCATAATGAAAATTAGTAAAGAAAAAAACATGTTAAAGCTCACCTCAGACGACGTCCATCAGTGACAGCAGGACAATCAACATAATAGAACATTTAGCCTGAATCAACAAACCTTACCAGCAATAGCTAAAACAATGTCAAAAATCTTACCCTGCTCCAATCATCACATCATTATATACTTGTTAGTTTGTTACTTGTTTGTTTATTGACCTAAAATAGTTTGTAAAGACCTCAGGTGTCATCTATACTCTCTGTCTCCAGGGACTCCTCAGCTGGAGATCCTGCAGCTCAGAGCTGTGCTTCTGTCTGGTGGCGTTTCCTGCTCCGCCGCTGGCGTCGCTTCTGGAGTGCTCCTGTCACTGTGTTCCTTGGTAATGTCATCATGTACTTCGCTTTCCTCTTCCTCTTCACCTACGTGCTCCTGCTAGACTTCCGCCCACCGCCTCCCTTAGGCCCTGGAGCCCCAGAGATCATGCTCTACTTCTGGGTCTTCACCTTGGTGCTGGAGGAAATTCGACAGGTGACTGGATTGGATTACTTTATAATAACATTTCACAAATTCAAAAAAACATCTTAAATCCTTATGTTGTGTTTGTTATGGATCCACATCCATGCAGTGTCACACACATTTTGACGCACTGTCATTAGATGTGTTTGCATGACAGAACTCAGGCCCGAGAAGTCAGCCATATCTGAGTAGGAGGTCATATGAGTTGCTAAAATTAGCTCATTTTCTCTGGGGTTTTCAGGATTCATGAGCTTTTCACCTTTCTGCCTGACTCCCTCTCAGTGAGCCAGGTCAGAGAAGCATGAGCCCTTATTGCAACGATCCCGCTGAGCCCAGCTCCCCTGGGCACAAAGCCCCAGATGAGGGAGATCAGTTGTATCTCCCCTGAGCTGAACAGAACTATGCAATGGATTTCAAATAAAGAAGCACAGTGCTTCTGCTGCGTGACCCTGGCATTCTACCAAGCCCAGGGGTGCCTGCCTCTCCCCAAAGAAAGACAATGCCACAAGGGCCTTGCTTCTCGCCATACTTGTCATGACACAATGAGAGAGTGTAGGTTTAACAGCTTTTTAAATGTGATGGATGGGCTGGTGCAAGGCTGCTCGCTCTCACAAAAACCAATATGCTGTTGCATGAATTGATAGGGGCTGGCAGCAATATGTAGCGTCTCATTACATCGACAGACCTCACCAATGCTGGTGTTGAATTTTCTTCTCTTTACATTAAAGTGCAAACAATGTATTATTCCAAACAATTTGTATAATGTCAGTGTCGGAGAGATTTCACATTATCAATGTTTTTGTTTTATTGTTATTCATACAGAATATATGACTGCCACTGCAATACCAATACATCTGCGATGACATTTGATCGTTTTTTCCTCAGCCCTAAGTCTACACTTTATGCCTAGTTAACTTCCAGCTCTATTTGAAAATCATTTATGCCCGAAAATGTCAGACTCCATCAGCAGTTCTGCGGATGAAAAGCCTAGGAAGTCCAGTCTCACTTAATGCTGTTATTTTACTCTTTTGTCCAGTAATTCTGTCTCTTAAACCCACTTAAGCTCTGAACTAAATTGGTTGAATTAAGCAGTTGTGATAGTGCTGATGATACAAATGTGTCCTGCAGAGGACGTAGGTTAGGACAGTCAGTCTTTCACTTTATGAAAGCAACATGCTTTCCTCAGCTTGTCCACTAACCAATTTTTCCATCCTGGGACCAAGCACTGTTTCTTGATGCACTTGTACTGTTTGAACCACAGGAGAGAACTCCACCTGCTACTCTAAGTGCAACACATACATTATAGGGCTAAGGGTTTGGACACTGCTGATGCTTCTAGGGCAGAAATGCTGTGTACCTGATAACTCCCCTTTGGCCCTGAAGGTGTCTCTGAAAAGGACATTTAGAAACATGTTTTCTGAAGTAATGCTATTTATACTTCAGTCCCATAGTACAACATATTAGGTTAGTGTCTAGATTTCAAAGAAGGTATAAGCATACACATTAAAACGTGTATAACATATATTTCAATGATAACACTTGCAGTTACTATGTCTATAATACATTATAGTCATAAACACATGCAAATAATGCTTTATAATCTCCTTTGAGCAGTATGTTACTATAGTTATAAGCTCTCATAATATTTAATATGCTTCATAACAATCATTTTAACTTAATTTAAAGTGAAAAAACTTACTATATACTTACCATTACTACACCACAATTTAAAACATGATTATAGTGCCATGTATGATTTAACTACATATTGTACACAGTATGATTATATATATTTTTTGATATTCTACTAATTCAATATTAATAGAGGCAATGCATAAAGGTTATGGTTATAATGCAATATATGATAAATAATATATCATAAAATGATTAAATGTAGCCTATTACAATTCTGGGGAATAGTCTTAGCAAAAAACAATTATGAATTGATACTTGAGATTGTAAGTCATTATACAAATGCTTCAAAATGAGCTTTTTTGACTTTATGATGGCTAATCACTATAAAAATACCTTGGTATAAGCAGATAAGAAAACAGAAGTATGTTTATAACCCTTTATAGAACACCTTCTACCACATTACTAATGCTACTAAAGCACACAATATGCTAAACAATCTGAGATGTAGAAAGAAAGCAAAGATAATGTTGTGGTTTATGAATACACTACTTTTCTTTTATGTTTCAAAAGTGTACATTTAATTACGTGTGATGATGAATAAACCTTTTATCTTTGATGACACAGAGCTTCTTCACGGATGAAGAGATGAACATTTTGAAGAAGTTCAAACTGTATGTGGAGGACAACTGGAACAAGAGTGACATGGTTGCAATCTCACTCTTTGTCGTTGGGGTTTCATGCCGGTAAATGATCTTCATGGACATTTGTAACACAACACAACAGTGGTGATGCTCTAGATATGTTGCTATGAAGGTCTCGGATAGAGTACTTAAATGAATGTGTCACTGACTTGGAGGAAGGCCACACAGCAATGTTGTTTTCATTGACCCTGCAGGATGGCGGACAACACTTATGAAGCAGGAAGGACAGTTATGGCGATAGACTTCATGGTCTTCACCCTACGTCTGATACACATCTTTGCCATCTATAAGCAGCTTGGCCCCAAGATCATCATTGTGGAAAGAATGGTGATACAAACACTACTTTATAAACTATATAATAATTTCTTACTATGTGATCTTCAAGTGACGTTCATGGTTATAGATACAGAGACGGCCCATTCACAATACTAATGCAGTGCATGTAGGGGATCTGCTCAAGCTACTGCTTATTGGGCTCTTCGGTTTCACAAAGACTAGGGCTTTTCAAATACATTGTTCAGGGTGCCACCTTTTCAGAAAGCTAAGGTACTGATGAAGTGACCGGGGGAATTTCCCATTGCAAATGTATGTCACTGCCCAGGTCCTCACAGGTGAAACAACTTCTTAATTGAACTCCACAATAATGCGGCGTGGACTAACACGATGTTCAAAATATTTATTTTAATAAGGCCTAACATCACTATCTGGCTTAATTTCATAACATTAGGTCTACACAATTTCTAACTGTATTTGTTCAGAGTGATTGACACTAAATTGGCATTTAGCAGTTCATGGGGCCATACCATTCCTCATCTGACAAACTAGGAAGCCATGACATAAACATGAGAAACACCTCACCAGACCTGTTTTACCAGCTCAACCTTGAGTCCTTGCATCTGCTCTTAAGCAGCATTGGTTTCATGTGAACTGGCATTTCAGCTTTGCCCTCTTTGAGAGTTGTTGCTTTAACTGACATATGGAATTCAACCCACTCAACCTTCTGGCCTTACCATATTTTATTCTGTTAAAGTGTGTTCATTAGGTAGTATTTAAAATACAATACAGATATAGCACATTTGTCCTTATAGGATAATAAAAAACAACCTTTGCTCCTCACCTTGATGCACATGGTAACAATTTCAAATGGGGAGCAAATTCCCTAATGGCTGGGGTTCTTCACAATAAAATGAATTGTTATTTTGTCAGACAGACTAACACACAGATGTCCTTGATAATAGTGCAATATGAACAAGTGTGTTTCTCCTTTACAGATAAAGGACGTTTTCTTCTTCCTGTTCTTCCTGAGTGTGTGGATGATTGCGTATGGCGTTGCCACACAGGCTCTGCTCCACCCCAATGACCCGAGGATTGATTGGGTGTTTCGCAGGGCCTTGTACCGCCCCTACCTGCACATCTTTGGCCAGATCCCCTTGGAGCACATAGATGGTAATCTACAGCAGTGTATCCAATAGTAGATAAACACTTCAGATCTGGTCTGTTTACTCATGTGTGAACTCTGAATGTTATATTTTAATTGTGTGCAATCAGGGATGCCGTATTTGGCCTAAATGTTTTTTCCTCTAATCAAATGTTTTGTTCTTTCATTAACGGAGCACAGCTGCTCACATGCCTGACATCAACTGCACCAATGACTCGGAGGAGATTATCCTGGGCCTACGGCCGCCGTGTCCCAACGTCTATGCCAACTGGCTGGTCATCCTGCTGCTGGTTATCTTCCTTCTTGTCACCAATGTCCTGCTGCTAAACCTGCTCATTGCCATGTTCAGGTTAGAGGATGGGAATACAGAAAGCCATATGCAGTTGACCTATTTATACTTTATAAAATCAAAAAACACAAATTGATGTTATTGGCTTCTTTTCTTACAGCTACACATTCCAGATAGTGCAGGGTAACACAGACATCTTCTGGAAGTTCCAGAGGTACAACCTGATAGTGGAGTACCACAGCCGCCCAGCACTCGCCCCACCCTTCATCATCATCAGCCACTTGTCTCAGCTCTTCCTTAGCCTGATCAAAAGGCCAGCATCCAAGCAGGAGCATTTAGGTACGAATCTGTGTATTTAAATATATTTCCACTAGGCACTATTAAGCCATTATTCCAAACAGATATTTATAGAAATGGCAGCAAATGAAATAATGGAAACAAATTGAGTGCTTATCTCTGTCCTTCACCTGTTCCATTCATGGAAATTGCCTGTTTGTTAATTGGTTATTGGACTGTGTGTGTGTGTGTGTGTGTGTGTGTGTGTGTGTGTGTGTGTGTGTGTGTGTGTGTGTGTGTGTGTGTGTGTGTGTGTGTGTGTGTGTGTGTGTGTGTGTGTGTGTGTGTGTGTGTGTGTGTGTGTGTGTGTGTGTGTGTGTGTGTGTGTGTGTGTGTGTGTGTGTGTGTGTGTGTGTGTGTGTGTGGGTGGGTGGGTGGGTGGGTGGGTGTGGGTGGGTGGGTGTGGGTGGGTGTGTGTGTGTTTGATTTGCCAGAGAGGGAGCTGCCGGCGGGGCTAGACCAGAGGCTGATAACATGGGAGACGGTGCAGAAAGAGAACTACCTGGCCAAACTGGAGCGGCAGCATTGGGAGAGCAGTGAGGAGAGACTCAAGAGCACATCTTCAAAGTAATGGTTATTTTTGCAATGTAAAGGAGTATGAGAAGATATCATCTTTTTAGCAAACTAGCTTTGAATAACCCACTGAACACCAATCTGTCAAAAATGTTCCTTGAGTAACTCTCTTCCTAACAGTCTATCATAAAATATGAAAATGTCTTTAGTCACAATACATTAAAAACACAGATTATTATAACTTCACAAAAGTTACAGTGAAAATATGATGTTATATAATGTTAAAAGAAAATGGAGAAAAATCTGTGTGAATGATTCAGTGACCACTCAGAGCTCTTAACAATTGCCAACATTCACTCATCCACAAACAAACGTTCATACACTAGAGGGACCAGGGATCAAACCACCGACCCCCACACCGTCATCTGCTGCATCTGTGACTCTCTCTTGCAAAATAACTGAAGACCCCCCCTCCCAGCAGATATAGTCTGATACTTTAAATCACACATGACAAACCTGAAATCTATGTTACATATTTTTAACTGCACTAAGGGGAATTAAGTGTTTTTTTCCTAAAAACAATTCAAAAAAGAAACACAAAAAGAAAGAGATTAGGTCATTTGGAACAGATTGAAAAGAAATCAAATCTGTCTACAAAAAGTAGACTTCTAGGATCTGCAGGGACCCCAGTTAGTAGGATTAAAGACAAAACTCTTCTGCCCCCTTGTGGTAATGTGTTGTTTTTGATGAGGCAGTATTGAATACGATTCTAATTGATTTTTTTTATTGTGACCAAGGGTTCAGAGCTTGCTGAGGATTGTCGGTGGGTTCAAGGACCAGGAGAAGCGACAGCAGTCCATGGAGGCTCAGGTAAAAGTGACCCAAAAAGCACCATTTGAGACATAATCAAGTTGTAGAAACACGTCATACTAACTTGTGACTGTACCCTCATTCATTCTGCTCCATCTCTAGGTCAGATATTGTGGAGAAGTGTTGTCCTGGATGGCAGAGTGCTTTTCCCAAAGCACACTGAAGTGCGGGACAGATGCTCCAAAAGCTCCCGGTGAGTCAAATACTGAAAACAGGAACGATTGACTCTAAGTTACAAAGAATAAAGTGATTGTACCTTTGCACTTCTGTATGGATCTTAATCTCATTTTATATTAATATCACATTTTTCAGTGTCTCTAACAGGCTACCAGGCAAGCAGCTCCACAGACCCACCTCCAAGTCAACCAGAGAAAGAAGTCAAACAGGAAGCGGCTGAAGCCAGACCAGGGCACTCAGGATATGGAGCTAACAAGAAATTTCCTTACATTGATGAATAAAGCAACAGTAACTGGTGGCTCGCAGAAAGCTATTTATGACACTATACATATTATTATATTTGTGATGTTTAATATATAATAATATATTTGATGGGGGTGAAATTGGGAATATTTATTTTGTTGGACTAAGAATTATTAAAATGATGCTGGATTTTTTTCTCAGATGTTGCCATGGTTTTTGAGTGGCGGTGCAGAAATGTTTGTATATACAGTGTCTTAGGAAACAAACTAATGTCATTCCTACATTAGTTTAGCTTGCAATTCTAAAAGATTCGCTAAATTATAATCATCTGTAAAAGACTATATTTCAGGACACATTAATAGTTATACTGCCTCATGTTGTTTTAAGACAAGATAATGGTATTCTTCTTATAGGAAACATTTTAATCTGAGTGCAGCAAAAAAGAATAACATTTTTTTGTATTAAAGAAAAAGTATTAAATGAAATATATTTAGGTAAGCTTAGCTTTCTTTTTCAGTATTGGATCGTATGTTAAATATGCATAGCAAACAATATCTCATTCAATCATTTAAATTAAAGAAATCATTTAATAGTCAGATCATTTTGAATGACATCACAACAATGCAATACTGCAGATGTAAAAACAAACCGCAATATATTAAAGACAATAATAAATGTGAAAGGCTATACAGGCAGCATATTGACACAATTATGTTGGATTTATGTCTACTCAAATACTCATTTAAGGTCTCATACGGTAAGAACTTACAGTGTAAAATGCAAGTCTGTCAAAAACTAAATGAATAACTTTGTGAGCATACAGCATAGCTTTACTGTGTTATGCACCGGTGCTGAAACCAGGTTAGCAGAAACTCCTAGTGAAGAAGGTGCTTTCACTGTTTTATCTTGCTATGTCACAGTGGGGCCTTATAACAGTACAGTGAAAAGTAGTGAAGCATCAAATGCAGAATTTGGAAAACATATAAATGTCCTTTCCAATTCATTACAATGATACACTGTGGAGATTTTCTACAAGCACAATATACACTGTGTGCATTATTGTCCAACTGTTGTGGTGACGGCATTTCCTAGCCAACAATTATTTTGCAAAGCAGACTTTTTTTTGCATTGTTTCCAAACACCTATACGTACATTTTCATCCTTGGCTGGAACATAACCGAGACACTTTCCATTACTCCCATTACCAAATATCAGATTTGTTTCTTTGCTTTAAGTGCTGCTTGATCATTTCCAGTTGACATGACACTCCCCTATATAGATATGTTTAAAATAAAAAATGGAGATCCTGTTCCAACATAGTACCCCACCTAATCCAATAAAAGTTCACCATGTGCATGAACAGAATAAAAAAGGCTCTTTAGGTTACCATGTTTTTGGATTCATGGCACTTAATAAGCAACATGTTTATTTTTACAATTCCTTTAAATCATTTGGTGAGGAAACATGTTCCTTTTGATGCCACATGAAACAGGTGCCAACTGCGGTCACCATAACAAATCATCATATTATAATGACTTGAGGGGGCAACGTATTGTTACCACCCTCTGCCGTCATTAATAATGTCTGTCTCATCATTCAAATATCTGTCTATAAGAAGATGGTGTATAGAATAAAATGCTCAGAGGGCCAGCCGGGTCAAAAACTCCACGGGTTATCTTCAACATTCAGTGCGTTTCCAACTGCTAGAACAAGAGTGGATGGTCATCCTCAGCTGATTGAGCATAATTGCCTATCTACAAAATGTGTACTTATGAGGTGCGCTGACTGTGGGTACCTTGTGGGTGAGAACATACATTTCAAATATAAAATAAAAGGTTTGTACTTTATATTTTTTCGAACAAAAGAATTGGCAAACAAATAAATACTTGCAGTGTCCAAAATGTAAATATGTGTGACCATACCATTTGCGTTATTTAATACGAACTAAGTGGTGTTCAAACACCGGCAGAACTACCACGCTGACATCCTAACTATAGTTTTACGTTTTAGTCCCTCGAGATTGCAGCCTCAGGTCCTCTAGGCTGCACCGTGGGGCCCTCGCGGTGAATCACATTGTCAAAACGCGGTGTGACTTCACAGCGGATGAGTAAAGTGTCCTCCTTAACAAAGGCTCTCTGACTCAGCTGTTGCAGGTGCAGGAAGGTGACGTAGCCGAATCCTTTGGGGTTGCGCTGAATGGTGGGCTTCTGGAAGGCTTGCAGGTCTGGTTTAGTCTCCATCACCTCTGTGTGGTGCTGACCCTCAGGGCCCTGGTCTAGGATGGTGAGGCGGATGGTTCCCTGGAATGGCCACGTCAGCTGCCCGTCAAATGTTCCTTGCATGGTGTGGACGAAGAGGGAGATGTAGTTGGAGCAGCGTGGGGCGTTTGGGGCCTGCAAGTGTAGGCGCAGGCACAGCTTGTAGCCTGGGCGACCGGTGTAGAAGGCGGGGCTGTGCTCCACCACGGGCAAGCCTGCTTCTTGGTTCCGCAGGAGGGCGGCGAAACCTCTGAGGCGCCAGATGAAGATACCGTGACACTGCTGCGACTCCAGCTCCTTCACCGTCTCCTCCAGTGACGACACTCTGCGCCTGAGCTCTGCAAGCTGACCGGACTGAAAAAGAGAAGGAACAATAGTTTCAAATCCAAAGCGGACATGTCTTTAACAAGAGCATGAGCTGTTAGCAGAGCAGCAATAAGCAGAGCAGCAATAATAGCTCCACTTTCTACATTTACATTATACTTGTTTAATATTCCATTTCATTGCACTATTTGTACATTTGTATATTTCTCATTTTTATTTTTAGATCTAAATATTTGTTATGCTCCTTTTTGTATTTCGCTGCTGTAAATGAAGTATTTCTGATTCTGATCCAGAGCTCTATCTGCGTCAACAAAGGGTGCATTTAGGCACAACGACACCTGTGTCTTGGGAATCCATCTCACAATCACTGTATTTTTGCACGTGAAACTAAATGTCAGGGCTGTCTTTACAAGGGTACAGCGCAAATAGCAGCATGGCGGTCTGCTCAATGGTTATTTCTGTTGAACCATCTGGAAAACAGGTTACATTCATTGATCTCCTTTAAGTTCTTATTATATGTTGGTACTTTCTAATAGATAAGATTTCAAAGTCATAACAGGGGCATGAAGCAAGGCAAGGTTCATCCTAAATTGGGAAAACAGATTTTACGAAAACACATAAAAACATGCACACACAGCATATATACTGTTAGGCCCGAGGATATTAATCACCTGTGTTTCTTTTAAGATGATGAGCTCCCGCAGCTGATGATCCTGCCTCACCAATCGTCCATCCATCTCCCTGAGCCTCTGCACCTCCTCCGTAGGCGGAGACGGGGCGCAGTTGCTGCTGCAGCCTGCAGCTCCTCGGGGCCCACTGCAGGCTGAGACTGCTGCTGCGGCTCCTGCTCCCTGATCATCGGAGGAAACAGATGGTCCTAGCGTCCACAGAGATTTGGGTGTGGTGCCATTGAGGCTGAAGCCACGCAGGAACTCAGCCATGTAGCGCATGTGCATCTGAGTGAACTCCTGCATGTGTTGAGCCAGGTTGTGGCGCTGCATCTGCACAGGCAAATAATGTCTCTTTGTGACATCTGGGACTAATAACAAAGATGTTTTTCAACATTTCAACAGTGAGTATATGACTTAAACTTGATCACCTACCCTTTCCTTACATCCAAAGGTGCTAAAGTTACAGGCGATGGGTGCTTTTGGGCAATCTGTATCACAATGAGATTCAATCTGAAACACAAACAACATCAGCTTCATTTAGATCTATTGATTCAAATCAGGATTCCAACAAGTCAGTTATTTATAAATATTTGATTGTTATCATAGCATATTTTTGGCGAAAGACATAAATAACAAACATTTCCTGTCTTAAACATAAAAACATTTATATCAATGGCACTTGCTGCAGAAAGTGGTGGAAGCCCACATCAACTGTGAAATTCAAAGTGACTAGGTGTGTGACAGTTAAACATTGTTTAACAAAAGAGAAGTTGCTGATAAAAGAAGTTCTCTTAAAAGGGATCCCTTTTTAACATTCAACTGTTCACCCTTGAGTAAGTAACATATTTTATGGATATTTAATATTATATAAAATGCATAACAATAAAAGTACAGAACGGATGAGCCGCACAATTTACCCAAATAGTGAAAATGTAACAAGTGATTTTGAAGAATTGAAAGCAGATTTATTTATGTGAATATTGAATCAGAGATGAGTTTCCTTCTTGTTTTTTGGAACTTTCAAAACAACTCTCCAAATACTGTTTAAAACCAATCAACTTTCACCTTTGGTAGTTTTAACTGCTTACTTGTCTCATTCAGAACAAGGCAAGGAACAAAGGTAAGGTTCTCTGAATATAGCAACTTGTGTTCGGTAATTTACAGTGCCCTTATCCTGGAAGTATATCACCAATTATTATTCAAACTTTGAAAATATAACAATTTCAAGTAGGTTTCATGTGAATTCTTTATTTTTCAAATCTGAAAAATAAAGAATTCTGTCATAATCTCCTTCAAAAATGCTTTGCTGACCTTTTGTCAGTGTTTGGATTCACCACAGGCATTTTCACATATTTTGTGATTGCATTGCTCACCTGGTCTCTGATGAGATCCATCTCACAGTACTGGCACTTCACATTGGCAAAGGGACACTGCTGCTCATGAAGCTGATGATAAACCAAAACAGATTGTAAGGAGACTAATCCCGGCTGATACACAATGCAGCTGTTTTTTTTTTTAAGCAATTAGATAAGTGAGTCCACATTACCTCTCTGTCCTCGTGAACAAAGCACGCCACACAATCTGGGCATGACACAGGCCTCCTCTTGCACTCCACAGTCGTGTGCTCCTCGAGCTGGCTCTGCCTCACAGACTGCTGGCACTGCGGGCAGGGCACCGTGGCAAACTCACACTGCGCCAAATGTTTCTGGGAGGAGAAAGACATTGAAACAATGAAGTTAATGTTATTGTGTAGTAAAATAGCAGTGGTTCACAAAACGTAGAGAAGAATTCTGTTCTTATTTGGCACCTAACGCATTTTTTGTAGATGCCAAAACCGCTAAAAGGAAGTTTCTGTCCTGACTATGTTGGTGCTGACAGGGGGAGAAGCTTACTTCTTGCCAGTTTTCTATTACCATATTTTTTGAGGCAGTTATTTTTTTATGTTTAATTTCAAGTAGTGATGGATGGAACCATCAGTGACCACACTTATGTTATGAAAGAGTTAATAAACAGATATAAGTGATAACTATGATGTACATATCATTCAAAGCGAACTATGCTCTCATTGTGTAAATTCTTGATTTTGTTTTTACAAGATTATCCGTTTTCATGTTTTTGGTTGCATTTGAAATCCCTGATGCCTGTTTTACTTTACAATGCTCACCTCTAAATGTCGGAGCTCCATTCTGTCGCCGCAGCCAGAGTTTGAACAGCGAACCATTAGCGACAGAATCTCCCGCTTGGCAAAGTTATCTGGGAACAACTGCTCTTCTGACAGCCTTTCATTGTCCACTGGGCACCTCTGTCCTGCATCACTTTTTTCAAGAGGAAGAACATTTATAATTTAGGTAAAGGCACAAAGAATACCAGGTTTTGCATGGTGCTCCATATTTGAGCAGGATTGTATAAATGTTGCATTTTCTAGGCACACTGTACCTAGAGCACATTTATTGTTAGAGGGCTGCATAATAGCATACCGAATAGACTTCTCAATGCAGTTCTTGCAGAAACGGTGACCACAGGGTGTTTGAATGGCATTCCTTAAAGCCATGAGGCAGATAGGGCATTCGTATTTACTCTCTAAGGGTGGGTCAAACTCCACATCATAACCCTGGAGGGGGACAGCAGCCTGAAGGCTAGCGGAGAGGCTACTGCTGAAGGTGCGAGGGCTCTCTGAAGGGCTGAGGATGGATTCTCGCTCCTTTTCTAGCATTGCCAACGCGCAGCCGGACAGCTCTTCACCAACAGCTACATCATAGCTGTCCTCCTCCAAACTCCCCTTATTGCTTTCACAGCAGGCCATCTGTGAAGTGAGACAAAAATGGACAATTAAAGGGTGAAATGGCAAAAGAAATACTGCCTTATATTGTATGTTAGTGTTGAATGTTTTGCATCAGCAACTATTGGAGGTATACTACAACAGTAAAAGACTTTCAAGACGGCTAAAAACGTGTGGAAGAGCAACACCTAAGCTCAAGGAAACAGCTGAACTCTGCAGGAAACAGCGGGTGTATTTCCTTAAAAATCCCAAGAAACCAAAATCTTCCATCCTTTGATGAAATATAAACCATTGGGTTACAGAAAAGGGACACAGGATCCTAAAGGACTTACCTTAAACTACCCACCATCAACCTCCTCTACTAACTGACACTTATGTTGAATCCTACATTTTGAAATCTGAACTTGAGATGAATATATTTTTCCTCTTCTCGTTATATTTTTTACGTGGAGAAATATACAAATATGCAGATTCAACAAACCGACTACTTTAAACACAATTACAGTGCAGCTCAAATATCTAGTAATATATTTTAATAGCAAATCATTGGCGTTGGAAATCCATTCTTAACTCAGGTGAAACTGCACCTTCAGTGGGAGGTACAGTTGAAGAGTTGGCATAAGTCATCAAGGCCCTTACTTAAGTGGCACCTTAGCTAACACTCAGATTATTCCACACTGTATCATAGCAATTATATAATTGAACACAATGAACAATGTTGTCACTTGATGTAGTAGTCATGCCCCTGGATGCGGAACTACACGTTTGAACATCACTGCGCTAAAGAGCAATTCAAAGAAAACATACTGACCGAATACCGCAAACACGACTCCTCTTCAGCATCAACAGTAGATAGGTACTGCCTCTATTTGTGAAAGCAGATATTATTCTTATATCATTCCACCCACCTTTGCCTTGAAAACGTCTCGAACCTTTCGTTTCTACAGTTTCCTGTTTTGTTTTCCAGACGTCATCAAAGTTAACCTGTTGAGTTTTGGCCCGGTGTGAGCGAGAGCGCCGCCCGGTGGCCGGAGGCTGAGCACTGTTGCCACAGAGCAAAATGAGACAGAAAAATGGCGGACGTCAGGAAAGTCTGTCCTGAGTCTTTGCCCTGTCGTCTAAACTATTCGCGAAAAACGTCATTCCAGGGGAAGCTTTTTATCTTTCTCTGCATACTTATAGTGGACTCCGGAGGGGCTACGACCCACTGGGTTGTCACAGAGGATGGGAAAATACAACAACAAGTATGACAGTTAACGCTATCTCATTGACCTGCTAACGCGAACGTTAGGTGGCTAGCTTGTAAAGCTATATTTATTAGCATTAACTGTAACGTTTTGTTATGTGGTTTGTCAACGTACATTAAGTATTTTATTTAAACTAAATAAGAATATTATGCCAGCTTCGGTTACATAGAGTTAGGAGGTAGCGTAACACATATGTTGTTTGGCTAAGTCGGTTAGCTTACATTGGCTACCACAAACCTGACGTTATCGTTAGGTGTTTGAGGTCAAGATGACCAATTTATTACAGGCTCATGATTACGTCCGCGTTGTTAACCCTGTATTTGTTATGCCACGGATAAGGCATTGTTTTGGTGACAACTGTCAGCCAAGTCTTTCCTTCATCCAGAGAGGAAGGTCGTGTTAATGTGTAGGCCTATGTGTTAAGGCTGAGTTTGCGATATTAACGTTGCATCTCGAATTAAAGCTGAATAGAGTATTTCAAACGTTGCCCGATAGCACCAGATTCGACTGGATTATTCCACCTGGTAACCTGTTTACCATGGGAATTAATGTGTTGAATATATGCCCCTTCTTACCACACTTTCGTTTTTAGGTTGACTCACCTTTGAATCTGAAGCATCCACTAGACGTTGTGATCTTCATGAGGCAGGAGACTCGTGTTAACTACCTTAAGAAGCTGGAGGTGAGTGTGGGTTTCACTTTGTCAGTTTCATATGCAAACATGTTTTCAGTGAGTTTCTCTCTGAGTTTGCTTTCTGAGTATCTCCTCTATCAGCATTGTTTATTGCTTTCAGATTAATGTGTGCATAATAGAGGTAACCATATCTCAATTCTGTGCGGAGAAAAAGAGCATTCTCTTATTTCGAACTTGACTGCCTTCCATCACCACTTTATTTATTGGTGTCCATTACTTATTCTGTCAGGTATTCATTTTGTTTGCTTACTATTCCCCTGATGGATTGTGCTGGTTTTTATGAGCAGAAGCAGCTCGTGGCACAAAAAATTCACATTGAGGAGAACGAGGATAGAGACACAGGGCTGGAACAGAGACACTACAAAGAGGATGCAGACTGTGTTATGGCTAAGGTTCCCCTGGGAGACCTGGACCTTTATGATGGCACTTATATTTCCCTTGAAAGCAAAGACATCAGGTAAGCTCTTCTCAATAAAATTGGTAATTCCGACATGCTTATTATCTCTACAATGTTTTTTGTAAAGTGGTTAGGGCATCATTAAAAGTATGTTTAGTGTCTCTATGATTGTGATAAAACTGTTGTTCTAAAGAGATTTTTCTGCTCTCCTATAGTCCTGAAGATTTTGTGGATTCTCGGTCAGCTCTGCCTCCAGATCTAGAAAAGCCTGACTGTGTGAAGGTGTTTGAACTGCCATATAGTATCCATGCTTTCCAGCATCTCAGGGTGAGTAGTTGCCAACCTTGTCAAAAGTTTGCTTAAAATGGAACAACATGGGAATGACTTTTGATAATAAGTACCATCCAAGTTTAGTTATTAAAGTAAGCCAACTCAAACCTCTTTTAAAGGCGGGGATGCACTTGAGGTTTGTTTCAAAAAAAGATCTTTCCCATTTTTATTCATCAAATGATAGCATTCTTTTGGGAGTGTATTTAACCTTTAATTTTGCCGAGCTGACATTTTACTGCAGCGCTCTGTTTACTCTGGGAGATTATTCATGTTATGTAAGAACACAGGCATACAGGAGAAAATAAATTACAACCAGAAAATGCGAAATGCGTTCACAGTTAAATCCTTCATTGGTAACATGGGATGATAATCAAACAAGTTTCTGAATGTGTTTTGATTGGTGGCTTTTGTATATTTTTCCTATCAACCGGTGATCTGCTAACAGTAAAAGCAGCGTGGCACAGGGTTGCTGAAACACCATTCGGTCACTATAGCAAGTTAGGCATGGACATAGATCAAGAGCACCAAAGATAAGACCATATTCTGACAAGGACTTGGCCGATTTATGACTGAAGTTCCTAAAAAGGGAAGCCCTTTGAAACTATCTTCAGTTTTGACCCTTCGAGCTTAATGGCAAATGTACGCCAAATGCCTTGAGTGGATGTTGAATGTCAGTAATTGACAGTCCAATAATCCAGAAAAAAAAAGACGAGCTCAGAGATAAGCTGGCTGTGTTTCTGAACAAAAAGCTAAGCGTTCGTTGCAGTTTATTAATAAGGTTGTTTAAATGGTATTATGTAAACCTTTTATTGGTACGTTTATAGCAATAGATATGATCTCTGCTCGGGAGATATGCAAATTATTGTTATCTTTGTCTGTGGATCAGGAAAACAACTTGATTGTATCTTAAGGTCGAGCTCAAGTCAGACACCATTTCTAATAATGAGGATTTTTGGGTAAAGTAACAATAAACAAATTCTATATTTAAATACAGTCATAGTCAAACCTGTCTATTTTCTTACCTCACATTAACAGTCCAGTGGGAGCTCTCCAGGAAATCACATTTATTTATATAAGGCTGCAGAGACATTTCATGTTTGCTGTTTATATAGAAGTTAAATACTTTCCTAGAATTCCAGCTAGCCATGCTGTCAGTTGATGATGAAACTTTGTGTGACTGATCACGTGTTTCAATTTAGTTCACTTCCCTTTTGTCTATTCTAGGGTGTGCAGGAGAGGGAAAACTTGACCTCCCCACTGCTTTCTAAGGAGGATCCCATTCTTAGTTCATTGTCTCATAAACTGGGTCGCAGTGTGGATGATGTGGGCCATCGCATCCATCAAGGCTTACTGAGGGTAAGGTCTGTCTGCACAACTTTAACTCGCTAAACCATACAAATATTATGGGCTTAGTTCTCCCCTTAAGAGATATTAGACACTAGTATGAAACTAGGATTAGATTCAGATGTTTTAAAAATGTTAAAGCCTGGACAATACATCATACATGCTAATGGGGAGAAGATATGTATTTTTAGGATTTGTGTACATGTTTGACTGTATACTTGTAGATTAATTTTCCTTTCTCCCAGTCAGGGTTATAAAAAAAAATGTGTGTTTCAGAAAATGTTTGAATGGCGCCAAGTCATTGGGAAAAGCAAAGATTCAATAGATTGAGCAGGCAGTTCTTTTGAAGCAGTGAAAATAGTTGGTGTGTGTGTGATTGTGCAGATGTTAATGATTGTGTGTTGCAGAACTCCTCATCCTGGGTGCTTTACAACATGGCGGCTTTTTACTGGCGCATGAAGAACGAGCCCCAGAGGGCAGTGGACTGTGTGGTTCGTGCTCTGCATTTCTCCCCAAGGTACAGAAGGCCACTGCAGCAGTATACAGTTTATTGTGTGAGACTGCTCACAGGTGTTCATATCCTCACTGGTGTGTGTGTGTGTGTGTGTGTGTGTGTGTGTGTGTGTGTGTGTGTGTGTGTTGTGTGGGTGTGGTGTTGTGTTTTGTTGTGGTTGGTCTTGCAGGGAGCACAAGGATGTAGCTCTGGTCAACATGGCCAACATCCTGCACCGTGCCCATTTCTCAGCTGACGCTGCTATTCTTGCCCACGCTGCCCTGGACCTTACTTCAGATCTCTTCACCAGCCACTACACCTTAGGCAACATTTATGCTGTAAGTCGGAGGGAAGAAATGTTACACCGCAGTACTCATTTGTGTATTTAACCCACAGACTTACCATCTGATTACTTAATCATTTAGTTTGCTGTCAGAATCACAGCTTTTGCTTCCAAACACACTCTCTTGCATAAGCTCCATATATGTTAAAGTAAAAGCTCAAACAACAACATAGTCTGCAGATTTTGAAGTCTACCATGTAAATGGATTATTAACTAATCTAGTGCTCATTCCTGTGCTTTCATTCCGGGAACTATTGCTACAGCAACTCTCAGTAGTGTGATGTGGTGGCATGTTTAATGATAAGGTTTTTTACTATCTCACCATCTGTGGGTGAGTTTCAGGGTTCCTGTTCCACACTTCAGCAGTCAGCTATTTGTTTTACATTTGGTATAGAAGACACTGTTCTCAATGTATAGGTACAGCATATTGCCATCCAATACACCTTAATACAAATATTTGTTAACGACTCTGCCTTGAAATCACCTGCGTTTGACCACTGCTGTATCCATGTCTGTGTCTGTGTCCTCTCCTACTGCTGTCTGACCAGATGCTCGGGGAGTACAACCACTCAGTGCTGTGTTACGAGCAGGCACTGCAGGCCCAGCCAGGCTTCGAGCAGGCCCTGAGGAGGAAACATGCCGTGCTCTGTCAGCAGAAGCTGGAGCAGCGCCTGGAAGCCCAGCACAGGTAAGCAACCACTCGTATATACAGACAAGATACCTAGACATTTTCAAACATCTGTGAAGCACCATCAACAACAAACCTCCAGCGTACCAGTAATGTTTGATCTTGGGTTGGATCGGAAAAGCCATTCTTTGTTTTCCCTCTCTCTTTCACCAATTCTTTATAAACAAGCTTCTATGCTGGGTAGCAGATCAGACTTCTAGGGACTCTTCACCTTCTTTTAGAAAGTAAAAGGGTGTTATTCAGTGTAAGGGATTTTTTAGTGATGAAAGTAAAACCAAGACACTTTTTCACATAGGGAAGTTTTATTGCACATAGACTTGTTTATGTATCAGTCACAATATGAAATCCCCTGAGCTGGCAGAGAGTTTCTCATGAATGCAGGGGGGATTTGGTGCAGATACCAATAATTGACATACTGTATGTCTTCTTGTTGTCAGATGATCGTTTTTGTAATATCTAGTTCCCAGTTATGCCTGTCCTGTTTCCCCCTTCTTCATTTTTACTATATTTTTAGATCCCTGCAGCGCACACTGAATGAACTGAAGGAGTACCAGAAGCAGCATGATCACTACCTTCGCCAGCAGGAGGCACTGGACAAACACAAGCTGCTGCAGGAAGAGCAGATCCTGCGCAACATTATCCATGAGACCCAGATGGCCAAAGAAGCCCAACTTGGTAAGATGCCAAGCACAAAGAACTGAGAGCATGTAATGTGTGCAAGACATATCAGCTTTTTGTTTTTTTTAGTAAAGTTTGCAGACTACAGAAGAGCTAGTTGCTTTTGCTGTGATTTAAGAATGCATATGTTCATAATTATGACAAATAAATGTAATAAGCTGACAGTTTCTCTGCAGTGTGGTTAAATATATCCTTTTTGGGACAGTAATGCTTTACTACTGCCTTTAGAGAAAAATGTGACTGTGTGGGACTCATGAGAGGCAAATGTTAGCAAGCTTTCTGTTTGAGTAGATTTGTTAGCTTTGATATTCATGTATATTGTTGAGATGGAAGTGTAGAGCACCACCTGAATATTGTTTGTGTTGTGTTCTCCAGGGAACCATCAAATGTGTCGGCTGGGTCATCAGCAGCGCAGCCTCTACTGCCCCTTTGACCTGCCTGTGCGCTATCACCGTGGTGATCTGTTTGAGCAGGTCAACTATGTCCAAGTGAGTGTTTTAATACTACAATTTACTTGATTTGTAAGTTTTAAAAGAAAGCCATAACACCCAAAATCTGTGTCCTTCCTGGTCAATTTCAGTGGATATTTATTGAAGGAAGCTAACAAACAAAGCAGCATTACCTGTGAGACCTGTTTCTTTCAGTTTCTCTCTTTGTTCATAGTTTGGGGAGGAGATGTCAGTGGCATCCAGTGTGGCGCTTGTGTCAGAGCGCAACTCCAACCAGTCGGCAGCCAGCCCCCAGCTCCACCCCTCCGTGTCCGGAGACCAGGACCCTGCCGCTGCTCTCTGGGGCAGCCGTCAGGATTACACACAGGCAAGAACGAGAACATTATTATATATAACGTTATGCTTTTGTTTCTGTAAAAAATCCTTTTTTGCAACCCAAGGATGGCGGGGTATGCTGTCAAATCAAAACTGAAAGGACAAATGATACCTCTGCAATGCTAATGCCCACCAGACCAAATTCAGAGACCACTCTAGACCTGGTTTTGCTACTGTGGGAAATGCTGGATCACATTGTGTCTTGCATATGAACAGTTTGCAAGTATTTAAGACGAATTGCAGGGAATTAGAAAACATTATAGTGATTTAACATAGAGCAAATCATTGCATACTTAATATAACAAAGCCATGGAAATTTAGAGGGCAAATATTAAAAATACAGATCAGAATGGCAGGTTTGCATCCGTCAAGTAGGGAGTGTAGTTTCATATTTGACTTGTTTTCGACATCTTTTTCTGCTTTACTGTTTTGTTTGGAGTCATTTTTGTTGTTTTCTCCCCAAATAGTTTGTCTGAATATTAAAATAATGAAATAAATGTCCGTTTAATCAAACCGTAGTCAACCACCATTGCTTTAGAGATTGAGAGCTAATTGCTTATTTCGTTTAGGACATACAGAGGATGCTGTGGCCTCAGAGGAACGACTGTGCTCACGAGTACCCGAGTGTTCCCCCTGCTCACCTGCTGCCCACCTTCTACCTGTCCCCTGAAACACAGGGCCTCAGGTCAGTGCACACACCAGGATTGTGCTGTTTGGGTGTTTTTTTAAATCATATTCAAAAAGTCCAATAATACTGAAAAGAATCAGCATATGCTTTTTAGAGTTGCATATCAAAACATTGCACATAATAAATGCCTTGTTTGTTTATACACAGCCCAGTGGCAACTCTCCTCTATGGGAGCAGCAGTCCTCCTCTGACGGAAGCTCTGCCAAACTGTGGCCCCGTTACTCAACCATACCCAGCCCTCCTGCCTGCCTCAATAGACTGGCCTTTGGAAGAAAAGAAGCTCCCAGATCCCTCTGCCTCCCAGGTATCTCATTATTTGTGTGTGTGTACATGACCTGAATAGGAGATGGATTCATACCGTTTGCTTCCAGAAGGTATATGCCCCTACTCTGTATTTGTATGTTGTGTACAGCATGTCTCCAGAATAATATGCAATCATTAACGTCACTATGTGTGATTACAGATCCTGCAGCTACGTAGTGGAGGATGGACGCTGGAGCAGATTGGCTCCAGAATAGCTCAAGCTATGAAAGAAGTAAGAAGGCTTTTCACTTTTTTGGGGGGAGTTAGTGCAAAGGAACGGTGTGCGGATTCTCCCCTGTGTTACCGGTGTCCAGATCTCGCCGCTAACCAGGCAGCGAGGGCCCTCTGGATACACGCAACACCTTATTCCACTGCATGAATTCAGCCAACCCAGGGGTCAGAACAGAGTCAATCATCGGTGTAACCAAATCATTTTTAACCTTTACTCACTCTTATTTAATCTTGCATATGGAGCGAAATGTTGCCCCGGCTGAAGGGGAGCAATGATGCAACACTAGCAGGCTGAAGTGGACACGTTACAGAAGAGTTTACTAAAGAACAGATCAGATTTTTATCAGCTTTATTTAAGCCAATACTGGTACATTAAAATATTTGCCGGACAACTTTGCCCTTTTCAGTCAAACTGCAGTTGAGGAAAAGTCTCTTGAATCACTCTGCTCACAATAGTCATTCCTTTCCAGAGCTAACAGAAGTTTGTTTGCACACATAGGCCACTGTCCCCCGCTGGCAGATCCACAATGAGGCAGCTCTATTCTGGCACGCCAAAGGCAACGGCAGCCGTGCCCTGCAGTGCTTGCGCCAAGTGTTGAGCTCAGCCCCACCTTCCCACCGCCACGTTCCCCTCACCAACGCCGCTAACCTGCTGCTACATCACGGCTTGACCACCCACGCGCACAACCTGCTGGAGCAAGCAATGGCTATCAATGCATCAGAGGTAAAGGCTCATCGCTTCATTACCTGCTGGTTTTTACCATCTCAGAGTTTCCTTTGTATTTTTTGCCACAATAGTCACATGGTTTCAACGTAGCGTACTTTAACTGTTATTGTAAAACATAACTTTAGTGTTATGTGATTCAGGATAGCCAAATAAGCTTTTAAACATTCTGCAGTAATCACAGAGCAATGAGATGCAATTGTGTATCTGTTTTATTTTAGTCCATTATTATCTCAAACAAAGCGTAAATACTCCAAAATCTTTACCTGCAATACAATAAAAACATGTAAAATGTTTTGAAAAAACCCTGACTACTAATAGAGCTTCATTGAGTGCCACATTATGAACAAACGTAGCGGACACAGCACATTTTTCTTTTTGCAGCTTAATTTACCTTTTGTTTTTGGCATCTCGCTTTAAAAGTGAGCCATGACTCAAAATATATATCATCTCCAGGTCATTCCAGGTTTGTAAATATGAATTTAGACCTATGAACCTGCAGGTTCTCCACATATCAAACCAAAAGAGTACTGAAGTTACAGTGTGTAAAACTGGAACTGGTTAAGTGCATAGGACTGCTGTTCAGATAGTCAGCCTCCAAATGTTTTCCCAAAATCTATCGAGGGTTAGTTTTCCCCGTTACTCAGCAGCTAATGATCCCATGTCTGGTTTTGCTTCCATCTGCAGCCCCACACCCTGATCAGCATGGTGAGCGTACAGTTGGCTCAGGGCAATGTGACCGGCGCACTGGCCTTGTTCCGCCACATCCTGGTGACGGCACTTTCCTCCTCCTCTTCCTCTTCCTCCTCCTCCTCCTCCTCCTTCGCTGGCTGTGAACAGTGTCGCGCCAGCCTTCCTCTGCTGCGCTGTCTGCAGTTCTACCCCTTCCTCTACAACCTCTCTCACCGACAGCCCTGCTCACGTGAGTCAATCGAGCACAGACATATTTACTTCTCTTTATTATTGGACCTCTTTTCGAGGTGTGGTGTTAGAGCAGACAAACTGGGAACTGTGGTGAAGTTTCAAATCCTCAACATTTTTCTGTAATATGATTGAAGATATGAAGACACTGTTATGGAGCTAGCACTTGTAACTTGTAAACCTATTATTTATATCTAAATATCCTTTAGCCTCAGACTAAACTAATAATAATAAGTAATACTGTTTAATGATGATGACATTTGTTAAAAGCTGATGATCTTAAGTTATGGTTTTGATAACAAGAACATATATAGCACAAAACCTAACCTACCAAACTATATTGGCTTATAATCTAAGCCTTATAGATTATAAACAAATATAGTTTTGTTTCTCTTAGTTGTCCAGCTCTGCCAGCCCCTACATTTAGCTTGAATTATGCCATTGGCTTAAATTACACTTGTGTGCTTTGGGCCTGGAAATGGTTTGCACTAGTTTTTCAGTCTTAAAAACAACCCCCCCCCCCCCCCCCCCCCATGTTTCCCTTAATGCTGCAAGAGACGCTGTGAAAAACAAGTAGCATGTTGCGCTTGTGATGTGAAATTAGACTGCACTTTTTTTTTTTACATATCAGTGGGAGAGAAGCGATGGCCTTTAAAGTAGAGACTTTTTGCCTCTCAATAATTCAGACAGCAGAACATAGCTAATGCCAAATTTAGAAAGGTCTATATTTTATCTCAAAAGCTAAATATTACTACAAAAGCACTTATGCAACACACTCGCACTCCGAGATAGGTCAAAGGTTTAAATATACAAAAAAGTACACAACATTTCTCATGGTAAATCTGTTGCAGTTTCTCCCACGTTTGATCCTGTTGCATTGATAGGTCTAAATACCCTACCTGAGTTTTTGGTTATAGAATATGGCGAAAAGCTTCAGAGCTAAATATGGTTATATCCATATGGCATCTCTGGCCACCTACTGAAACAAACATGCCTGTGCGGCAAAGAGAGCCACACAGGCCCGCAACAATAACGGCATTTTCGCAATTTAACAAGTTAGAACGTGTCGCTTGCATCTAGTCAGCTGTTTTCATGGGTGTCCAATGGCTCCTATAAGAATGGGACAACCAGTGATGAAATGCACACATCCTATTTCTTCTGGCAATGATCAGAGTTTCCAAGTTTAAAAATATGTAAGCTTTGCTAGAGTAAATTGAGACAGTGAATGGAGTCACCAGAGTGTAGAGAAAAGGAAGCTGAAGGGACTTGTTTGTTTGTTCCAAGAAAACAAACACAGTTCGTGTGACTCAGAATATAAAATGCATCACTTTCTGTTCAGGGGAGAATTGTTCCCGAGGAAGAGAAACACTTTCCTGATCTAGCTGTTTGAATCACTAAATCGCTCATTTACAGAGTGATGTAAAAAAAAAAAAAAAGGTGGAAGTTGTTCCTTTAACAACTGGTTGGGTTTTCAGAATATTCAATATGTGTTATTATTTAGCTATTATGAACTAGAATATCTATGTATAAGACACACTGTTGAAGAATACGTTTAACAGTATTTTTTGTCACCTGTGTTTAATCTAATACCTTCCCTTGTGTTGCTGCAGAGGGCGCTGCCTGTCTGGCTGAAAAGGACCTTGCCATTCAGCTGGAGGAGTGGGAAGGCAGTGAGGAGAAGCAGGATGCACCCGCCCTCTCTGCCATAGAGGACTCCTTGCTCTTTGAGAGTAAGAACATGATTGAACGACACAAACAGTGGCAATATCAAACAGTAAAGAAATGTATGCTGCATCCAAACTAACTTTACAGTCCTATTTGCTTTTTACACAATTTATTTCAACAGTAACTATTAGATATTTG